>NC_138977.1:216619682-217059403 GCF_964341445.2 Mesoplodon mirus
AAAAAATCATGGCTAAGGAATATTTGGAATGTTTTCATATCTTCCCTCGAGTGGACCTAAATCCCCTTGTTCCTCTGTAGATGTCATTGTCAGATTATCTTGGCAAATCAAGGTGCCAGAGGTTCCCACTGCATACACTATTTTATTATTGACTCATTTCGGCACATTCTGAAACATTTTACTCTCCAAAAGTGGGCACTTGTCTTCTGAGGTTCACATCACTGGAGGCCCCTGGGCTCCCAGCCTCCTGGGGAAGCTGAAAGGAGAACAGATGGGGCCACCAGACAAATCACAGCCTGTCCATCCTGCAGCTCTGGGTAAGAACACAGCACATTTAAGAGGGAACTTCAAATAGTTATATGTTAGCCTGTGAGAGTGGTTTCCAAGTGTTTTCAGTCCTGGACCACATGATTAGAAATCCAGTGTCCAGGGGTAGGTGGTAAGCATGATGTTCTTTTTTTTATTGATGCTAATCTTGGAGTTGGTAGAGCATGTGTTTCCCATATAAATTTTACCCCAGGTCAGGTGCTTTAAAGACCTCATTCAGGGGGTTCATTTGCTATATTTGTATTGATAGATGCAGTTCCCAACATCTCCAAATGGATAAGCTCTTGACCCCAGTTTCCAAGGGTGATCAGCTCTTATTCTTTAGTTGGCAATTTAGTAACCTCACCTTCTCCCTTTTAAAGTATGTCAGGTTTTGGAATGAGCCAAATTGGGGCCATCCAGATTCGTGTTTCTCAAATTTCAATGTGCCACAAAATCTCCTGCAGACCCTGTTAAAATGCAGATTCCGACTCAGCAGATTCAGGTGGCTTTTGCATTCCTAACTAATTAGCTTCCAGGTGACGTTGACCCTGCTGGCCCATGGACCACACTTTGAGTAGCAGGAATCCAGATTTCTAACAAATAAAGGGAAAGACATATCATATGTAAAAGGAATTCTCTCCTACACTCTGCAGATGGAGACTGAGTCTGGGGACTGTAAAACCATTATGTGTATAAAGAGATTTCCCTGGGAAAGTATTATGTTTTGTCAATCTTGCTAAATAGTTGATATTACGTAGTTCTTTTTCTTTATGCAAAAGAACTTCAAATATTATTCCGAAAACTTCCAGTATTCTGTGAGGATTCTACTAGAGTAGGGAAAGATAGGAAAACTGTTGGAGAAATTATATTTGTTATAAACATTGAGCTGATCCTGATTAGCCATTGAGTTAGACTCATCTAAAGGAATCAATCTTTTTTCTAAATTTTTTCACACATTTACCTATGATCTAACTATTCAAAACAGCTCTTGGGAACTAAAAAATGAATCATAAGGTATAAATTTTCCTTCATGACTGTAATTTGTCTCTCAATGTGATTCTGATCCAATTGACAGTAATCTAGCCCATTGGTATATCCTGATCAGGATACTAACTAGGAAAATAATTGTCTTTAATGTGTAATCAAGTCTGATTTCATAAGAGAATTTATGGTGTGTAAACACTTAAGAAGTGGCTATTCTAATAGCATTCTCAACTCAGAGAGCTTTGCAAGATATCTTTGCCCTTCCTGTAATGTTTAATTGAGGAAAGTATTTGTCATGACATGGCAATGACTAGGGAATGATATCACCCATAAAAAATAGGATGTTATTTCCAGTAATTTTTATGACTCATACAATTTTCTCATACATTAAAGAAATACTTTATATAACTGCTTATCCAGGAAAGGATATTTAAGAGAAAATGGAATTTAACCTTAAACTATATTTAATATAACTTCAGTTATCCAAATTACTGCCTCATCTGAAGTATTTGGTTTTCAGCTACGTGTTCAGTATTCTCTAGACTAAGTTATAGTCATCATATAAACAAAAAAAATGTAATTGGCTTAATTATCTGTTATTGTGTTGACTGTGATTTTCCTTATGCACTATTAATTACTCCAGGAGTTGTTCAGATTATAAATTCCCTCGAATAGATGATCTTTCCCTAACAGTTGTTTTATTAATCAGCCTTATAGATCTTACTCTTTGCAAACACAACTTAGTATTTATCCAAAGATTCAAGCGACACCCAGGCCAATTTCTGAAAACTCTCCATCTTCATAGCTTCCTGCTCTCCAGTACTTTGCTCTGCAAATTCTAACTACTTCAGCCTCTGCTCTCTATCTCCTCAGCAAAATGAGTGTGCCTTGCTCTAATAGGAATCTCCCTCCTTGTGCTGGGGTCCAGGAAATGCCAGAGTGATTGAAGGTCTCACCTCATTTGTTTTCCGTTTTTTTCCATTTATTAGTCTTGTACTACCCATTGTTCAGTCTTTGCAAATCATTTATATGTATACTTTTTCCAAACTTTTAATTATTTATGGTAAAAGGGCAAGTCTGATACCAGTTGCTCCATCCTTACTAGAAGTAGAAATCCTTCAGCTTATAATTTTTTAAGTGAACTTTGCTACTTGCCTTACAATGTTGGTTATGAAATGCACATGGTGAGACAGCCTCTGGCTTTGCCTGCCTCTCTGTAAGGTTCTTCAGGTCGTTTCTATTTGTCTGATCCCCAAAGCATCTTAGGTATAAAAAAAAATTGGTACAAATTATTAGGTTAATATTTTTCTTTCTTTCTTTTTCCTTTTTCCTTTGCTTGCTATCTCTCTTTTGTCCCTCTTTCACCATAGCTCTCAGTATCCAAGCTGTGATCTCTGGGTCTGTTGAATTTTGCATCTCTCTACCTATTTGCTGTCTCTTCCTGCTCAATGACATCTGGAAAATCTTGTTATTCCATTCTTTAAGTACCCTGTAGTTGGATCCCATTAAACTCTCTTGAGAGCTCATGTCTTGAAAGGAGTTCAAAGTGGCTGGAAAATGGACCAAATGGGTATGCAACAAGGTTAAAAACCTCAGAGAAGGTAACCATATCTGTAAAGCTTTACTTGTGATAAGAAGAGTTAATTTGATCTAGAATTGTGCTATCCAATATGATAGGTGCTAGGCACATGTGGTCCCTTGAAATGTGCCACATGTTGAAATGATAATATTTTGGGTATTTTAGATTAAATAAGTTATTAAAATATATTTCACCTATTTCTTTTTACTTTTTAAAATGTGGCTTACAGTATATTCCTATTAGGCTGTGCTGATCTAGAAAGCACAGGGCTGGGGTTTTAAAAACAATAGTGGCCAGTCTGCATTTTAAACCTGACTGTCAGGCAGTGGGTAGAGGATAGACACTGTCCTGGGGGCAAGAAAAGCAATTAGAAGACTACTGTGATGGCCCAGGAAAGAAGTGATTATCATATTTAATATCACAAAAGTTGTATTTCCATTTGAAAAAAAACTGCCATTTGCTGCATTAGTAGTAAGGGAACAAAATACAAATAAAACAAGTTATCTAAAAAATATGTGTGGCTTTGTTTTGGAAAGCAGATACCCAGTCTTATACATATATATATATACATACACATTTAACATCTCCTACGGTACCCATTCTTGACCATTTTTAGATCAACTGTAACACAGCCTTGGAGAACATGGCCTTTTGTGGATTTACACAAGTCATCTGGAGCTGGAGGAAAGAATTTGTCCCCAAGACTTAGCTCTCCTGCTTACCAACAGTGTGACCCTGGAAATGTTGCTTAAACTCTCTGAGTCTCACTATCCTCATAAGAAAAATAGCTAAAGCGTCCACAGGTTCTGCAGGACATTAAATGCATACTTTATAAGTATGTAATAGTGAATAATTAATACTATAAAATTTTAAGTATGCTTGTTCTTCTTTTTCACAAAGTAAACCATCTTCATACATAACAGAGGAGGGTTGACTATAATTTCAGTCCCTGAGTCTGGGTGAACTGAAATCCCTCACGTTTTTTTTTTTGTTTGTTTTTTGTGTTTTTTTTTAATAAGCACGCTCAGCTATAAAGTGGTTTTTCTTTTTTTTTTTAATTAATTAATTTATTTATTTTTGGCTGCGTTGGGTCTTCACTGCTGCGTGCGGGCTTTCTCTAGTTGCAGCAAGCGGGGGCTACTCTTTGTTGCGGTGTGCAGGCTTCTCATTGCAGTGGCTTCTCGTTGCAGAGCATGGGCTCTAGGCACATGGGCTTCAGTAGTTGTGGCACGTGGACTCAGTAGTTGTGGCTCGCAGGCTCAGTAGTTGAGGCGCACAGGCTCAGTTGCTCCACAGCATGTGGGATCTTCCCGGACCAGGGCTCAAACCCGTGTCCCCTGCATTGACAGGCGGATTCTTAACCACTGCGCCACCAGGGAAGTCCCAGAAACACCTCACATTTGGCAGGACGGTTGCTCTGGAAGGTGTGAGGCCACAATAACCCTCAGATTATTGCAGTCTCCTTCTGCTCAGGGAAGTCTGGCATTCTCAGGTAGGCATATTCTCCCTCCCATGGAAGGCCCTGGCTGTGGGCTGAGCAGGATAAGGGAGGAGACGACAGGCTCTCTGAAGGTTAAGTAAATGAGACCCCGTTTGGCTAACATGCCAGTTATCTGGCCACACAGGTGTCCCAGGGTCTTTCTTTCTCTCACCTGGAGTTTGTTATCACAAGGTTGCCAGAATCAGAGCCTAAACATATGTCAATATTTAACTCCTCTGCAAACATGGCTACTGGATTAGAAACATCTAAGTGTCTCTTTTTATTTTTAAATGTCCAAGGTTTCAGAGTCAAAACGGAATCAATGTTATGTAGTGCTCCGCTGAATCCAGGAGACATAGACTTATTTTTCAATGAAAGGCCACTTTCAATGCCATGCAATAGCTGGAGAAGGACTGCCGTGGCTCTATCAGCCTTCACAGGGCCCACCCTCTAGCCCACAATCCTGAGACATGAGGAGGAACAAAAGCTAGTGGAGAGCAGGATTTTGGTGGTAGCTCCAATCCACCTGCCTGTGGTGCTTGAGAGTTTCTTAGGTACCCAGCACACTGAACTGCTCTAACTACAAGTAAGTTGCATCTGGGGGCCCAGGCAACACAGGGTGAATTCTCACTAAACCCTGAAGTATCATATGGCCTCAGGTTGCTTGTGAAACAATGGTCACTATCAGGGTCTGAACTGAAAAATACCCAGTAAAATTAAAATTCTACAAAAATAGAGTGAAGAATTGGGCAATTACTTTTTATAATTTGGGAAGTGGCAGGAAAGGGGATTTTTTAAGCCAAGAATTGGAAAATAACCTGGCAAAGTATTAACGTTTTGCATAATGTTTGCATCCAAATCTCATGGTAAAATTTGCAACCCAGGATTCAATATTTGGTACCTGAACTGTTCTTGGAAGTAGGAGAAGTCATTGTACAATAAAATAATCTTTGTTGGTTGAGGTAACGCTAGTTGATGTAACCCTGAAATATCAGTGGCTTAACATAATAGGAATTTATTTCTTGCTTATGTAAAGTTCAAAATGGGTGTTTGCGATTGATGGGTGGCTTTCATCTAAGCAAGGAACCCAGGCTCCTTCCAGCTTGTGGTTCCACCAGCTTCAACACATGGCCTTCAAAGTCACTGTTCTTGTCTGCATCAAGCCACAGAAAGGAAGGCACACAGCAGATCATGTGTGGGTTTTTTATGAACAGGACTAGAACTGATGTGCATGTGTGCACTCACATCTCATTGGCCAGTTGATCATGTAGCACATCATACTGCAAGACAGATTGGGTAATAGAGTTCTATTCCCTGTAGGAAGAGGCCAGCAATCTCTCCTATACACACTATAAACAGACATAGAGAGCATGTTAGTGATCTGAATGAAACAACATAGTTCATAAAATTTTACAACCCAACTAAAGGGCTCAGCGAGATTGAATTTAGGGGAAGTCATTCATCCAGAATTGACATGATAGATTGCTGATTACATACAATTCCTTTCTTAGCTTTTATAACAGTTTGGGCAATTGACTCTTCCCAAAACACTATAAAATTTGAACTTATTTTAGTTTATTAAAAAAAACAATTCCCCATGAACTCTAGTCTCTGTTTCAGAATTTAGTGACTTTTGGTCCTAATTCTACAACCTATATTGAACAAAGATCTCCTTAACTATGGGTTAAATTTTGTACTATCTAAAATGCCAACTTAGAAATTTTGTGTGAATTATTTGGTAATTCACACAGAAGGTATTTTATTTTATAGTCAACTCCAGAGTGAACATTGGCTCCTTTTTTTTTTTTTGGTTTGTTTATTTTGCTTGTTTTCAGTTAAAAATCACAGTTCTTTACTGTGAGATTGTGTAGGCAGTTGTTCCTATAGAAATTATTCAAACTATATTGCTTTTTATATTCGTTTCCTCATTTGTTTGTTCGTTCATTCATGGGGGATGTGTTCAGGGCCTGCTTCACGCCAACATGGCTAGATGCTGACATAAGACAAGGCCTGGAGAATTCCAGCCTGCTCAGAGTTTATGATCCACACCTGACTGTGATGGGTGTCAAATGAGGCTAGTTCTGACGGGAGGTGTTTCTAGAGGGGAGAGGGACACCAACCTAATCGGCGCTGGAGAAGAGTCCCTAAGGATAGGATTAAATGCTGAGACATGAGGATTCAGTTGGACTTTGCCACTGCTCCCATCCATGGGATTCCTTCCTTGCAACTTCTGTCCTGATTTTAACATTTCCTTTGCCCAACATTCCTGAATTTTCTTCATACACAAATAATTTTCTTGCTTTTTTTCTGTACCTGTAAACTTTGTCAGGGAACTGAATTCTTTGACCATTTTTGACCTACAAACGTGACAATTTCATATGATTCGACCTATAGCTGTGATGCTGTCAGGCCAAATGCTCCAGTCTCTTAAAATTATAGTAGCCTATCCCAGTCTTTTTAAAGTGAATTTTAAGCAATGCGATCACCAACTGAAAACATACCAGTTCTTTTCGATCAAGTACTTCTCTTCCATATTATATTTCCCAGACCATTGTTTTCCGAGTTGAATTTTGTTTTTCTCTAATGCATAATTTCATTGGGTGCTGGGGTCACTGATTTCACCTCTATGTTCTTAGAAGTATCCCCAGTTCCTTTCATCAGTTCATTTTTCTTTCCTCCATGTTATTGTTAAGAAATAAACAAGTCCTATGGACTATCAAAATAAACTGTCAACAGCTTTCCTAAAAGAAATGAACTCTCTTGAAGAAATGCCTCTATTTCACTGTTTTGGAAGGTAAGGCAAGGTTGTAAAAAAATTCATGAGCTGGTAAGCTTTTAGTATTTGTGGTCAAGACTGCTGCTATCAAATCTATGAAAACAATTTAGTTTCACCCATACCCACAGACCTGCACAGAGAATTGTAAACTAAAAAATGGGCAGGCTAGAACCTTCACTACAATGAAATTATGGTGATTCTAAGCATTGTATAATCACATTGAAAGAGAACTGTTCTTCTCTACCCTTTTCTCGTCTTTCCAAAAGTACTGTGGAAAATTTTACCTGCTCTATCAATCTTGGTTTATTTATGATTAAAATTAGAAATACACCCTTGGAACCTCCTCTTTTTTCATGCCACTTTTCCATGGAACTGCTCAAAAAGATAAGGTTTGCCTATAAAAGGACCTCTAGGTGCTGTGTTGTGGGCAGAACTTGACAGAACTGCCATGGTGAGTCTGGAACATGTTTACCAAGTCTAATTTAGTCGAATTTACCCATTTTCCCTCAGAGGTCTAACTGAACTTGAATTATGTCAATCTTTTACAAACTTACTTAGCCAGACTTAATTATATTTTAAATTTTTATTTAGATGCTGCTCATCTGGACACTTTCGCTGTTGCTGGGAGCAGTAGTAGGTAAGAAAAAGTATTTCTGTCATGCTGGAAGAGACTTGCTGCTCAATACTTGGAAGAAGGGCTACAACACCTGAATTCCAGCTACTATGAGGCTGAGAAGTAGAGCAAGGGGGAGAGATCCATGATTAGGGACACAAACGCTGGGAGTAGGGCTGCCAGATAAAAGCTAAGACACCCAGTTAAAGTTGAATTTCAGGTGAAACAAAGAATATGTGACATAGTTATATACATGATAAAATTTATCATTATAATAAATCAAACTTAAAGTTAAGAAAATTTAAATTTATTGTTATTGTTATAATAAAAAATTCATTGTTTATATGAAACTCAAACTTGTATTTTCATTTGCTAAATTTAGCAGCCCTAGCTCGGAGTCAAGCGTAAGGTTTGAACCCTGGTTCCATCAGCCACAACTGTATTTCCCCAAGTAAAATTCTTAACCTCTCTCTGCTTCACTATCTTCATCTGTGAACTGGGCCACCCCTGTTGTAGGGTAATTGTGAGACTTAGGTGGGATAAGTCACGTAAATCATCTTGCCCAGCACGTGGCACATATCGAGAATGCAGCGCCTACAACAACTACTACTCCTATTCCTGCTCCCACTATTAATGGAGACTTTACCCTCCTGGAGAACCCTTCCTTTGTGTTGTCCTTTTATGGGTTAACATTCAAGCACAGAGTTGTGTCAAGCCATGGGCTTTCTGATTGATTATTTGTGAGCAGCTTCTTCATCACAAGAATCCAGGATGCCCCTCAAATATAGGTCAGAGGCCTAAATACTCACCCAGGGAGAGATGTAAAGTTTTGGCATTTGCACGAAACTTAAGCTCTCAACCCAAAGCCCAAAGCCCAATGCCAGAAGATGCTTACGAGGAGGTAAGCGCCTCACCCCCTACTACCAAGACCTGGGGACACCAGACTGCTCCCTTCTTGGGCACCAATGGCCTAGAGAAGACATCTGAGTTGAGAGGCTCAAATGAGTCCTAGCATGGGACTGGACAGAGACAGAAGGGGAGTGAGGCGGTCCTACATAGTGGAAATGAGAAGCAGCAGCCTGTCTTTAGCTGAGATGTTGTCTGTTGAAGCTGTTTTGTGAGTGTGTATAAAGGAAGGTGTTTGAGGATGTGGAGGAAGAAAACATGCCACAAAATGTAGTTTAACTCATATACTGTCAGAGAGACCATCAAAAAGAGCATTCTGGTGAAACTAACACTTCTGGGTGATTGCAGGAAAAGAAGTCTGCTATGAAAGACTTGGTTGCTTCAGTGATGATTCCCCTTGGGCAGGAATTGTAGAAAGACCCCTCAAAATATTGCCCTGGTCTCCAGAAGATGTCAACACTCGTTTCCTCCTATACACTAACGAGAACCCAGACACCTTTCAAGTAAGAACACTCATGGTTTTCAGAACTAAGTTTCATCTGTTTTATGTAATAAGGGTACTGAATTTTGTCTTCTAAAGAGAACAAATCAGACAGTGGAATTTGCACCTCTGTAGACTTTTAGCACAGTGACCGTATTATTTTATATAACTTGATTATTAAGGGTTTTTTTTGATAATTTGTTTAAAGCATCCATTAACTTGATATTATTTTTATTCTACCTCTATGGTACCATTTAATACAATATTCTAAATATGGATATTACATATATATAATCTCTAAGTACTATGTATAACCTCCCAACATATTTTGTATCTATAAAAACACACACACATGTACATAGTCTTCCTTTAGGTGGAGACAAGACCCTACCACCAATATTATAGCACATATTACCCCAAGTAGAGCAAATGCAAAAATTTTATGACATCTGGAAAGTATCGACTTGGTGATGATTGCGAATAGCTTGGTTGTAATGAGAGAATCCTTAGTCACAAGGATCCTAAGTCCCAGGAGTCTTCTCCCATCTGCCACTTCCCTCCTCGTAACAATTCTATTTGATATTTTCAGAAACTTGACATTAAACATTTTTCTCCCCCAAATAGGCAATCATTGCAGATCCATCTACTATCACAGACTCCAATTTTGAAACAAATAGAAAAACTGTCTTTATTATTCATGGATTCATAGACAAGGGAGAAGAAAACTGGCTGCACAACATTTGCAAGGTGAGACTGTAAATCTCTTAAGGGAAGTTTGTTTCCAGAGTGATGATTAACAACAGAGAAGGCAAGGCCCCACCCAGGCAGGACAGATACTTGCCACCATGAAGCTGGAGGATCCTCTGACCCCACTGGGCCTGGGGTTCCCAGAGGAGGTCCAGGAGGTGACACGGGGTGGAGGGGACCTGGGACAGTCAGACCAGCAAGGCTGGCAGGCATTTGGTGGCTCTGGGCAGCGATTATTTAATAACTAATACAGAGATATTTCTAAATTTTAGCAACAGATGTTGCCATACTGATGTGACATTTGTTGCATTTTCAATAGCTTTTAGTCTCTTCAATAGGCTTTGATTTCTGTGTGAAGAACTAAGATAACTCATTTTGCCCAAATTAATTATTTTCCCTTGCTACTCTTTTATCTCCTATGGTAGCAATAGCTAGGAAAACTGTGTAGATTTTCATTTCTGGCTTGTGTTGTTTCAGCAGTAGTGATCCTATTTTCTTAAATTTGCCTTTGGCTATGTGCCCTGTGATAATGAAGAATCAAAAGGCAGAAAATCAAACAGAATAAAATTTCCAATAACTGCTAGTGCTTAAGGAACATTGTCATTGATTCATTTCTTCATCAAGATTTTGTGGCCAGCTGTGGCGCAAAGATGCAATCATTTCTTTAGAGGTCTTATTTCAGGCCTGCCTGTGACTCAAGCCAAAGGCTGATCTGAGTTAACTCCCGAGAGTTTTGACTGATCTTGAAGACAGTTAAAATGAAGGGGCGAATTAACTACACAAGTTTAAAAATAATCAGTAAAACCACAACTTGTCTTCAGAAATTAATTTATAGCTGATGATTATTGGGCTGGGGAAGGAGGGAGGGTAGTAATAGATTTCTATACTACAGTGAAGAAAAAATAAATAAATGATTCTCAGCTCAAAAGGTATGTAGATTTTCAGATGTGCGTATACAATTTATTTCTGAGATCCGAAAGCAGATGTGTTTTTCTTGCATTTGATTTGGCTTTGGGCGTTATAATGGAGGAATGCGTACATTAAATTAGAAAGTTAAATGCCGTAGATTCAAGTTCTGATTCTACCCTTAGCTAACCAGGACACTAGCAAATTGTTTCCCCTCTTTGGATTTTTCTATCTGTAAAATGGAACAATTGGAGATGGTTTCTAAGACTGCTGCATTCTCAAATTCTTCTTGGAAAAATGGTGGGGATATGCATAAATAAATACTCAAATCAATAGAATTCCTGCCAGATCTAGCATTCACGAAACTATCATTGACCCCCATCCAAAAAGCCTTCCAGTAGATATCTGGAAGTTTATATTTTTATGTGAAATAACTTCAGTCATGTACAATAAAACATGTTCATACAAAAATTTTGATTAGTATGTCCATCATGGAAAAGCTGATTCATTTGCCTTCAATACCTATATTTAAAGGGTCCTAACATAGTTTTTCATTTATTCAATTATTTAGTCGATATTTACTGAGTACCTACTATGTGCCAGGAACTTTTCCAGGCACTGAGGGTACAGAAGGGAACAAGACCGGCAATGACCTGAGGTTCAATCTAGTCAGGGACAACGTCTTGTGAAGTTTATGATGCTCTAATGAGACAACCCATTGTACCACATTTTATACACTTTTCCCTGCAATAAATGTCTATGCATCTGTTGCTGTAGAAATCCCAAGAATCCAGTTCCCATTATGGCCAAATCTCTAGTTTGGAGACAATGTTAAGCTTTAAAAAGGATTCCATAACCATGACAGATTAAAAGTTTTGTTTATTGGTTTGGGGTTTAAAAGCGAGCATGATATTGTGTAGGTCAAGGAGGGAATTTATCCTAGTCTTCAAGAGTGTTAATTAGTAATTAGGAAAGATGTTGAATTATTTACTTATTTATTGTGTCTCTTCCACCAGAACCTGTTTATCGTGGAAAGTGTGAACTGCATCTGTGTGGACTGGAAAGGTGGCTCCCGAACCGGATACACACAAGCCTCACAGAACATCCGGATTGTGGGAGCAGAAGTGGCGTATTTCGTTGACGTTCTTGAGGTAACTACCTCTGGGTTATACAAAAGCCCATGCACATTGCTCTCTGGATTCTCTTCCAGAAAAATTGCTGTATGTATGATAATTGGTAAAGTATTTTTTTACTTAGAGTTGGCATTCTCCTTGATTGAAAAGAAAAATGCCAAAAAAGAATCTAGATTTGGGCTTCATCAATATGTCTATTAAGGTGAATAAACTGATTTTTAAGTGCTATTATTCAAGAAACCAGGTAGATTGTTTCTACTGATTTCCATCATTAGTTCTTTTAATTTTACCAGTTATTAAGCCAAGTTGATATGATAATGTCAACCTGAAGATTAAAGTAGGGGTTTTGTTGTTTGTTTGTTTTTATTTTTTTAAGAGAAGCACAATGATAAACTAACCTGATTTGGTAACTAAAAACTTAGAAAATGTTAAACTTGAAAGTGCTTAAGTAATTGCTTTCATTATTCTTTTCTTTAAAAAAAATTTTTTTTTCTTTTTCTTTTTTTTTTAAATTGAAGTATAGTTGACACACAATATTCTATTAGTTTCAGGTGCCAAAATATATATTGCAATGTCTGGTTGGTGGAGCTGGCAGATCATTTATAGATTAAGTGCACCATCTTACTTGAGTGCAGTTTGTGACGCCCCAAAACAATTATAATAGTAATATCAAAGGTCACTGGGCTTCACTGGTGGCGCAGTGGTTGAGAGTCCGCCTGCCGATGCAGGGGGACACGGGTTCGTGCCCCGGTCCGGGAAGATCCCACATGCCGCGGAGTGGCTGGGCCCGTGAGCCATGGCCGCTGAGCCTGCGCGTCCGGAGCCTGTGCTCCGCAGCAAGAGAGGCCACAACAGTGAGAGGCCCGCGTACCACCAAAAAAAAAAAAAAGTCACTGATCACCATAAGAAATATTATAATAATGAAAAAGTTTAAAATATTGTGAGAATTACCAAAATGTAACACAGAGACCCAAAGTGAACAAATACTGTTGGGAAAATGGTGCCAATAGACTTGCTCAGTGCAGGGTTGCCACAAACCTTCAGTTTGCAGAAAACATAATATCTGTGAAGCACAGTAAAGCAAAGCATAATAAAACATGGTATGTCTGTACTACATCTTCTTTATCTACTCATCTATTGACGGACACTTAGGTTTTTTCCATTGCTTGGCTATTGTAAACAATTCTGCAATAAACACAGGGGTGCATATATCCTTTGGAATTCATGTTTTCATTTTCTCCAGAAAAATAACCAGCAGTGGAATTGCTGGACCATATGGAAGTTCTATTTCTAATTTTTTGAAGAACCTCCATACTGTTTTCCATAGTAGCTCTACCAATTTACATTCCTACCAACAGTACATGAGGGTTCACTTTTCTCCACATCCTCACCAACACTTATTATCTGTTGTCTTTTTGATAATAGCCATTCTGACAAGTGGGAGGTGGTGCCTCATTGTGGTTTTGATTTGCGCTTCCCTGGTGATTAGTGATGTTGAGCATCTTTTCATATGTCTGTTGGCCATCTGTATGTCTGACTTGGAAAAATGTCTATTCAGGTTCTCTCCTCATTTTTTAAATCAGATTATGTTTTTTTTTATACTGAGTTACGTGAGTTCCTTGTCTACTTTGAATATTAACCTCTTACCAAATATATAATTTGCAAATATCTTCTCCCATTTAGTAGGTTGCCTTTTTGTTTTGCTGATGGTTTCCCTCACTGTGCGAAAGCTTTTTGGTTTGAGGTAGTTGCATTTGTTTATTTTTGCTTTTGTTTCCTTTGCGTGCGCAGACAGATCCAAAAAATATTGCTAAGATGGATGTCAAAGAACATATACTGCCTATGCTTCTTCCTGGAGTTTTATGGTTTCAGGTCTTACATTGAAGTCTTGAATCCATTTTGAGTTTATTTTTGTATATGGTTTAAGAAAGTGGTCCAGTTTTATTCTTTTGCATGTAGCTGTCAAGTTTTCACAACACCATTTATTGAAGAATAATTATTACTTTCTAATCCAAATACTTGCTTCACACCTCTGGGTAACAAGTCCTCATATCCATCAAGGGTCCCCTCTACGTAGTAGAACAATAAAAGAGAACAGTACTTCCACCAGTTTAAACATTACGCCATCACCATTTCTCGTGATAAATGAAAAGAAAAAATCCATGAAAATTGATTGCTTTAAAGGAGAAGCTTCTCTTCTTAAAAATTGAGTTTTCAGAGCATTCTCTTTTCTGCCCATCTTGAATTTTGCTAGTTTGAAAACATTCTGAAGAGGTTTTCTTTCCAACAGTCATCATTTGGATACTCACCTTCCAAGGTCCATGTCATTGGCCACAGTCTAGGTGCCCACGCTGCTGGGGAGTCAGGAAGGAGGACAAATGGGACCATTGGACGAATCACAGGTTGGTCAAAGTTGCAAAGTTGGACTAAATGAAGCCTATATAGGGTCTAAAAGGACGGAAATTTGGCACAGACCTGCTTTTACCTGAGGAGACAAGTTTTCACATTTTCCGAATTAGATCACATGATCAGAGAAATCGGTGTGTTCTGAGACCTTATGAATTTGTTATTAATACCAATCTTTAGTCTACAGAGCCCTATTTAACATATAAATACTGCATGTGACTAAAATGTGAATTAAGAACATCTGGAAGTCTTATTCATATCTATTTTCTCTTTGTCAGGTATTCACAAAGGATGAGTTTGGTGAATAGAAGAAATGGCATAAATAATAGAAGAAATAGAATTAAACCCAAAGAGCTAAAAAATGTATCATTAATTATATTCTGCTTCATAGCAATTGATAATTAGTCCAGTCCTCATGAACCACAACCCAAGAGTAGTGGGGACAGATAGTCTGGGTGCCCTGGGCTGCCCAGGCTACATGCTGCTAATTAGATAAAAAATATGATTTTACAAATCTCAGACTGGTTGCCTTTAGCCAATGGAGTCATATGTTGGATACCCAGGTCCTACAACAACCTTGTAGCTTTATAAGAAAGACTTTGCTATCCTGGATCTGAGAAGTGACTATTTCAGGAAATGATTACTTTATTCTTGCATCTTCCCTTCTTTATTTTCTTCCCAAATCCCCTGTCTCCGACCCCCTGATTCTCTTTTTTAATACTTTGGATAAGTTGGTTACATTTGCATTGCTGGGGCTATCTGGAATATCTCTTTAACTAGCTGGAGAGAACATTCTTTCTCATAGTCCATAAATGCTTATGAGAGCCTGCTCAGTCAGGCACTTGCCAAGCTGTGGTCGCAGTGACTGTGAAAGCCAAGATCCTTGCCCTCACAGGAGTTTATAGTATAGGTGGAACTCTTTTAGCTTGAAAATCTCTTAGGAGTCCAGTGTTTCCCAGAGTCTGGCTCTTTTGTTGTAACTGTGCTATTGACAGGGATTGTCCCAATGACTAAGCATCCATAAGTAGGGCCAAATTCCATGGTTTGAGGAAAATTCACTTTAATGCAAATAGTAAATTAGACACAGATTTCCCTTAGAAATTGGTAAGATAGGGAAGAACCAACTTATTTCTTTGCACACATTACTCATGATTACCACCAAAGCTGCACTCCTGTAAAGAGAAAGGTGAACATGCACGTCCACTGATAGACACTGACATGACGCATCCTATCTATTTTAGGGTTGGATCCAGCAGAACCGTGCTTTGAGGGCACACCTGAAATAGTCCGATTGGACCCCAGCGATGCCCAGTTTGTGGATGTAATTCACACAGACGCTGCCCCCATAATCCCCAACCTGGGTGAGTTCCTCAATTTGTCCCCCTGGAGTGTTTTTTGAGTCTAGACATAAGAGTGTTTTAGAGTGTTCTGAGTCTTTACATTAACATCAACTTTCCCATATTTTAAAATTCCTCAGGTTTTGGAATGAGCCAAACTGTGGGCCACCTAGATTTCTTTCCAAATGGAGGAAAGCAAATGCCCGGATGTAAGAAGAATGCTCTCTCTGAGATTATTGACATAGATGGGATCTGGGAAGGTACAACTATTATGTATATGAAGAGATTTTCTTTGCGGGGGGGATCTGTGTTTCCTTTTGATAAACTTGCTAAATATTTTGGTATTCTACAGGTCTCACATTTTCTATAACAAAGAACTTTTAGTTGTATCCCCACGATACAGGTTTTCACTGGGGGAAGTGGACATGAGAAGACTATAGGAAAGAAAATGTATTTGTGGTCAACTTTTCAAGGATCTAATTCAGGGAATACATTACTCAATCATACCTATCCCTTACAGACCAATCTTTTCCTCCTAGAGTTATTTTTCCATTTCATTTAGCTATGGCATAACTATTATAATCTTAAACAGATTACATTAAATTCTGATTGCATCTCAAATCATAACTACCCTTCATAACTGATTTTGTTCTGTGACTGCCATGAGTTCACACTAATTAGAAAAATCTATTCAACAACTGTATTCTGACCATGACATTAACTTGGAAAAATAAAATCTGTCACTGATGTGTAATCATGTCTGGTTTTAAAGGAACTCGCAACTTTGTGGCCTGTAATCACTTAAGAAGCTACAAGTATTATGCTGATAGCATCCTCAACCCTGATGGCTTTGCTGGATTTCCTTGTGCCTCTTACAGTGTTTTCTGTGCAGTAAGTAGATTCTATCTTGCACCTAAAGAATTTTGTGACCATCGCTTCTCATGACCAGTGTGGTTCACTATACATGACATGCATTCAGTGAATGTTACTATATGACTGCCACATGATTTATACTTTCAATAATACATGTTTATTTTAATAGTGATAAAGCATTGGAGAACTTTAGAGAAATGTGCTTGTAAACTGAAATATCCCAAATCTACCTTGTTCTCTATCACTTCTGTATGTGTCAGCTAAATGTTCACACTTGGTTTGGAAATAATTCTAAGTGCAAAAATTGTCTATGGAAACCTGATCTATGGTTGCAGGATGCTGATGAACATGAAAAACTTGTTTTAAATGTTAACCTTATAAAGGTATATGACATGTGGACATTTCTGTGCAGTCTCATAATTGCCAAGATTTTTTTTGAGTGTTCATCTTTTTTTTGGTATTCTCTAAATATCTAAGTTGGGATCCTTAAATCTGATCTTGAATATGACATATCAATTGCCTGGGTTTGTTTTTACTATTGCTTTTCCTTTCACAATAATTTTTTTCAAATAAAAATGTATACTCTATGTTATTTAATATATAAATTTTCAAGTAATGTGCTAGGTGAAATTATAATTATCAAGTAGATATACTTTAGCAGTGAAGAGAGAGGATCTGATTCCTGGTTCTACCATTAAATAGTTGAATGATTTGGGGCAAAATACTTAACTTCTCTAAGGCACTTTCTTCACTTCAAAATGTAAATAAAATGGTAGATTCCATAGATTTGGTGGGAGGATTTAATAAGATAACATGTTTTAATTACTTAGCCCAGAACCTAAAATATAATAATTAGCATTCAACAAATGTTAGCTATTATGTGTAGGGGAGAGGGGATGGGTGCATATTTTATTCACAATGTAGCTTGCATATGCAACAAGAATGCCACCCCTTCTTTGGTCTAACTTTATTTTCTTCCCAAATCCTCATTTTCTAGGTAATGGGGAAAACAAACAAACACAGAAGCTTTAGGTTTCATCCAGTTAAAATTTAATCTGATTCAATAATATAAACAGTCCTTTTAAGTGATGCTCAGACACTTTTATAGGAAAAAATTCTCAGTTTTGCAGATTTCTCAGCCTTTGGACCACCTCTCTCCAAGCTGGTATTGGGCAAGGTGATCATGGTGGTGGTGGTCAGTGTGTGTGTGGAGGGCAGAGAGGAAGCTTGGGGGTCCACCTTCTTGACGGGCTCATAGCTGCCATCTGCAGGTGATGTCTGGGCATGTCCAAGCTACTGGCTTGGGCAATGCTCTCAGAGAGCTTTGGCCATTTCCTCCTGGCTGGCTCAGTTTCCCTTAGCTTTTGCTGAATGCGGACCCTGAGATTCAACCCAGTCCCCATCTGGTCCACTGATTCAGGAGTTCACCACTTGCCTCTACTGTGGGGCAGCCTTGTCCTTTCATAGCAGGAATTTTTATGTCCATCTGCCTCCCCCTCTGTTCATCCCCCTCCCTCTCTTCTTGGCCCACGAGAAAAGGACATTTTCCTATATGATATCCATCTTCTCCAGACCTCATGGCTAAGCCTGACTGACCAACTAGAGCATCTTCCCTTCACACTGGGAGAATTCTGAGATCTGAATCTTCCAGACTTGATATGCTAAGTGGGAGCTAGAGAAAATTGAGAAAAGCTTGACTTTTAAGTCTATTATCTTACCAATGAGTCCTATTTTGTGTAGCAGAAACTGATTATCACCTCCTGCTCTTTCTTTTGCAATTTTTCTAAAATAAATTCTAACCACCTAAAGGCAGATGGGTGTCTTGGGGCAACTGGAACAACTTAGAGAGGCAAAAGAGAGAGGATTAAAATATAAATAAATAAATAAATTCTCTCAATTAATTTTTATAATATTTATGTTAGTATCACGTTATTTAATAGTGAAATTGCTGACTTATCACTGTAAATAATAAGACTCATTTTTAACCTTTGTTGAGACACTGTTAAAGTCTTCTTTTACTATCAGAAGACGATTGGCTTTAAAATATTTGAAAATTCAACAACACGTGGAATAAGATGGTACACTTTTACAAAAAGAGCATCCTCATTCATCATTTGTTTATTTTCCCTAGAACAAGTGCTTCCCCTGTCCAAGTGAAGGCTGCCCGCAGATGGGTCATTATGCTGATAGATTTCCTGGGAAAACCAAAGCAGTGGGCCAGATATTTTATCTAGACACCGGTGATGCCAGCAATTTTGCCCGTAAGTCCCTATTTTATTTGTCTTAAATTCTCAATACTATGTATCTTATCACGTCCAGTGGAAATGTGTGAAATTATTTTTCTGTACAAAAGTTTTAAACACTCCTCCCCAAAATGGAAAAACACATCAATGCCATGCTCAATGTGAACATGCTAATTTGGGTGGCAGAACAGAGTTTAGGGCCTGAATTATCAATGATGCAAAAATAAATTTCTTCACAGTTGATTCTGCTACCGAATTCAGGAGGCTTCTTCTGCTCCAGCCTCTTCATACTCTGTTAAAAGTTTCACTGTGCAAAATTCTGAGGTTTTTACAAGCAGAAAAGTAACCCAGGAGAGAGAAGGCAGAGGTTGTGGGAGTGGAAAGGAGGTGACAGATTCAAGAGATATTAGGATTGTAAACTCCACGTGTGATGGGAATCAGAGAATGCAGGAACGGTGAGACTTGGGGACAGACCCTGGGTTTTTTTTCTGGGTAATAAAGGAAGAAAACTATTTGGATGGGAGTCAATAGGGTTAGCTGCATTGTAAAAACTAAAGCTAAATTTTATCCCCTTCCCAATTTGGCCCAGGCTAGCTCTAAATGGCAGAAAATTGTGGTTCACTATTGACTAGTATCATAAAATGGTTACCATAAATTAATACAGTTCCAATGGTGATGAAGAGTTGAATTATAGAATGGTAAAGATAAATATAGATTATTTAGA
The DNA here is from genome assembly GCF_964341445.2 of Mesoplodon mirus. Classification (NCBI taxonomy): domain Eukaryota; kingdom Metazoa; phylum Chordata; class Mammalia; order Artiodactyla; family Ziphiidae; genus Mesoplodon; species Mesoplodon mirus. Next base: position 216,639,180 of record NC_138977.1, read on the forward strand.
CAAAAAGATGACAGTACTCTAAAATTCTGTGATCTATAAAAATGAAATAAACTGATGAAAATACCACACTATTATTTTTCCATTATCTTTTAACATAAAGTTCTTATAATGTTCAAGAATAAATTGTTAGGTTAAAAAAATTGAAAACAAAATATATAACTTAGTCCCTTGGCTTGAAATCTTTTGACTTTGGAAAGAGTCTGTGTTCCTCCCCTCCCCCAATGTCTGCCCCCTGAACATTTAGTTAAAGGAATAGCCATCACTATTTGATTAGAAGAACTACCAAAACCATACAAAAATTATTCAAAATTCAGCAGTAGTGGAATCCAAGTTAGCCTGTTTCCAGAATAATTTTTCCAAAAGCTGATATTTTGCAAATATTTCCCCCTTGCAGGTTGGAGGTATAAGGCGACTGTCACACTGTCTGGAAAGAAGGTTAGAGGACACATACTAGTTTCTTTGTTTGGAGATAGAGGAAACTCTAAGCAGTATGAAATTTTCAAGTGAGTAAACTACTACTCTAAGCTCCTTCAATGTTGGGATACTTCACACATACAATGTATGTCATGGACATAAGAGTTTATTCATTACTATATGGGAAGGAAAGTTTTTTTTTCCTTTACCTTTCTTGGCTCTTTGGCTGGTCTGGTAATCAAATTAACATAGGACAGATTAACAGGGGAAAAAATTAATTTAATTATGTACATATGGGGGTCCCAGAAGAATATGAGACCCACAAGCAGTGAGACAGTTGAGGCTTATATGCCATTCTGAGCTAAGGAGAAGGGACAGGGGTCTGGGACTTCAAAGGGGAGAAAGACAAGCCACAGTAAGATGGGAAGAACAAATGTTTGGTGCACAAAGGTTTGCCATGACAGGCAGAGACAACAGGACACGGAGGGGAATTTGATCTCCAGGCCCAGCTGAGCTCCCCGCCAGCCTATCACACCTAGCCCATGTTCCTTGTAGTTTTCTCAGGTGATAGTTCCCTTCCTGAACCAGGCCTTCTATCTAAATTCTTTTAGGCAGTTAAGGGAGAGGTAAAAGTTATCCTTGAATCTGTTGGGTCTTGATTTCCTTCAGCTCAAAATAGTCCACCTGCCAGAGTGGCACATTCTGGGGAGACTTGTTCTGAACCCCTTCAGAAGTATAGTACTGCCATGTGTCATTAAAAGGAAGAGACTGTTTCACCCTTGTACCTTAATACATTTTAGAACTCTATTTCTAAATTTTTTCTCTGCTATTTCCTGAGAAAACCACAGATGTTATTTTGATGCATGGCATCTGATTTATAATCACTAAATAATTATTCTACCCACAAAACAACTGGAAAAGGATGATATAATGATGTCATCATTTATTAAACTGTGGGAGGATTGTGACTATAACATGTTTGAAGTTTTATTAAAATAAGGATGACTTCAAAGTATTATAATACTTTGATACTTCAAAGTATAACTCAAAGTATGAGTTATTGATGGCAAATGAACTACCACTGAGTTGGCATACATGTCTACATTTATTTAACCATTAGATTCACAAATATACTATCAATCATCTTACTAGAGATACATTGTTAACTGGTTTTAGAAACATATATGTGTATATTTATATGTATGTTTATGTATATTCATGTATGTTTTTATTAATTTCTCCATTCCCAAGGGGCACTCTCCAACCAGACAGTACTCATTCCAATGAATTTGACTCAGATGTGGAAGTTGGAAATGTGCAGAAGGTTAAATTTATTTGGTACAATAATGTGATCAACCCAACTCTACCCAGAGTGGGAGCATCCAAGATCAGTGTGGAACTCAATAATGGAGACGTGTAAGTAATAAAAATCCAAAGAGATTTGAAGCATTGAGTCACATTTATAATTCTACTCCCACTGAAAGACAACTTTAAGTTAAATCACCTACAGTGGTTCTCCTATATCTCAGTCACCGCAGCTTCCTAATACCTTTTGTCTCTTTAGGAGAAAGTGTACCTCTTTAGGAAAACAACTTTGATAGATTTGTAGATGACTGTTGTATGATCAGATACAAGTGTTAGAATGAGAATCTGGCTTCGCAATCCTAAGGTGAAAAGAAAGAGTTCATTTAGCAGCTGTGCCTTGTGCTATGTGTGTGCTTAATATGTGTATCTTCCCCAAGCTTCCTGGGTCCACCAAATTGCCACTTAAATTACCGAGAAAACACTTAACTTATCAAGGAATACAAATAGATTATTCTGTGTCATTAGTCCTTTTAGTGAAGACAAAGGTCAACCCTTGGTTCTAATCAAGACTAAAGTATGTGTGAACCAACGGATATTTACCATAGTGAACTACCAGAAGCAATGAGGTGATGATGATGATGATAATCATAACAATACCAATACCAGCCCAAGTGTTTTGAGTATAAAACCAAATTCTGAGGCACAGTGCTATGCTGCTTCTGCCATCATATCATTCAGTCCTCATATAAGTCCAGTGTAGAGACTTTTGCTTCTGGCAAAGATGGAGTAGCAAAAGCCCAGATTTACCTTCCCAACTGAAACAAACAAAAATTCAGACAAAATATATCAAACCACAGTTTTCAAGACTCTGAACATTAGGTAACAAAGGAAAGTGATCTCTGAGAGATAAGAAACAAATAAGGTAGAGTCTTAAAATTGTCCCGGCTTACTGCCTTTAAAGAGTCTCCAGGATGTCACACAAAGAGGAAAAATTCAGGCAGAACCCAGTAAACTACCTGAGTTGAAGAAACAGAACTAAGAATCCAAAAAATCCAAGGCAACTGGATTTCACAGGACAGAGGACCAGAGAGGAGAGAGCTACAGAGAGGAAATCTCAGAGAGCTGAAAAATTTCCTTAAACATTAAGCAGAGTACTGATCAGCACACATATATGAGGAAACTAGCCAAGGTCTGTGAAATATCCATCTGAAAGGATTATAGAGAATAGTACCCAGTACTCTTGCAGGGCTGGGAACAGTACTTGTTTCCACCAACCAGACCAGAAAAGCTCATAATTCAGGAAATGTTGGGTAGAGTATTTAAGAAGGTCTTCCCTCAGTAGTGGGAAAAAAATTAGCCTAGAATTAGCAAGACCTGAAAGGATCAAACTGTTTCCAAATAACTGCACCCCAGAACAAAGCTCAAGAAAATTTATAGGAATACAAAATTATCCAGCAGTTAACAGGCTAAAATCCACAATATATGACATTAAATGAAAGTTTTCCATGTATATAAAGAAGCAGGAAAACACAACCTATAATGAGAATAATCAATCAATTGAAACCAAACCAGAACAGACACAACTGTTAGAATAGCAGACGTAGACATTAAAACAGCTATTAAATCTGTATTCCATTGGTTTAAAAAGGTCAGTAGAGGTATAGCCTATATATAGAAAAAAGGCCCAAGTTGAATTTCTAGAGATGAGAACTACAATATCTGAAATGAAAGAGCAGATTAGACATTGTGAGAGAAAAGATTAGTGGAGTTGAAGAGGTAATAGAGAGTATCCAAAATGAAACACAGAGAGAAAAAAATTTTGATGAAAAGAATATCAGTGATCTGTGAAATAATTTCAAGAAGTCTAATATAGTTCTCATTGAAGACTCCAAAAGAGGAAAGAGAGAAATATATATTTGAAGAAATAATGGCTTCAAAAATTTCAAACATAGTGGAAACTGTAAACATATAGATCCAAGTGATACCACAGAAAACATGAAGAAAACTATGCCAACACACATGAAAATCAAACTGCTTGAAACCAGTTATAAAGAGGAAAACTGAAAAGCAGCCAGAGAAAAAACACACATTACCTACAGAGGAATAAGGATAATAATTACAGGCAGATTTCACATCAAAAACAATGCAAGTGAGAAAACAATGGAACAACATCTTTAAAGTACTGAAAGGAAAAAACGGGTAACCTAGAATTCTATATCCACAAAAGTATCTTTCAAAGAAAAAGATGAAATAAAGACTCTTCAGACATATCAAAGCTGAAAGAATTCATCACCAACTGGTCAACACCATGAGAAATGTTAAAGGAAAGTCTTCAGAGAAAGGAAAGTTATACTGGTTGTAAAAGAATCTACAGAAAGGAATTAAGAGCATAGGATATAGTAACTACATTGGGAAACATATGAGATTTTTAAATATGGTTATTTAAGTCTTTAAAAATAATTGACAATTTAAAAAGTAATGGCAATATTTGGGGGAGGGGCTGTTATAACGTGTATAAGTAAAACATATGACAACAATGCCATTAGGCATTAGGTAGGAGGGGAGAAATGGAAACATACTCTTATAATGTTCTTATACCATATGTAAGTTAAAATATTATCACTTGAAGGTAAAATGCGATGTTAAAAATATATGGTATAAATTCTAAAGCAACCAGTAAAATAGTAAAACAAAGAACTATAGCTAATAAGCCAAAAAAAAGGAGATTAAATGGAATTTTTAAGGCATAAAAAGGGGGGAAAACAGCATAGGGAAAAATTGCAAGATAATAACCATATCAATAAATGTATTAAATTAAAATACAACAATTAGAAGGCAGAGATTGTTTAACTGGATTTTAAAAACTCAATACACAACTGTATGCTACCTACATGAAATGTACTTTAAATATAAAGACACAAATAGATTAAAAGTGAAAGAACAGAAAATGATATTCTATTAATTATTAGGGAAATGCAAATTAAAACCACAATGAGATACCAACATAAACTTATTTAAATGGCTAAAATTTAAAAGATTGACAATATCAAGCACTGGTGAGGATGTGAAGAATCTTGAATTCTCATATACTGTTGATGGGAACGTAAAATGATGCAACCACTTTGGAAAACTCTTTGATAGTTTCCTAAAAGGCCAAGCATACACCTACCTACAATTCAGCCATTTCTCTTTTATGTATTTACCCCAGAGAAAAGAAAGCATATATTTACACAAAGATTTGTACATAAATATTCATAGTACCTTTTATTGCAATAATCAAAATCTGGAAATAACCCAAAGTCCACCAACAAGGGAATGGATAAACAAATTGTGGTCTTCTGTACAATGGAATACTACTCAGCAGTGAAAAGGAACAGACTAGTGATACATGCAGCAACATAGATGAATCTCAAAATAATTATACTGGACAAAACTATACTGAATGAAAGAAGCTGAACAAGAGTGCATACACCTTTGATTCCATTCATATAAAATTTTACACAATTCAAAGTAGTCTATAACGACAGTAGACCAGTGGTTGCCTGGGGGAAGGGAAGATGGAAAGGGATGGGAAGGAGAGATTCCAAAGGATAGGAGGAAAATTTTGGAATAATGGATATGTTTACTCTCTTGATTGTGGTGATGGGAAATAAGTACTGTTATTATCCCCATTTTACATATAATTCAATGACAGCTCAGTGCCAGAATTCATGTGCAGGAAATCTGACTTCAGCAAATCCTTAACTACCACAATAGAAATTCAGATCACCTTTATTTATATATATTGTGTGCCCTTCATTTCTTGTGACCCTTTTCAATATTAGTTTTTTTTTTGATGGTATATCTTAATTTATTATATTCTAGTGGGAAAAATGAAGAATAACATTAACTTATGAATTGCCGTCAAATGAGAGGGAGCTTTTAGTCAAGTCCTTCACTAATTTGCACTGACTTTCATCTTGTCCAATATTTTCCTTTTTCTTTTTTAAAATATTTATTTATTTTAACATCTTTATTGGAGTATAATTGCTTTACCTTGTTGTTTTAGTTTCTGCTGCATAACAAAGTGAATCAGCTATACGTATACATATATCCCCATATCCTTTCCCTCTTGCATCTCCCTCCCACCCTCCCTATCCCACCTGTCTAGGGGGACACAAAGCACTGAGCTGATCTCCCTGTGCCATGCGGCTGCTTCCCACTAGCTATCTGTTTTACATTTGGTAGTGTATATATGTCCATGCCACTCTCTCACTTTGTCCCAGCTTACCCTTCCCCCTCCCCGTGTCCTCAAGTCCATTCTCTACGTCTGCATCTTTGTTCCTGTCCTGCCCCTAACCTTTAATTTGCTATTTGCACATCGGCTAGCCATTAGATTACAGAGAAGAAAATGAAGATGAAGAGAAAAGAGCATTTTCTGAGCATTTTTTATGTGCCAGGCACTTTACATATGCTTCTGTATTTTGTTAAAGAAAATTAGCTCCAAAGCCTCCTAAGTATTGCTCAGTCTTAATGAGTAAATCAGTCATTTCAATTCAATACTGAATTAAAATAAGAATGCCTAGCCAGTGTAACACCAGGACCTCAGGATTTTTACTCTGGCTGATTTCTTGTCATGCTGCTGACCCTACTCTTCCTCAGTTGCATTCACTGACAGTGTGCCATGTTTAGTAGGTGTTTTGGGGATGTGACAGATGGACCCTCCATGTCCTTTGGAGTGTCCAATGATACCTCTTCTTTCTGCTATTGCATAGCCATGGGATAAAATTAGAAAGGAAAATGCAGTCCTTTATACCCAAGAGGTATTCATTCGGCCAGTGTCTAGTTTTGGGCACAGTGTGTACCACTCACTCAGACCGAGGGGAAGGAAGTGGCTGTCATCAAACTCAACACACCAACTGTGTGTCAGGAAGAGCTGACTTTTTGTTTTCTCTCCCCAGGTTCAACTTCTGTAGCCAAGAAACTGTGAGGGAAGATGTTCTGCTTACCCTCACCCCATGTTAGGAGCTGCTGACATGTGAACACTGAATCTTACTGCTAATAAAATCTAGTGGTGAAGCATTACATTCCTTTCTTTGCCATCATGTCCATTATTTCCAATGAAATGTTTGGATTATGTGATTAAGTTCCAATATTTGGAGCTGGTCTGAAAAACCACAAATGACTGTTGAATTTTGCTACATTACCTGGCATTTGAACTTGGGAATATTGTTTACTTGATACTGACATCATGCCCATTACTATTACTGATGTCATTCTGATCACTTAAAGCAGACTTCCAGGTCCAAAGTGACCCTCCTGGTGGTGGTGGGCACACATGATAAGTACCCACCTTTGCCACTTTTTCCATCGTCTTTAATCAGACAACTCAGGAGGGTTGACACATAGGGGGACTCCAGTTCTAATCTGAACTTTTCTCTTTCAAATCCTTGGCCATGTCTATTTCTGTGTCTGTGTCAGTTGGGCCCTCTGAGAATCAGACGCCAGGGAAATGTCTGTGTTGGATGAAAGAGGAGATAGCAGGAGAAACTTCAGGCCTCAGTGCAGGTCTAACACCCATGAGAGGGGAAAGGAAGGAAAGATTGGGTGGGAAGAGCCCCAGCCCTCAGCAAATGTCTGGGAATGTCTTGGCCAGGTCGATGGGGAGTCCCCAAGGGAAGGTGACCCTTGGCAGGAATGCTACTTCAGGCAGGAGTAGACAGGCTCTCGTACCCATGCCGTGCTCAGCCATGGGTTGAGGCAGCCGGCAGCAGCGTGGCCTCTGTGTGAGTGCCCCGCGCATCCAAGGGGTGGCAGCTGGGCTGCCAGTCATCTCTGGTCCTGCAGCAGGTTTTCCTGAAGGGATCTGAGCGGCACACCTCTGTGGCCACCACAGTGTCCCACCTTGTTCCTTTTTGGATTTCTCTGGAAATGACACCAGCTTGGTCATTTCCTCATTGGAACTGAATTAAATATATTACTTAATTCAAGAAACATTTATGGAGACCCCATTACTATATTCCAGACACTGCTGTTGGCACGAGGGATGTGAAATAAACAAAATACATTTCTCACCCTCCAGGAGGTTGTAGTCTGATGAGGGAGCTGGACAAGGAAACAGCTATGAAACAGTGTCAGGGAGTACGAGTTACTATCCTGGGAGGAAAGAAGGGCTGGCATTTGATTTGGGGAGAGAGGTTGAGAGCAGGGGTGGGATGGAGAAAGGCTGTATCAAGTAAGTAAAGGGAAAGCAAAGGGGGTTAAGCCTCCCAAAGGAGTGTAGGGGACCAAGGGTAGGGTAGCCTGTGCCCCAGGTACCCATCCTATGAACAACTCTGACACTTTCTCTCCATGGTTCAGATTGCGCAGCAGAGTCAATCTCCAGGAACACTTCTCCTCCTGCTCTCCACTCCCCTTACTCGTGCTTCCTAGAGTCACTTCCCAGATAAACTCTCTGCACCCAAGCCCTTATCTCAGATTCTGTATTCAGGGGAGCCTAAAATAAGACCGGGGGTGAGCATTCCAATAGAGGGGACAGCTTGTCCAAAAGTATGGTACCTGAGCATGGAGTGTTTGGCAAACTCCAGTGTGTTACATCTTGTAGACCATGTTCAGAGAGGGGAGTCATAGGAGATGGGACCAGATTGGGCTTGGTTGACCATTTATTCCTCTGACAAGCACATGTTGAGCACCTAATGTGTGTAAGACACTCTGCTAGGCGTGAAGAACACACTGTGAGCAAAAGGGAGACCCAGTGCCTGCTCCTGAAGGTCCATGACCAGCAGATGATGGAAGATTCCCTAAGTGATGAGCAGAGACCCCCAAAGGGCTTTGAGAAGGGCAGTGACTTGACCCATGTTTGGGGTTTAAATCAATCCAATTGGTACTTGCATGGAATGCAAGTTCTGATCCATTTCTTGATCTAAATCCTGCTCTACTTGGCCCAGAACGTTCAGGTACTCTGGGATTCTGAAAGCTGGGGCTGTTCTGGAAATTCCCAGGCCCCCTATAGAGGGTGCAGACTTTTGGGCCTAATTCTCCCCAGCTGGCACCAGGGTCTGTCTTCCCTGAGACTTTCACTTGTTATCCAGCCCACAAGAACGGGTGGAATCTATCAATGGCCCTCAAGGGCTTTGGGAAGTCTGAGCTACACTCACAACCTGAATTCACATCCCACAGACAGGGCATCTCTGATGAAAGAAAAAGAAAGAAGGCAATAGCTGGCTGAGGATCAGGCAAAGTTTGGCACCCCACTTCTGTTACTACAAACACAGGGAGACATTCAACCAGTTCAAGGGATATTTAGAGCTGTGGTTCAAACGAATGCAGGTGAGCATCCAGGCTGTGAAAAAGACTTAGAAAATAGCTTTTTCAGGACAAACACTTCTTTGGAATTAAGGGGCTCCTAGAGCCCAGCTTGAACCTACCTACTCTTCCCCTCAAATGTACAAGATCGTTCTCTTACAAGATGACAAGGTATCTGTACATTGTGAACTTGAAATTAAAAGAGAAAACAAGGACAGAGCTGACTGGCTAGAGGAAGGCAGCTCTTTGGCTCCATCTGCATGTGTGGACATGGCAGATCATGGCTGGCAACCTCAGTCTTTACCTTTGTGACTTTCAAGGAGTCATACATCCTGAAGACAGGAGAGCTGTCTGGTGGAAATGAAGTCCCAGTTTCAGAAGAGATCCACAGATTTGTAGGCATACGAGTCCTGCCTTAATTCCCTGAATCTGATCAGGATATAAGTTCATTCAACATATTTCAGTTGTTATTCTTATTTAAAAGCCCCGCCCAGGAATCTTCCCATCTAGTGTGGAGCGAATTAACTGGTCTAAGAGGCTTTAAAGGAGAAGCAGCTGAGACCCCAGTCTTGCTAGGGGCTTTGCCCAATTAAATCCCTCAGGGCATTTAAACAAGAGCCAGTGCATTAGAGCACAGTGTATATTGACAGATGTGGGAGTTTTCTCACTGTCTTAGAAAAGAATAGACACTCATCTGGTTCTGTGTACCCAAGAATGGTGACAGTGAGTGCAAAGAGAGCTGCACTCTCTGAATCCCAGGCCTGGTTGAGCTGAGTTTCTGTATTGGCTAGCTGCTGCATAACAAATCGTCACGAAACTCAGTGGCTTTAGACAGATTTGCTCACAAATCTCCAGGTTAACTGGGTGTTTCTTCTGGTCTTGACTGGATTCACTCATGTGTCTGCAGTCAGAGTGGGTTGAGTCAGAAGTGCAGCTTATCCTGTCTGGGTCTCTCACATACTTAGGGGTTGGCTGGTTTTGAGCTGCTCCAAGATGTTGCTGCCATCACGTTTAACAGCCAAACCAAGTCACACAGCTAGCCCAGATTCAGGTGCTGGGGTAATAGACTCCAGTTATTGATGGAAGAAGCTGCAAGATCACATGGCAAAGGGCAGCTTCAGGAAGGGGAGGGGGTAAAGAACTGACCATTTTCACAATCCGTCGGTCATCCTCTAACCTGTTTCTCCACCCGGGGAAGCCTGGGGCTGGGGAAGGAACAGGTCAGGTGTCAGGAGGCTTTTCACAGCAATGGGTCAACCCAAGCTCCAGACTCTGGCCTTCTTTTTTTAAATTTATTTTTATTTATTTTTATTTATTTATTTTTTTTGTTTTTTGCGGTATGCGGGCCTCTCACTGTTGTGGCCTCTCCCGTTGCAGAGCACAGGCTCTGGACGCGCAGGCTCAGCGGCCATGGCTCACGGGCCCAGCTGCTCCACGGCATATGGGATCTTCCCGGACTGGGGCACGAACCCGTGTCCCCTGCATCAGCAGGCGGACTCTCAACCACTGCGTCACCAGGGAAGCCCTCTGGCCTTCTTATACTTCCTTTTCCTCACTGCTGTCATCAGAAGTGAGGGTGCCCTTTTGGTTCACTTGCTTTTGATGTTTGTAGAAAACAAAGTGCTTCGATACAGCACACTTATTCTTGAACAACTAATGCTGATGAATACAGGGTTGCTTCTTCTTATCTTAACACAATGCAACAGTCCTGATCAGCTTCCCTGATCAGCAAATCCACTCCCCAGTGTTGCCAGTCACTCTTGATAACTCAAGAAGATCATCTCTTCATTATTTCAAATCCCCTGCCCACTGGCACTGAGCCACTAACCGTGCACTTTGGTACAAATTAAGTAGAGTCGGTTGATTTAGGATTGCTAAATTTACTACTGCGGAACCACTTACTTCTTGCTGAAGGTGCCCAGCTCACAACTTCACCTCCATCTTTTGGTGCACATCCAGGCCTTCCCAATAGGACCCATATCTCATTGCTAATTAATTCAGGGACAGAGGGGCGGAGGGGATCTGAGGACGACCTGCCGAGGTCTCCAGGGTGGTCTCATTTCTTGGGTTTCCCTGGGTGTCACAGTTCAACAACTTCATGGATTCCATGAGATGCCCCAATATTCTCCCAACAAATCTCTCCTTTTAAAAAAATTTAACTATCCAGAATTGATTTCTGTGGCTTACAACAAAAGCCCCATAACTAACATACCTCTAAAAAGTTACTGTTTAAATAGCTAATGGTCTCTCCTTCACTGTTGTTTCACAGGTGGGGTGGAGAGAGTAGCCAACATACACAAGGAGCAGAAACCACTATCAACATGTTCAATGTACATATCTTTTGCTCCTTAAATTCCACTTGTAGGAATTTATCCTACAGACACACCATCCATCCAGAAGACAAATGTATAAGAATATTCAGTAAGGCATCCTTTTTAATAGTAAAAGATTGGAAACAACCAAATACTCATCAGTAGAGGACTGATAGTAAATATCCAAATATCAGAATACTGTGCAGCGGGTAAAAAGATTGGAACACATCTGTATGCGCTGATAACAAATGGTTTTCAAGACATACAACGAATTTTCAAAATCAATTTTCAAGTGCTTCCCTGGTGGCGCAGTGGTTAAGAATCCACCTGCCAATGCATGGGACACGGGTTCAATCCCTGGCCTGGGAAGATCCCACATGCCACGGAGCAACTAAGCCCATGTGCCATAACTACTGAGCCTGTGCTCTAGAGCCCGTGAGCCACAACTACTGAGCCCACATGCCACAACTACTGAAACCCCGTGCGCCTAGAGCCCCTGCTCCACGACAAGAGAAGTCACCGCAATGAGAAGCCCACGCACCGCAATGAAGAGTTGCCCCTGCTCGTCGCAACTAGAGAAAGCCCGTGCACAGCAACGAAGACCCAACACAGCCAAAAATAAGATAATTAATTAATTTTAAAAAATCAGTTTGCAAAATAATGTATAGGATTTGTTAATCATTTATATTTTTTATGTTTTTAAATAAAATATAATATATATACTCATAGTGGATAGAATATCTTGGAAGGACACACGAGGAGCTGGTGAAGCATTATTTTTAACTTTGTATTGTATCAGATGTAGAGGGGCATATATTACCTATTTACAAACATGAGTGAAAAGAATTTTTTTTTAAGAAAGAAGAACTAAGCCCTAAATGCCCATGCCTCTATCCTTGAGTGTCTGGAGCCCACACTTGCTCTCACCACCCCACACGAGTGGCTGTTGGAGATTAAACCTTCCTTGCCTGCCCAGAGGACGCCACATGAGCTCTGATCACCTTAACGCAGTTTCAACCATTGAACTGCTCTGCAGAGGTGCGTGTGGAACCCACAGATGAACTTGGCAGTGAGGTGAACTGAGGGGGAAGTAAGCATGGGCGCCTGACCTTTGGGGAACCTGTGACAGATCATGTGATGATTGTTTCTCCTAAATCTAATCAGGTGTTTATATTCTTGTTTCTCTGAAGAACAACATCTTTTTTTCTCCTCCTTGGAACTGTGCCCTCTCACCATATTCCCAGGACTGAAATCCACTCGGAGAATAAGGATAAAATGTCTATGAACTCTATTCATATGTACATTATTTCTTTCATTAATTTATAACTACTTTATTGTCAGGTTTTAGAAGGTGGAGGGCACAGCAGTGGCCAAAGTAAATGAGGTCTGTGTCCACATGGAATTGCATTCTAGGTGGGAAAAGGAAGATTGCAAATAAATAGACAAAAACAAGAGAGATAATTATAACTTGTGACAAAGTGATGAGAAGGAAACAAATAAGGTGCTAGGGATCGGGTGGGAGGCTGGCAGTGGAGGGGCTTCAAAGGTGGCCAGGGGTGGCCTCATTGAAGAGGTGACATTTAAACTAATCATTGAATGACAAGAAGGAGCTAACCCAATGGAGGTCTAAGGAAGGGAGTTTCAGGCCACCAGAATGGTAAGTGCAAAGGCCCTGAAGTAGGAAAGAACTTGGCATGTTTGATGGAGGCCACTCTGGTCATGTGGGGAAGGTCAAACGGACAGCAGGAAGAGAAGAGGTCCAGGAGGCAGACAGAGTCATCTGACATCTCCTATCAGCCAAATTACCTATTTTACCCCCTGTTAGATTATCACAAATCTCATCCTGCGTCAGCACTACAATGTCACAAAAAAGCATAAATGCCTTTGTCTTCTCCACAGTCCTTGTCAAGTGCTCCAGCACCTGCCTGGACCATATGAACAGACTTCCAAAGCTTGAATACCTCATCACTTAGGTCAACCAGATGGCTCAAGTCTGGAGAAGGGGGAAATTTATTTTCTATTTCAACTTATCCTATGTAAGTATTTCCCCTATTCTTTGCGGTGGATTGACACTCAACAAATCTTGTTGATAACTTGCTCAGAATAACTGATATTCAGCAACTCCTTATTTCACTCTGGATAGTCTGGATTCAAATCCCATCTCATCACTCATTAGCTGTGTGACTTTATAGGCAATTAAAGACCTGTCCCTCTGTTTCCACATCTGTAAAGGGAGGCAAATAATGGTACCTACCTCATGGGGTTGTTGTAAGACTTAAATTAGGTAATACATGGAAAGTACTCTGACTGCACATACTAAGCCTCACTAACTGTTGGCTGCTGTTCCTTATGACTCTAGGGCAAGTCTTTTCCATTTTCTTCATGGAAGGGCCCTCCAGCCTGGACCCCAGTGTCCTGATTATTCAGGAGCAGAGTGAACTTTAACATGGAGGCATATTTAACTTGGGGGCGGGGTAGGGCACCAATGGCATTTGCTATGTGAAGGCTTATCTGCTTGTTGTGTGAACCAGCCAAGCTGCTCACAGATGCTTGGGTCAGTGAGTAATTCATGACAGCCTCAGAGGGTAGAGTCTTGTAGGACAGGTGTGCAAACTTTGGAGGGTCTGAGGAAACTCGACAGACATTACATGTTCTGGTGACATGGGCTTTTATGGGCTCCTGAACCCAGCTATTCCAAATTATAGCAGGATAATATAATAATTGCTATTGTTTTAAACCCTTACATTTTGGTTCATCCCATAGCAATAGGTCACTGGAACACTAGTTAGTGAGAGGTTGTGGTCAGAGGCTATTATGGGGGCCGTTGACTCTGTCTCCAAAGCTCATGTGCTCAAGTATTACTAGACTGCCAGAGACAGAGGTAGACAGACAGACAGACAAAAAGAAAGAGGAGGTTTTCTTAGACACTTCCTTTCACTATCAGCGATTTGCAAGGGCATTTCCATCCATTCTAAGTGAGAAACACAGCCCTCCATGATTAGAGTTTGCTGCAGTGTCCTCACTGGGACTTGTAAAGTACTAGGTGATAAAATAAAAAATTGGAAAGTGGGGCCCACTCAGCTCAGAGTTACAGGCACGTGTACATAGGCGCAAAGTTAGAGACATTTCACCTCCTCTTAATCAAGCATTCTTTCATCGTCCCAGACTTGTGGGAAGATTTGACCTCTATTATTAATCTTGTTTTGTGTATTTGTGTAGATTAAAATATTAAGTGCACACAGTATGTTCTATAATCACCTGCTGTTTCCTTGAAGCAGTGTCCAATTGATAAGGCTCAAATATAAGAAAACAGCCCGGGCACTTGATCCAGAGGGAAGGAAGGCCTGGAACATCCAACAGGGTAAGTCTCCTGCCAGCTGTGAAGGAGTGAGGTAGGGCAAAGCCTTGAATTCTTGAGTCTGCTCACTGCTCTGGTCATGCTTTTGGTGAGGCCAAATATCTGAATTTATTGTAGATGGTGAGCATCTGGACAATCACTCTTTTCCTGCTGGGAGCAGCCAAAGGTAAAACATATCCCACGTGCCCCTTGGGAAGGGCATAAACCCATCATCTCGGCACTGGCCAGAGAAAGCTTCAGCCATGGCAGGGCTTCCAGCGGCTGCAGATGGCTCCAAGGTTCCACAGAGATGCGGGTGGGGCTGCAGTTTGTGCGGGTCCATCTCAGAGCATCTCCCCACCAGCCTGCCTTCATGTCCAGGAGGCCCGAGGCCAGACTCTTCCAGATAAAGCATTAGACACCTGCCTGGGTTAACATATTGACTTACCAGTGTCCATTATCACATTCGTCAAATAAAACTATCGGAAGATCTAGGCAGGGAACACAGGACTTTTAAGTTTTGATGGTGGTTCGAAGCAGAGAGGTCTCTGTGGGATTCAGTGAGACTGTTCCCTGATCAGAAGGTGGGCACGGGGGGAGAGGGGGCAAGGAGAGAGTTGATGGGCAGAGGCAAGTGTCTGCATGGTCTTCAGCCTGTCCCCAAGCAGGGGAGCAACCAGGCCAGCCTCGGGAGCTAACCCCTGAGCAGGGTCATCTTTTCTCTTACAGGAAAGGAAATTTGCTATGATTCCATTGGGTGCTTCTCTGACTCTGAGCCCTGGGGTGGAACCGCCATCAGGCCCCTGAAAGTTCTCCCCTGGAGCCCTGAGAAGATCGGGACTCGCTTCCTGCTCTATACCAACGAGAATCCAAGCAGCTTTCAGGTGAGACTTCTGCCATTTTAACATTGTGGTAACTGGTGAGGGGCTGTGCCCACCAGGGGACCAGGAGTTCCTACTTCTGTACCCTCTGCCTCTACCCGATCCTGCCAGCTGCCCCCAGGCCTAGCCAGACCTGGACAGAGTAGGTCTCTGGTAAAAAAGCTGGCTTGAATGAATGAATGGTTCACATTTGTCAGAACCTCTAGCTAGTTATGTGATTCTGGTGTTGGGCAAAGAGCTTATGGAAGAAGGTATGGAAGGTGTAAGACCATGAGCCACAATCCAGACCCAGTAGAGGTAGTGATTCCTGACTTGGGAAGGTAGGGCAGGGAGAGAGAGGTCAGGGGGGGCTTCCTGAAAGAGGTGGCTTTTTGCTAAACTTTGAAAGGTTGTACATTAGAACAGGCAGAGATGGGGAAGAAAGAGACAGGCTAAAGTGGCTGGGCTGCAAAAACACGGAACACTTCTGTGTTTGTCACAGATTCTTCTTCCCTCTGACCCATCAACGATTGAGGCATCCAATTTCCAAACAGACAGGAAGACCCGGTTCATCATCCACGGCTTCATAGGCAAGGGAGATGAGAGCTGGCTGGTGGACATGTGCAAGGTAGGGCCTGGTTCTAACCCCTGTGGCCTGCGCTGCGGGCAGCTGCCACTGCTTCCCACTAATGTCTCCACCTCCCTTTACGCAATCTCAATTAGTGAGCTCAGAACAGGAAATCCTGACATATTGAGGTACCTTTATGCAATTAAAATGCCTCTTCACCAAAATAAAAATCCCCTTCCAAGTTTCTAGCCTACATCTGTAGCCTGAAGCAATGGCATCTGCTGCGGGAACAAACACTCCTGTCCTCTCATTTCTGGTTAAATCAAGCCTAAATATTGTCTGCTTCCATTTCAGTGAGGCTACTTTGTGTTCCTATAAACGCAGGATTATGTTCTTTTTGTTCAAGTCTTTCCCACTTCCCTGAGAGTCAGAGGTGTGTGCTGTGACCATTTATTTGAGACACGGAGAGCTTCGACTGACTGGGTGACCAAAATGGCAGAATAGAAAGCGCCAAACCCACTGTAATAGAGCCTCTTTTGCTCAGAACGATAGACAACAGAATAACAAACACATGTTCACATACACATACACACAAAAACACATGTGCGGAGGCACGCACACACAAATACACACGATATACCATCATCCCTTCTTTTCTCCTGTTCACTGATTCAATATGTTTTTCTGACACCTAAGAATTTACCCTAGCAGTCTGTCTTCCACCCTCCGACCTAAAATGTCAACAGGAAAAGTTACAAACTCTGAAAATTAAAATCATTCTGCATTTGACCTTGGTTGTACCAGCCATTTAACTCTTGGTATCGCTTTTGTCCCATCATCAATAAGTATCTTAATGTATAAACTGTAAGATATAGTTTATATCCCAAATTCTCCAGGTTTGTAAGAGATTCCTCAGGGCTGCTTTAAAAATAAAAGTCCTGAGAAAACGGCTGTTGGTATCTGTGTGTGTGTGATCACACATATTAGTATCATATATGTGAAAAGATTCTAGGTGGATTTTAAATTTATAGTACCATTTTAGTACCATCAAGGTGGTCATATGTCCTGCCCGGCAGAACTTCTAAGGATATATCAGTTCCTTTGACATCCAGGAAGAAGTTTCCCTTTCAGAATTCTTCAATATCTTTTAAATCAGTGCCGTTCTATTTTTTAAATATCTTTAGTGTGTTTCCTCCATGAAATACTGTGCTATCCTGACTGTAAAAATAGTGACACTTCCCTCCCACCTTAAAACTTCGTAAATACCCAGCAGCCTGGGGTGAAGCAAGCCCAGGCTTTGCCAAGAGGCTGAAAGGACCCCTAGCAGTCAAATCCACAAGGTCATTTAGACCCTGGCTGCCAGAGAATGCACTTGAGACCTTTTCTTTTCAAAATAGGACTCTTTGAATGATGCCCTGGCTTCAGCCACCTTATTGAATCAACCTGATTGAATCTGGTCGAAGAAAACCAGAGAGTGGTCAGCTTTTAATTAGTCTACAAACTAGAGAGGGAATCGATTTGCCTTTCTTGTAGCTTTTGCCCTGAGGGATAACTCCTACTGGCAACGGGATTCCCAACAAAGTCGAGTTCATCCCAGTGCCCCAGCCAGTGGTAACTCTCGGCGACCGTTTCTGAGCTCTGGTTGGAAGCGGTTTCACGAGCCCCCATGATAACCCCCTGGTGTCTCTCCAACACCAGAACATGTTCAAGGTGGAGGAGGTGAACTGCATCTGTGTGGACTGGAAAAGAGGCTCCCAGACCACCTACACGCAGGCTGCCAACAACGTGCGTGTGGTGGGCGCCCAGGTGGCCCAGATGCTGGCCATGCTCAAGGTGAGTGGTGGCCGGGCTGCGAGGGGACACACAGCACCCACCGGTCTTTGTTGGGTAAAGACACAGCTGAGGGTTACATGTTTAAAGAGGAAATAGAAAGAATTGATATTTCTCTTGGAGTCTTACTTCTAAAACTCACCTCAAATCAAAACCTATGGTGTTTGTGCTCAAGGAGCTGTAGACCTATAATAAACAAGTACTTCTGGGTGAACATCTCTGAGACCAACAGGTGTGAATACCTTGAGCCTGTGCCATTTGTTTGTTCATCCAATATTTGGGCACACATTGTCAGGAGCTCTGTTAGGGAATAAAGAGAATAATTGAGGTCCCAGGCCCTGGGGGAGCTTACAGGGACCACTGAGTGTGATCAGGGTTCTGATGTGGGGAGGGGAAAGGGCGGCTACAGGCTTTATAGGAGCGTGTGCGGGGGTCAGGGGGGCAGCTAATCCAGTCTGGGGAGCGGGGGTCGGTGATTAAGGATGTCTCCCAGCAAGAGACGTCTAAGTTGAGAGCTAATGGCTGAGCTGTGTCGATGTGAACTGCGCTCGTGGTTGGGGAGACATGACAACAGGAAGAGGAGGCTAAACAAGACCCAGAGGTGAGAGAATACGACATATTTGAGGGCCTGAAAGTTCCACTAAGGGTCTAGCTAGAAAAGAGTCTAGAAAAACAGGTGTTGAGTCAGAAGAGCTCTGAGGCTTTCGTAAAGGGCTGGGCTTGATCTTACGGGCAGGTTTTCTGCAGAGGAGTACCAGCATTAGGTTTGCAAAAACCACAGCACAGAAATGTCCTGAAAATACAATCTTCCCTCTCCAGTCGAACTACAGTTACTTACCTTCCCAAGTCCAGCTCATCGGCCACAGCCTGGGGGCCCAAGTGGCGGGAGAGGCAGGGAGCAAGACTCCAGGCCTGGGCAGGATTACAGGTAAGACTTGAGGGCTGGGGCCCAAGGTTTGGTCCCCAGTAGCCCCAGAACGTGATACAAGACTGCAGCCTAGCTTGGAGCTGGCCCCAAAGAGTCCATCCCCTTGGCTGCAGCAGAGCCGGTTAGAGACTGCACAGAGCATTTTAGGAAGCCCCCCAAAGCCTATCTTTGTGGCAGGGGAAGTGGTGTCTTTGTTCTCTTTACTTCCTCCGCCTCTGCCCCCATCCATTTTCTGGCGATGTGGGTCTCTCAGCAGGACTGAACACCCAAGAAAATGCAGAGTAAGGCTAATATGAATGTGAGCAAACATAATTAAGACAAGTCCATATTGTCATTCCTCTCCCCCTTCTCTGAAATCAAGGGCAAAATAGAACACAAAAATTTTGCTTCCACTGCCTTCGTTGGTAGAAGAAACCCAGACACCATCAGACCAAAAGCATCTTTTTAACCTAAGCAAAGCCTTTAAATTATAACCACAAAATATATCAATATAATATAATCATTATAATGTTAATATAATAATTATAGTAAGCATAGATTAAGTGCCTGCTTATCCCAAATACTGTGCAAAGTGCTTTACGTTTTCTCATTGAATCCTCAGAACTAAAGAAAAAGGCTGAGGGAAGCAAATGACTTGCCCAAGGTCACACACCTAATCAGTGGTAGAACTGACATTCAATCCCGGTTCTGCTGTCTTTTGGTTCAAGTCTCTACCTTTATAAGAACGTTCCCTTTTATTTTCAACAGACAATTATGTTCATGCCTTTTCAGCTGCTCTGATCAAACCTTCAGAAACAATTGTTAAATCTAGGAGTCCTGTCAAGAAGGAAATATAGTCAGGGAGATATAATTCTAAATATTTACTTATACACCCATAATGATGTGCCAGGCACTGTGCTAAATGCTACATATATTATCTCATTTAATCTTATAGCTGTATTATTACCCCCTTTTATAAATGGGGAAACTGAGGTGTAGAAAAAGTCAAGGGACTCACCCAAGGTCATGCAACTTGCTCAAAAAATAGCCGAGTAGGGATTTGGAGTGAGGTACCCAAGTCCCAGAATTTGTGTTTTGAATTGTGATACCATACTATTTCGCCACTTTTTCCTTCAAACTTGGGAAGAGAAAGAGAATGTTGAAGGAGAAAGATATACAAGTAAGTGGGAGAATCTGATGTGGAAAAAAACCCTTGCCTAAACAAAATCTAAGTTTCTTTGCTCACCTGCCCTTCTCTATCCATGCCACTGGAATGTAATGAGCATCATTGAGAGTAAATGTCTCCATATTCAATACCCCGGCCATGGCACTGCGCAACTCCAGGGTATGGCATCCCTTGAGTTAGGTAGCGTACAGCCTGGGCAACTGTACAACCTCAATCCTGCTGGCACCTATAGCCAGGCCTATTGTGTGCAGCATGGCCATCTCTTTTAGGGTTGGATCCTGTAGAAGCAAGTTTCGAGGGTACTCCTGAAGAGGTCCGACTCGATCCCTCCGACGCTGACTTTGTCGATGTGATGCACACGGATGCAGCTCCCCTGATCCCATTCATGGGTGAGCCCCTTCATGTTCCAGCTGCAAGCCCATGCACTTGTGAGAGCACGTGCTTTTAATGAGAGCCCTGCGTTATGAAAAGCTCATCGCTGTTCTAAACATTTCAGGCTTCGGAACGAAACAACAGGTGGGTCACCTTGATTTCTTTCCAAACGGAGGAGAGGAAATGCCCGGATGCAAGAAGAATGCCCTGTCGCAGATCGTGGACATAGATGGCATCTGGGCAGGTAAAGCCAGAGCAGAGTGGGGACATCACTTCCCTGGGGGAGCAATGTCACTCCCACAGCAAATCTTAAAAATGAAAACACACTGCTCTTTGAAAATATACAATCCCCCCTTCTAGACCTTATTTCTTAAAAATATAGCCACGCATCATTTGTTATATCTCAGCTCTGCTGATTTATTTCCTTATACATTGTGTGGTGTCCTGGAGTGAACAAGCAACAAAGAATTACAAAACCATTGCTTAAAGCTATAACTCCAACCATCAATTGATAGCTACCTAATAAAGGAAGGAAATACCATAAAAGTAAATATCCTGAATCTAAGAGAATTTTTCTGCCAGTTGTCCCTTGGGTGTCAGTGATATAGTTCAAACTTATGTAACTGGCTTCAACACCGTAGACAAAATGGGAATATTCCCAATCATGTCCACGGCAAATCCATTCACATGAGAGTCACCACTCCTCTATGTTGGGGAAAGAATAAGAAGCAATCACGGGTAAGGAAGGTTAGAGCAGAGACTGTGCTACTCAAGGTGGCTATTCTTTATCATTGATCAGCACACCTGGGTAAAGGGCATCTTTCAGATACAGCTCTAACTCTGTATGTAATAAGGTCAAAATGGCAATGAACAGGTGAGATTTTTCAGCCAGACTCATCATTTGGCACCACACAGGTTAAAAGCAAATGAGTAAAGACTTTTATTGAATGTGAGCATAATGGCTCGGCAAGTATGGATACCATCAAAGCAACTATTAAGGATGAGGAACTATGTGTTTGACTTTTACAGCTTTACGAGGTTTTGCATGGATAGAGTAGCCTAAACTCTCCATCAGTAATGGCCAAGCAAGTTCAGGCCAGGTCTGGAATGTGTGCTGTGACATCTGCCACTTGGCAGTTATTTATAGGAGCCAAGGAAGGTTCTAAGAAGGAACAAGACATGAGAGTGAAAGGCATGCTCATATAAAGCCACCTAAAGCTACTTGACCTTCCTTTTTATTCACCTAAACATGGCATGACAATGTCCTTGCCCGGGTTTGGTCATGCCTAGGAGGTCAAGTCACACCCAGTTGTGTCTTCGAGGACCTCCAGCCTGGTGTCTGGGACACAGAATGGAACAGAGGTTAGAGGCCTGGGCTCAAGCACCAGATGGGCTTGGGTTTAAATCCCAGCTCCACCACTTCTTAGCTGAAATCTGAAATCTGAGGCTGTAGCCTGTATACCTTTCTGTAATTAGGGATGGTATGTTACCCACCTCTGAGGAAAGGTGAAGCTTACAGGGACAATACATGTAAAGTGCTCAGAACATTGCCCGGCACACAGAAAGCAGCCTTTATATGTTAACTGTCATTTTGTGGCTGGATTTTGGACTAATCTTCAATTTCTGAAAATATGGGCCCACTTTGGAACCATCCCACTTGGAGAGAGAGGCAGAGAAGTTGTCATGGGGCCCTGACCACCTGTGCAGACTTCCCCCTTTGCTTACCCAGGAACCCGGGACTTTGTGGCTTGCAATCACCTGAGAAGCTACCAATATTACTCGGAGAGCATCCTGGATCCCGATGGATTCGCTGCGTACCCCTGCACCTCCTACAAGGACTTTGAGTCTGTAAGCTATTATGCCACCTTGAGTCCCAAGGTGGGGCTGTTGCCCTGCTGCGTTGGGATCTGTAGTACTCTCTCACCAGGGTCTGATCATCCCCTAATTGTTTTGCACTGCATGTCAGAGTTCACGGTCCTGTAGAGTGGAGGGGGAAAAAAGCCTTAGGCAGGAGGTAGCTAAAATTCTAGAAGAGTCATGTGGGAGCGGAAGATTCTGGGAAATCGGAGTGTAGAGCCATCAATTCAATGATCTAGGAAGGCTTCCTGCAGGGGCAAAGTTTGAATCTGGCTGGAAAATCATAGAGTTTAGAAGGAGGGGAAAGAGTGCACGTTTCTGAAAGGGGCGGAGCAAGTATGGAATGTGGGAGAGAAGAATCTACATGCCAGAGAGAAGGAAAGGTGGATGCTGGGGTTCTACATGCTGGGCTGGGGGTTTGTGCCTCGTGCAGCTGGCAACAAGGAGAGAGATGCACTTAACGATACACCGGAGCCTGCCTATGAGGGCTCACTAGAGCCGGTGTGAACATCTATTCCCGACCCCACATTCAATGACATTGTGTTGATAGCCTGAAGTTGGCCCCAGGCACAGAATATTTACACCACAGGAATTGGTAAACTCTACAGGACTTTTTGTCCCAGAGTTGCCTGTTAGTCATTCACCAGCATTCCACTCGATGGAAGGCATATTTGATCTAACCTGGGGCCCAGGCATCAATATTTTCTGAAGCTCCCCAAGAAGTTCTAACATGATGTGCCTCAGGCTTGGGTACTACATCCTGGATGAAGTTAGTTTAGAGACCATCTATTCCAATCTCTTTCCAGTTATGAAAGAGGAAACTGAGATTATAGGAAAATTGCTCCTCAGATGTGTGGATCATAAAAAGACAAATTCACACCTTACAGCCGGATCCATCTTTCTCATTAGAACAAGTGCTTCCCCTGTCCAGATGAAGGGTGCCCGCAGATGGGCCACTACGCTGATAGATTTGCTGGCAAGACACGTGAGGAGCAGCAGAAATTCTTCCTGAACACAGGAGATGCCAGCAAATTTGCTCGTAAGTTGCACTGTGATTTCCCACCCAAGTAAAAGAGGTTTCCTTTCTGTTTTACATAAAGGGGTGGCCTCTAACCTGAAATATTTGTGGGTACATTTCATCTTAGTAAAAGGACACATCCACCCAAACTACCCCATTGAAGACTCAACCAAGGATTTAGAAAGGGTCTGCTTTACTTTCATTTTATTTCTATGGCATGAAATGAGTGGACACAAACAGCATAATTAATGGGATAAGAGCAATTTACCTGTCTCTGTGGCCATCTTCTCTGAATTTTCACCACCCCACAGTTCCTTGTCCTATGCATTTGAAAAATCGTGTCATCCGCACCTGTTCTATCCATTCAAAATTTATTTGGTACCAACTCTTTGCTTATCTAGCCCACTTAAGAAGCCCAACTCCAATCTCCTCAATTTCCAGCCTTCTGTCCATGTGTCCCTCATGCCCGTTGATGGGGGGTGCCTCTCTGGTGGAGGGTTGGAGGGGATCAGAAAGGGGTAATTTCTCTCAAAATTCTGCTGAATGGACTAAGACATAGGGTAGAGTCAGGCATGTTTCAGCCACTTTGTGCCAACCTGCTTTATGACAGTTCCCTAAGATATTGTACTATAAAAAAGAGACTGTGTTTATATAAATACATAAATATAATACAAATCTCATATAGTTTTTTAAGTCAGGTTTATTGAGGTATAATTTATAAACAGCCAAAGTCACCCTTTGTAGTGTATAATTCTGAGTTTTGATAAATAAAAAGTCATGTAACCATCTCCAAAATCAAGATATAGAACATTTCCATCATTGTTTACATATTTTTTAAAAAGGCGTTGGTTAATCAAACTTTCCTCTGACGTAGTGATGCACAAAATACTTGCCAATATTTTCAAACAACAAATTAAACATTCAAAACCATATATTCATTCCTCAACTAACATTTATTTATGGGCCACAGGTTATGTTAGATGTGGGGTGGTGCAGGGATGAACAAGACACCCTAGTATGAAACTTATAACCCAGCAGAGAAAACTGAAACTGAGCAAGCAGCTACAAGTGTGTTGGCTCGATGGCCTGCTGCTGTGACATGGTAGGACAGCGGACCTGGCCCTGATCAGAGGAAGGGGCGGGAAAAACGGCTCTGAGGATGTAAGGACAAGTAGGAGTTAGGCAAAGGAGGTGTCTGTGTGTTTACATACCTACGTGTGAATGTGTATGTGAGTATGTGGTGTGTATGTATGTGTGTGCATGTGTATATGTGTGTTTATGTGCACATGAGTGTGTGGTCATGTGTGTATAGGTTCCCGTGTATGTGTGTGTGCTCCTGGGCACCAAGACAGCCTTTCAGGCATAAATCTGGATGACGACTGTGTTGGAGACTGCCCAGGGCCCTGGAGAGGCAGAGGGAAGACACAGACCTTGCCCTTGAGGCTCCCAGGACTGCACCCCTGAACTACCTTTCCAAATGTGGGGACCAGCCCTTGTTCCTTCTCTTTCCACCTTAACTCATAATACTGTCCTTCGAGAACAGAGCTGTCCAACAGAACTTTCTGCCACGATGGAAATGCTCTGTGTTGTCCAATGCAGTAACCAGTAGCCACATGTGGCAATTCAGCACTTAAAGGGTGGCTAGGGAAAGCGAGGAATTGATTTTTGTTTTATTTAATTTGGGTTTAAATTTAAGCAGCCACATGTGGCTAGTGACCCCTTTACTGGGCGGGCAGGTCTACAGGGGTCCACTGCCAGATATGTGTTTCTCCTTAAGGCCTAGTTTGAGTCGTAGGTTAACATGTAGAACTTCTTCTACTTCGATGCCTCAGTGTAAGGGATGCGACAAAAATCTGAGATTTCTGTCAACTATTTTGTGCATGAATAAAAACTCTTTTCTATGCCCTGTGCAGGCTGGAGATATGGAGTTTCTATAACGCTGTCTGGAAGAACAGCCACTGGTCAAATCAAAGTTGCTTTGTTTGGAAATAAGGGAAACACTCGCCAATACAATGTCTTCAAGTAAATGTCCTTTTTTGGTACCACCTCTCACTTGATACACACGGCCTTCACATCCATGCACTGACATACTTGTCGTCTCTTTATCAATGGATTCTAAATTACTTACTTTATGTACTGAAGTTAACTTCAGATTTCTGCTAACACGTGTTCTTTTCTCTATTATAAATCCAGGCATTTTATTCTTTCTCTCTCAATAGATCAGATTTTTTAAGATAAATCTAATGTTAGCCCAGATATCATATTTTCTGATTAGCCTAGTCACACATGTTTGTTGTGTTAAACTAGTGGATAACTTGTTATTGTACAAATAATTCTACCAGAAAAAAATAATATGAAGGAATTATATAGTTTTCTATAGGAAAGTTTTGAGGGTAAATTAACTTATGTTTGAGGAAATAATAGTTAAATAGTAGTTTAAGGGACTTCCCTGGTGGTCCGTCCAGTGGTTAGGACTCTGCACTTCTACTTCAGGGGGCCACGGGTTTGATCCCTGGCCAGGGAACCAAGATCCACCTGCTGCATGATGTGGCCAAAAATAAAATAAAATAAATAGTAGTTTGAGGCTGCTGGCATACAGCTGACTTTTCCATTTCTCTAACCTTTATTTGAGAATTAATTTGGAAAAAATCATCTTGTTAATCTAGAGTAGAAAAGAGTGGCAGGGACTTATATGGTCCTTAGAACTTGTTTCAGTGAATGGGAATATTTCTATTTCTCTGTTTCAAGGGGGATTATCACACCAGGCTCCACCCACTCCAATGAGTTTGACGCGGATCTTGATGTTGGAACAATTGAGAAAGTCAAGTTTCTTTGGAATAACAACGTGGTAAACCCAACCTTCCCCAAAGTGGGTGCAGCCAAGATCACCGTGCAGAAGGGAGAGGACAAGACGGCGTACGTGTGTCTTTGCTGGCTTGTGCCTAAGGATGTTTGTAAAGACTTGCCTTTGTCATGGAAACTCACCCCAGAAAGTCAGCTGAGGTTCAGCCTGTGTTCTCAGCATTCTCTGTGGCAGGCACAGATGATACAGCCCTGCCTTCTATGAAAACTAAGGAGGAAAAATAAGAAAGAGAAATAAGAAATAATTTCTGAAGGGTATAAAGTTATAAGTATCCATTAGAGAGTGGCTACAAGTTAAAGAGAGGAAGATCAATGAAAGTTCAGGATAATAGAAGGCAAAGGAAATCAGTTTTAGCAAAAGATATAAAATTTGAGATGAGGCGAGAGAGGTGAGGTGGCAATACCTGCAGAATCTTCATCCTGACCCGGGGCATCCCTGGCTGTGGCATCTGCGGGGAGGTGGGGGTAATGACCAAAGCTCAGACCCCAAGTCTGGCCAGCAGGACACCCCCATGAGGCTTGGCGAGAAGCAGAGCCTGAGCTCTTGGCCACTGATTGAGGTTTGGAGGTTAGGTGGGGTCACTAAACTCAAGCCCCAGGGAATGTCACACCCCCGGGCAGGGGGCGGGCAGGGGGGCGGGTTGGCAGACCTCACAGCAGTCTCATCATCTGGATGACCCTGTGGGGTCCACCCTGTCTCTGTGAGGGGAGGACCGAGGGGCTGGCCCAGGCAGGGCGTCCGCGGAACAAGAAGGTCCTCTCACTGAAAGCACAGTGTCGAGGAGGCCAGTGGGGAGCCCTATGCAGGCTCGGGGTGCAGCCGAGGCCTCCTCTCCGCCATCGGAGGACACTGGGACTCTAAGGTCAGTGGCCCAGGTCCCATTAGGAAGTTGACCTGTTTCCTGGATCCTGGGATG
The DNA here is from genome assembly GCF_964341445.2 of Mesoplodon mirus. Lineage (NCBI taxonomy): Eukaryota > Metazoa > Chordata > Mammalia > Artiodactyla > Ziphiidae > Mesoplodon > Mesoplodon mirus. The sequence continues at coordinate 216,666,209 of NC_138977.1, forward strand.
AAGCTAAAATCATGTCAGAAGAAGGTGGTCTCATTGGAATCTTTAAAATGAGAGGCATTCCCAAGGAGATGCCTTGCTCACAGGTGGGTTCAAGAAAGGAAAAAAAGTAGGAGACCAAATCACCCAGGGCGTTGCACCCTCTAGGTGCATCAGCTGCCACCTCAACCCTCCGATGACCTGAGGGCAGCTTCCCCTCCTGCCAACTCTGGAGGGAATCTATCTAAGAGAAGCTAGATGGTGGACCTCAGAATTTTTAAATATAGGAAGATAGAGCCTCACAAACTATAATAGTTTGGGGAGTAAAAATACTGAATTCGTCAACTTATTCAAATATTTTGCTGTTAGGAAAACAGCCAATAAGTAACATTTAAAAAAAAAATAAGTGGGAGACTAAAGAAAATTAAGACTTTGGTCCAGCCTCCTCTCATATCCCCCTCAAATTTTTTTAGTCATCTCACTGGGGTTTCAAGTCCTACCTGCTGACAGGAATTCCCTCCAGTGACATGGTATCAAAAGAAAACTGTAGTTTCCCCCCTTTATTTCTCTCTCCCCACACACCATCCTCCTTCCTTCCTCTCTGACTTTAGTAAGTGCCAGGTATGCCTGGCGTATAGGAGGGGATGCAAAGACAGAGCCTGCTTTTGAAGAGTTTACAGTATAGCTGTTGAGAAAAATGGACTTATGGTTCATTGGATAGGTCAAATGACAGACTAAGAACTGCTCGTGAGGGGCCCAAAGAGGGTGCTGGGGAGACGGGCAGAGGGACAGGGGAGGTATGTGAGGGGCACAGGGAGGCCAGGCTGCTGAGGGTGGGGCTCTGGTGCAGAGGACAGGAATTCGATTGGAGGTTAGGGTTAGGGCTTCCAGGAAAGACAAATGAGATACAAAGAGAAAGTGGGGAGGGGCCAGCGAAGGTGAGGAGAGAGGATGCAGCTTCAGAGCTCACAGTTGGTGAGAGAATCCCATGTTTCCTGGAAGAGCTGTAACCACAACCACTTACGTCTGCATTGTTTTCAAATTAATTATAAAGCTTTTTTATATTTATTGTCATGAGATGCTTCATTATTGACATGGGATTCTCACCAATCATGGGAGGGCGCTAAGCCCTCTTCTACAAATAAAGACTCCATTGCTGAGACTCGAGTAACCAGCCCTGTATCATGGCTGGAAGGCAGGAGGGGGCAGCCCAAGGGGAGAGCCAGGCCCCTGACTCCAGGTGTGGAAGGCAAGGCCAAGAGGGGTTTGAAGTTGACCACCACAGAAAACGTAGGCCACAACATCAGCTTGACCTGTGTTTGCATCTTGGCTCTTCTACGTATCACCTGAGAGCCTTCCGTGCCTCAGTTTCCTCTCCTGTGATGTAGGACTCGTAACAATACCTCCTCATACTTGTGTGGTGAGGATGAAGTGCGCACTGCGTGAGCGGATCAGCTAGTGTGGCTGCCGACAGCTAGCAAGAGCTCCATCTACTGTAGCTGTGTTTTCTTGAGCTGCTGTAGGCTGAATCGGGTCCCCAGGATGGCTGGGGGCAAGAGTGAGCCCATCTGTAAACCCCTCTGCTGGGTTTATGGGGGGCCCACATGTACTGTGGAGAAGGAGAACCGTGAGAGGTCCAGTCGCTGCCCCAAGGTGCCCACAGTCCTGGCTGCCAGAGGACCCAGAGACCAGGGACCACTTCTGAGCGACCCCTGACCTTGTCCTGGGGTCCAGCCAGCCCCTCCCCCTGGAAGCCCCCAGGCGATCAGCCCACCAGGAACTTTTTGAAGCTACCACCCTAGCGCAGCCCTCTTCCTTTTGAATTGTAAATCAGCGATTACCTTTGCCAGGTAAGAACGCCCAGCACTTAAAAAGATTCCTTTCTCTCCACAGATACAGTTTCTGTAGCGAAGACACCGTGAGAGAAGATGTCTTGCTCACTCTCATGCCCTGTTAAACTCCGGGTGCGATGCAGCCGCCGTGTAACACTAATAAAATCCGTACATGCATCTATCTGCTCACAGTATCTGTCGCTGGTGTCAGCTGCCCCCGGTGGGACATTTGGGAACTGACTATTTTAAAATGCCCTGCTCATTTCTGTATATTTGGGTTTCCTGCCCTTGACCTCCAGTTACCACCCCCCTCTCCCCCCAGTTTCCCTGGTCCTCGTGTCCACTGTCTTCTCCTCACCCGAGGCGCGGCAATAGACAGCAGCACTAGAGAGTGGAGCTGGGGCCTCGGCAGAGCCTTTAGCCCTGCCCCTCATCCTGCAGGGGAGGGAACAGAGGCGTGTGGGCTCGCTGTTGCAGCACACGGAGCGGATGTGCCCCATCAGGGCTGAGGGTCAGGCCCCTGACTCTGGTTGCAGGGCCCCTCCCTGACTCTGCCATCACCTTGAGATCATGGAAGGCCGTGCTAGGACGTGGCCCCTTTGTGATGGTAAATTGTGGGGTGACGGGACCACTTGGGGGCTCTGGCTTTTGGTGAGGTTAAGGGGCTCCAGCACCCAGAGACTGTGGTGGGCACATTTGCTGAGCACAGACTTCCAGCGCACCCTGGCCCTGGGCTGGGGCTGCCTCAGAACCCTCTCTCTGCCTGCCGGGCAAGCACCATCCCAGGCAGGGCTGGGCGCTGAGCAGGGGTCCAGGGGGTGCCCAATGCAGGCCCGGCTGAGGGGGGACTTTTCTGTCTTTGAGGGGGCGGGGAGACTCAGCCAAGCCTACCTCACCGTGGCCCCACCCACACAGGTGTTCCGTACCTCGGGGGTGGGGTGGGGGGGAGTCTTCAAGGTGGCCCAGCCTGTCCCGTGATCATCCCCAGGGGGTTGTAGGGACCAGGAAGGACACTGCCTCCCCTGAGTGTCTCCCCTCTTGGTCACCCACCCACCATGGCAGTTCCTAAGCCCCAGTGGCACGTCAAGCTATCACTGAGCTTCAAACCTGAGTGTGAGTGGGCTCCAGAGTGTTCCTTGAAAGCAGAAGGTGTGGCGAGGATTCCCCAAGCGACTGTAGTAAAGGCTTCATAGTCAAGGGCACGGGGTGGGCGCTCAGCAAACCGTGGTGATGAGGAGGGGGTGGGGCGCACCGAGCAGGAGAGACCCAGTGCTGGCCGTGAACCCGTGCCCTGGGCAAGCAGCACATCCAATCAACGGGATGGAGCTTCTGCAGACACACCCAAACACCACCTCTTGTGCAAGCACTGGAATGAGAGGGAAGCAGACTTCCATTCGGCGCCCAGGGCGTGCACGGTGGTAGGGGGCCGGCACCTAAATAAACACCACCGTGCCACCCACTAGGTGCAAAAAGCAAGGTATATGCCAGGACAGGGGGGCCCAGAAGAAGGAGGAGTAAGATGGGGAAGGCTCCAAAGAGCCGTGGGAACTAGGCCCAGGCTTGCAGGAAGACGACCCACTGAGACTGCAGGCTGGGAGGCCAGCAAGGAGGAGGAGGCCCTCACAGACATCCAGGCAAGAAGTGATGAGATGTATGAGCGTGGCGAGTGGAACCAGGTATAATGGGGGGCGGGGGCAGGACTGGTCGGCCATGGTGAGAGGCCCTTCCTGCTCAAGGACGGCCTGTGTCACCTGCTCCCCAGACTAACAGATACGGCCAATAACTTGGAGAAAAGGGTTTTAAAACAAGGAGGAAGCTGAAAAAAGACTGCAGACAGAAGAAGCCAGCTGCCGAGGCTCCCCTAACCTGCTGGCCACACCATAAGCACACAGCGGAGGCTCTGCCTTGAGCCTCGGGTGACCTGGGTGACCTTGGGTTTGACAGCAGGTGCACCAGTAACCTGGGACAGGTAACCTGCTCCAGGGACAGGGAAGGCAGCTGATGGAGACCCGAGCCGGAGCAGGGCCAGCCTCCTGCTTGCTCCTCCTGAGTCCCTTTCCTAGAATGGATGTAGGTCCTTTAATCAGATATACAGCCTGAGAAAATTCCCAGGAAGGCAGAGAACAGCTGGCTCCACGATCCCCACCATTGACCTCGTGTGTGTCGCAGGGGCCAGCGGTAAAGCCAGATAAGAATCACAGGGCTGGGGAGATCAGCTGGGTGCTTTGTGACCGCCTGGAGGGGTGGGATAGGGAGGGTGGGAGGGAGGGAGACGCAAAAGGGAAGGGATATGGGAACAGATGTATATGTATAACTGATTCACTTTGTTATAAAGCAGAAGCTAAAAAAAAAAAAAAAAAAAAAAAGAATCACGGGGCTGGAGATACATGAAAAGTAGCCAATATTCAGTTCATGAATCACTTGGTTTATTGCACACAAGCAGCACACAACACAGGTTAGTCAGAGTAGGGAAAATAGGAAAGGTGGTAAATGAACCAACCCAAGAAGAAGAGGGAAGGAGGCATCTCGGCACGAGCGGAGGTCCTGGTCCTGCCCCAGGTCTCCAGACAAGCATGAGTGGGAAGTCGCCCTCTGCTCTGACAGGGCCTTGGGCAGCGACCACCTACAACAGCTCAGCACCTTGGGATCGGGTCCTCCAGCAGAGAGCCTTCTAGTCGCTGGGCTCAGTGTCTCTTTTCAAGGAGTGGATCAGGAGGTGGAACAGTTACACCCAGGGTACCTTGTCTCTATCAGTGGCTCCTTCAGTTCTAGTAACATACGTTGTCCATCAAATTTCTTATCTAAAGTACCACTCAGTTTATCACTCTAAGACACTCGCAGTCCTACAGTGGACGTTCCAAGACAACTAATATGGAAGTTCACATTGGCCACTGTGACTCTATTTTGAACTATTTCAATAGCTTAAATCCTATACGTTTCACACAAGGTAAGTAGGAATCGTAGCACAGAAGAAATCACATCATAACGCCTTGGCTACTTATCACTGTGGCTATGGAGCCTCCACTTCCTATCCCCACTGGGGAGTCCAAGCTCAGCCCCACACATCCTTGACCTAAGGCACCGCCTGGGAGATGGATGGGGAGGTTAGGGTTCTCCGTGGTTATTCTGGGGGATGCTTGCAGTGTTTATGTGGCCCCAGCAGACCTGAAATCCAGATTTCAGCAGCTGCATGGGGCTAGCTTGATTAGACTTTGTTCTTTTTTGTTTTTTAAATAACAGAGGTGGTGCATTTTTCAGAATGCATAAGAATACGGCCTTTGAGCAATGAAAATACACCCCATTCATAGTCAGTCTGTTAACATAAAGCTCAGGGGGACATTCAGTCTGGTTGGAAGCAATAGGAAAAGGCACTGAGCCAGCAGTCAGGGCTCTAGTCAAGCCTGGTGACCTTGGGCAAGGACTTTCCACCTCTCTGGGTCTCAGTTTTCTCATCTGTAAAATGGAACAGAAGGCTCCATCCTTAAGTCAGGGAGCTGTAAGATGAGGGAGGCACCTTAGGGAGTATGGCCACAGTCTGACCCCAGACTCAAAGCTACCGGAAGGCAGCAGGCACACAAAGCAGTGCTTGTTAGGATGGGCTTCAGACCCACCCAACTCAGGCCCTGCATGCTCACCCCAAGGTGCAGGAAGCTGGGCATCCAAGGGCTCACGGGGCTAGCTGAGGCAGCTCCAGGAGTGCCAGGGTTGCACCAACCACCCTGCAAACCAGAATCAACTGGGAGCTTAAAAAAAAGATGGGTGGAGGGGCTTGTCCCAGGCCCCACCCTGACCAATTCAAGAACAATCCCATGTACAGGCCTTTTTAAAAAGCCCTCGGGTACTTCTCCCCGTGCAGCTGGGTGAAGCTCCCCCAGGAAACAGTATTTCCTGAATCCTCTAAAGGCGAGTCTTCTCATCCCAGGCTTCCAAGTGAACTTATTCCTTATTCTCCAAGGGAATTTATTAATTTTGTGTTTTCACCTAGATGATCATCTATTTTTTTTTTTTAGTCAGTTACAGAGACAAGGTTTCCTCTTTGTTGTGGTAATTTGTAGTAAGAGTTTTGTTTCCTAAATTGATGTGCAATGAAATGATGTTGATGGGAATGTCCAGGGGGCGGGTGGAAATTTTTAGTGAGGATGGTGTCCCTCAGGTCTGAGAAACCTTGGAGAGTATGGTCTGGGACTGAAAATGTGGAAGACATGTCCAGTGTCACAGGCTTTGACAGCAGAGAGTTGGCTTTGGGACCTGGAACGGAAGAGCAAACGTGGCCACAGAGGAGCAGGGAGGGGTGGGGGAGGAACGAGCCTCGGGGGCGGGAGCAGGGACCCCAGGGGGCTCCTCAGTGGGGAGATACAGCCGACGTCCCTGGCAGCGGAACCCACAGGTGCAGAAGCTCAGGAGAGGAAAAGACCAGGTGTCTTCCAGAACTGTGTGTCCTTCCATCTAAGCAGCTGTAGGGTGGGAAGGCATCAGGGAAGAGCAGAAACGAAGCTGGGCGAGGCCACGTGGTGGCCATGTTAATTTTCTCGGGCTGCCATAACAAAGTACCACATATGGCGTGGCTTAAACAATAGAAACTTATGATCTCACAATTTTGGAGGCTGGAAAGCCCAGGACCAAGCTGTCACAGGTTCGGGTCCTTTCGGCAGCTGTGAGGGAGACCCTGTCCATGCCTCTCTCCTTTTGGTGGTTGCTGGTGATCTTTGCCACTTCTTGGCTTCTGGAAGTATCACCCAAATCTCTTCGTTCATGTTCACATGGCCTACCCCTTCTGTGCATGTCTCTGTATCCAAAGTTCCCCTTTTTATCAGGATACCAGTCATACTGGATTAGGACCCACTCTAATGGCCTCATTTTACCTCTGTAAAAACCCTAACTCCAAAAGGTCATGTTCTGAAGTCCTAGGGTTTAGGACTCCATCATATCTTTTTGCGAAGAACACAACCCAACCTATAACAGTGGCCAACCTTGCATGTCCGGCTTAGGACCTTGGACTCCACTTAAACTGGATCCCTCTCCACCGGATACCCGCAAACTATCCTCTTTAGTTAAAGCCCGAATTACGTAGCCCTGGTACAAGCCCTCTTCAGTGTTCTGTTCCTTGTTAGCTTGTTTAATCAGCTGAAATTGTATTTCTTTTAGGCAATCAGTGTCTGTGCCCCAAGGGACCATCAATTCCATGAGGGCAGGGCAACAGGATAGTCTGTTCCCTGTTACACCCTCAAGGCTGGAAGAGCATCCAGCACGCTCTGGCCACATAAAAATGAACACAAAAGAGTGAAAAAACATGTGAAACATGCATCTGAGGGTGTCAAGGAGCCACCCACAGGATTAGAGCCGGGAGGAAACTCTGGGGGAGGCTGATGCGGTGCCCTAGAGAGACGTGACGCCAGCCCCTCGAGGGCAAGGGCAGGGAGAGGGGAGGGGAGGGAACAGATAAAAAAGGTGATGAAAGCAAGGAATAAACAGGTCTCAATTGGCCTCAGGGTGCAGGAGAAGGAGAACCCAAGCCACCCCCTACCCCGGGCAGCGGCTGCGCCAGCTGGCAGGACTCCCCAGGCTCTGACGCTGCCACTTGCCTACATGTGGCCAGTGAATGACTTTTCCCACAGGTGCTGGCCTTCCCTTCCCTCCCAGGGAAGACAGCTGGCAGGACTTCAGAACCTCAGGTCCCCAGAGAGGAAGGAGGAACTGAGCTGTGCCTGCCATGGGCAGCCAACCGGGAGGCGGCATGGGGCCCTGCCTTGGGTCACCTGTCACAGAGACCAGGCAGGCTCGGGACTGCTTGAGAGCACCCAGTGGGTCTGCCCCCAGCCACTGGTGACTGTGGCAGGCGTGCCCAGCCCCGTGGGGGGCAGCTTGGTGCAGGAACAGTGTTCCTAAATCCACTGGGATTCCCCCCATTTACAGGGCAGCAAACTGAGGCCTTCAGAAGGAGAGAGCAGCTGCACAGTAGGAGGTGACGCCTAAAATCAACGCCTCCTCCTCCATTCACCCCAACTAAGCCCCTTACTTTCAGGGCCTCTGTTGCCTTGGCTGTAGAATGGGAATAAAAAAGGCGCTCTAGGAGCTACAATTTGATTGCCGCCATTTTCTCTCAAGACACCTTTTGAACCAACACCAGCTATTTCTCTTCTGATATTCAGTTTTCTCTCATGCCCTCAACACCTCTTCCAGAGATTGTATTCCTGAGATGTGTTTGTTCAGCTTATTTCTCATTATCTTAGGTATTGTCACCTCTTGGATAATTCCTTATCCACTTTGAAAGAGGGGTTTGGATGCTGTGCTCCTTCAGGGTGACTCTTGCTTGAATTGAAAGGTGAGTCCTTTCTCTAGGTTGCAGTTTCCAAAATTTCCTGTGGGATCCCAGATTTGAAACCGACCTTAGAAGCCCATCACTTTGGGCTTCCCTGGTGGCGCAGTGGTTGGGAGTCCGCCTGCCTATGCAGGGGACACAGGTTCGTGCCCCGGTCCGGTAAGATCCCACATATGCCACGGAGCGGCTGGGCCCTTGAGCCATGGCTGCTGAGCCTGTGCGCCCAGAGCCTGTGCTCCGCAACGGGAGAGGCCACAACAGTGAGAGACCCGCGTACTGCAAAAAAAAAAGAAGTCCATCCCTTCAGTCACCCCTCATCTGAGGCTTGGCTTCTGCCCATGTCTACTCAGTCACAATGTCCTCCAAGTAAGGCAGGGGTCATGCCCCACCAGCAAAGGCCTATCCTACTTCCCAGTGATTCTAACCTTTAGAAAACTTTTCCTCATATTGAGCAAATCTGCCTCAGTGGGTCCCTTGAGGACAGGGGTGACCACGATCTGCCCTTGGCATTTATAACAGAGCCTGGTGACCTGGAAATAATAAGAATCGCTTCTTGCCTAACTGAGCTATAACCCTCCCCTTTCTTTCCAGCTCTGCCCTCCCAGATGACTGTTGACCAGATGAAACACCACTGGCCACTCACGTGAGAAGTTTTCCCAGATTCCTTGACCAGTCTGCAGCTGGAACCAGGAGAGCATAGACAATGGGAACCACAGATTATCTGAAAGTGTCTTACTAAATCTTTGTCAAAAATGACAATCAAGTCACAGAAAGGCTTGGCTGCTATTAGTATGGGTGGTGAAACCAAACAATTACACAATCCAAACCCTTTCCTAACGAGGATGGAAATGTCCTCATTAGGAATATAGAGTCTGGAAAGGGTGGTGCCCAAGGCCCAGCTACCCCACCAGATGGACCACAGGCCTCTGAACCACTGTGACCAACCTCTCTCAGGAGATGTCCAGTGGCTAGATGCACCTGCCAGGGCCCCGATGACAAAAGATGGCCCAGTCCAAGGGCTTATCCAAGGGATTGTTTACAGAACTATGGACAGGGTTAAGGGAATCCACTAGGGGTACTAAATCACCAGGGATGTAGCAGCAGCTGGGAGCTCTAACTTCCCTGGAATCTGAAGCTTGGAGGGAGGAAGCTGTCATGAGAGTCTGGAAGGGGCTGGGGCCAGGGGAGGAGCTGCTTGAGAGGAGCTGCAGCTGTCAGGAGAGAAGTGCAGCCATCACCCGACCACAGCACAGAAGGGAGGGAGCCTGGGGAAGAAATATCCCGACCTCTCCCTCCTCCCACCTCCTTCCCATTGACTGAACCCAACCAGAAGGCCGAGGGCAAGTAGTGCAGGGAGGCCGTCCATAGAGACAGCTTCCAGGGCACAGAGCAGGGAGGAGAAGGCAGCAGAGATCTGGATGTTATCCAGCCCACCGTTAGCTTCTAATGTCTCACCCTTTCATCCAACAAATGTTTATTGATCACCTAGTACCTGTCAGGCGCTGTCCTAAGCTCTGGTGACACATTAATGATTCTACAGACCTTGACCCTGCCACCAAAGCAAGGTCTAAACAAATAATCACTGAAATATAATTACCAATGATTGGGATACATTCCATGGAAGAAAAACTAAGGAACGTGATAAGAGACGTAAAGGAAGGTCTGGTTTCTCCATGGGCACTGGAGAAGGCTTCTTTGAAAATGTCACATTTAAGCTGAGCCCTGAGCGATAACTTCAGTTTAGGCAGGGAAAGGCTGAGGGCAGTGTGTTCCAGGAAGACTAAACAGAATATGCAAAGACTCCAAGATGGGCACTTTCAAGAGACTACACACAGCCTGTGTGCCTGGAGTTCAATGAGCGAGACTCAAGGTGAGGGAGGGGAGAGAGGCATGGTCCAGGTAATGCTGCACCCTGGTAAGGAGTTTGTATGTTTTCCCAAGAGTGGTGGGCAGCCACTGGCCCCATGTCATGGTTCCAGGGCTTCCATTCAGCCTAATACTGCCGTTCCAGGCTCCTCAGTAGGGTCCTTGATGAGCATGAGTGTCAGGCCTTGGACTAACCTCCTTCCTCAGCTGCAGGACACCTCCAGGAGCTGTGGGGTGGCAACACTGGGCTTTGGGGTCATTGAGGCATAGGTGACCCCACTGAGGTTCATCATCACTTTACCAGTTCCACAAACCTTGACTTTTCTTAAGCCCACTTGAGATAAGGAAGTTCATTCCTGGGCTTCCCTCAGCACCACCCTGCTCACCTCCAGCCTCAGAGTTCTCAGAAAGGAGGTTCGCAAAAAAAGAAGCCATTTTCTACACTTGAAACCCTCCGGAAATTGCTGGCAACCTTAGTGCTTCTGGGATTGATTGAAGGGCATGAGTAGAATATGGAGCAACTGGAACTCTCGCCCAGCTGCCGATGGGAGTTCGTGCAGGTGCAGTCGCTGTGGGAAAGTGTTTAGGGCAGCAGCTCCTAAAGCTAAGCACGCACACACCCCAGGACCCGGCAATGCTACCTCTGGGGACAAACCTGAGAGAAATGAGTGCAAGTCTAACAAAAGACAGGTACTAGACTAGAAAGTTCCCAGCAGCATCATCCATAACAGTCCCAAACTAGAAAGAACCCACGTGTCCACCAAAGCAGAATGGATACACCAACTGTGATAGATTCACACAGAAATGTACCATATAACACAGCAATAAAAAGGAACCAACTACAGATACATGGAACAACGTGGATGAATCTCAAAACCGTGTTGTGTGAAAGAAGCAAGATTCTAACCAGCACATACTGTATAATTCCACTTATATGCGATCCCGGAAGAGACCAAACTAATCTATGGTGATAGAAGTCGGAGCATGGTTATGCAGGTGGTGGTACAGGGATCATGAGAGACACTTCTGGCTGCTGGAAATGCTTTTCGATCTGGGGCGTATACACAGGAGTATACATTTGTCAAAACTCATTAAACTGTACTCAAGTTTTCAACTTAAGATTTATACACTTTGGAGCATCTAAATCATATGTCAATTTTAAAAACAGCTGGGCAGCACCTGGCTTTCACCCCCTCAGCCCTGAAGGAAAGCAAACACTTCCATCTTTCTTATCCCCGGGTCATAAACTATATTGTTTCCCAACAAAGCTGTATCTGAACAGTGTTTATTTGACTCTTTTGAGTGCCTCCACCAGCAGGGTTTTTACAACTCTGTCCAGCATCTTTGGAAGGATGCTCTCCACCCACCTCACCCCCAAAGTAACCAAGGGCTGTCTTCATAAACAGATGCTTCGGACTGCCCACTCCTGCACGGCTCTGCCAGTGTCTGCAGGGCAATGAGATGAGTCTGGGCTTCCTGTTTCCAAGAGGATTTTGAGTGGGCGGCACTACAGCTTGGAGTTTCCCTGTTATCACCTGGGGAACACGATCTTTTGGCAACTGTACCTGTAAATTCAGATTAACAGAGCCTTTTGCCATCCCATAAAGTCAGTTTCCCTTTCCTCAAATCTCACTTTATAAACAGCCCTGCTCCCCGGCTGAGCTGGCTTTATGTGTTTATGATAACCTAGGTTCAAACCTGGCATGTACAGAGCCCTATCTATCCCCCACCCCCGTCCTTTTCTGAGGAATCCAAAGGATAAAGTCTGGTTATAAAAGGCCATGACCAACCTGCTGGGCTGCAGGTGGAAGCTCTGGGACCACACAGTAAGTCACAGCCCCACGTGGGCAGGGAGCCGGGTAGGGGTAGGGCTGCCAGGGGGACGTGGCCCAGAACAGGGGAGCACAGCAGTGCAAAGGCCCTGGGTCCAGGGTCCGAGAGAGGTGCTGCCCAACTCCCTGTGTGCAGGGAGGCCTCAGCCTCAGGGTCCCCACCTCGAGGGAGGGCCCTATGTGTGCTGAGGGCCGCCCGCCCTGTCCGCCAGCCTCGTGCCTGTGCATCTGGTGTCCGTGCATGTCTCTGTCTTCATCCCCGAAGATGCTGCCCTCTTGGACCATCGGCCTTCTCCTGCTGGCCACAGTCAGAGGTGAGGATACTGCCACCATCCCTTTGGTGACCGGGCCTGGGCTGGCCTTTGAGGGAGACAGACAGAAGCATCATCATCATCTTCTTCCTAATTAACAGCATTATCCTTATTGCATGAAACAGCAATCGCTACCAGTCGGGGAGTGATGACTCTGCAGTAAAGACAGGGCACCATGCTCAACAAGGATGATCCCAGCATTGTTCCATCCTCCTGCAAAGGCTCCAGTGGCTGGAGCAGGCGGCGGAGGTGGCAGGCAGCTGGGCCAGGTGGAGAGTGGGACGTTCTTGTCAGGCCCCCAGTACCCTCAGTCCCTAGGCATGGACAAGTGCACGTCTGCAGATTAAAATCCTGTGGACGTGTCCCCCTGTGAACTCCCGTCCTGCCCGGCCTCCTGCCCAGAGGAGATGCAGACACCCACATTCTACTTGTCCTGAAACCTCCCTTGTTACCAAAGCCCCCTGAGCCCAAATCTGCTTATGCCCATCCCCCCACCTCCCCGCAGGTGTACCTCGCAGGTGCTCTCTTTCCCACACTGCCGGGTCTTCTCACCTCCTCTCCCATCAGTCAGAACCCCTCACTGCCTGGCTCGGGCCCCCAAACCCTGCTGAGCACAGTCTCCCCAAGAGCAGACATGATCTCCTCCAGTCCCTGCAAAGGCTTTCTTCTGCATCCGGACCCTTCCCCCTTGTCTCCTCAGCTTGTCCCCAGCCCCCTCTTGCCTTTCTGGAATTCCACCCCGGCCTTGCAGCCAGACCCGGCCCCCTGACAGAAGAGCCCGGGTGGGGTCTGGCTGTTCCTCAGGCCTTTCCAACCCCTCTTGGTCTCCTTCGCTGATCTGCTGCTTCCTCCTGCCCCAGACATGGGCATTCCCAAAGGTCACTACAGGTGCCCTCTTCACCTTTCTGTTCCTCAGGACTGCCCCCTTGTCCAGTCCCCACCAGCACACCCCCAGTCCTCCCATGTTCCAGGCAGCTCCACCAGGGCCTCCCACCACGCCTCAAACTCACTTGTCCCACACCAGGCTTGGACAGCACCCCCTAGCCCCATCTCCTCACCTCTTCCTTAACTTCCTCTGCCATCAGGTCAGAACGCCTCTCCCCTGCCCCCAGGCTCCCCCACCTCTGAGCCACTTACGCTTGGCTCCCACCCCACTCACGGGCTCAGCACCCCCAGCACCTCCCCACTACCCACCTAACGCCCAGGTACCTTAACCCGGCATCGAAGCCCCTGCGCTTACCATCTGAAGCCAAGTTGCTTTAGCCTCCTGTGGCCTTTCCTGTGGGACTGTTCCCTCTTCCCAGAATGAATTCAACGCTGTCTTTATTCCTTCCCAGTTAGATTTCCTCTCTTTCAGGGCCGGGTTTCGATCTGATTTGTCTCTATGGCTCCCCAATTCCTACTTTTATTCCCAGTTAAGCTTCTCGGGTTCAAATCGTGGCTCCACCACTGGCTGTGGCCTTGGGTAGCTGACTTTTCGTCTCCGTGCCTTGGGCTCTTCTTCTGTCAAATAGAGGTAATATTCATTCCTTCCTCATGGGCTGTTTGGAGGCTAAACAGGCCAATACTGGTAAAACACTAGTGTGGTATCTGGTACATAGTAAACAACAAGTATTAACTATTACCAGTTTTTGGATGAATGACCAATATTTGGCTCCATCAGTTGAGGAAGCCTAAGAGAGAAAATCCATTGTAATCCTCTGGATTTGAAATTATGTCACCCCTGGTTATACTGGGGGTGACATAATTGTGAAAATATGTCATGGACTAGAGAAAGGACCCTCAGATTTAGATGGGGATATTTAGGTCATCAATTGCATGTACTGAGCCCCTACTATACACAGTATGATGCAAAAATAAATTCTCCCTCTTCTTAAGACATTTACCTTTTCAAAGAACAGGGAAATCTGAAATGGCAGAGAATAATTTGGAAAAAATAAAGGTGCATAGCAGGATGACGTGAAGACATGTGGACTGGACAGATGCCCAGGAATGCCTACTGTGTGCATGGCCTGTGCTGGATGTAAGAGAGACCTCAAGACTCATCGAGTAGCATTTCTGTGCTACAACATTCGTAGACACTTGATAAATACCTGATGGTTGATGAGTGGATGTAAAGGGCCATCTGGGAGTTTCCTGCAAGAGGTAGTTTTAAGGCTGAAGGTTCCCAGGAATTCTCAGTGATTCCCCAACTTGCCTGATGAACAGGGGCACTTATTAAATATGCTGTTTCTCGGGCCCCACCCCAGACCCTCTGAATCAGAATCTCTGAGGGACGGGCCTGGGGGTGTGTATATGCCCATTCACCCTCAGCCCCCAGGTGGTTCTTATCAACACAGAAGTCTGAGGAACACTGACAGCAAAGATAAAGATGAGCACTGGCCTTCACCAGCCCTGAGCTGTACCCTGAAGAGTCCTCCCGAGTAGCTAAGGTGACATTGCTCCTTCTCAGAACCTCACAAGTGTCCTGTTTGTTCCTCTTCCTGACCCAGGAAAGGAGACCTGCTACAAACCTTTTGGCTGCTTTTCCGATGAAAAACCATGGACCAGGATCTTTCAGCGGCCTTTAAAGTTATTTCCCTGGTCTCCCGAGGACATTGACACCCACTTTCTTCTGTATACAAATGAGAATCCAAATAACTACCAAGTAAGAGGGGCATAGAATGACCGCATGGTGGGGGATTTGGGCGCCCACGCTGGAGCCTTCACATGGTTGTCTGAGGAATAATTCACTGCCTTGGAACTTTTTACATGATGCTCCCTCACCAATGTTAGACTTAGAGCCATCTTAGCTCTCGGGATCATAAATCCCGAGATGAAATCTATGGACGCCCAACCCGGAAACTGACACATTCACACACTTGTGCACAGAACTGCAGGGCTTCCCAGGATTAGAACCCTGTTTGGGGAGGAAGGGGGTGTGAGCAGCTCTTATGGAGAAACCCAGACCTATGTATCCCTGAGAGGGTCTGTCTTCTTTCCGAACCAGGCAGTGGAAGGAGCGTAGCCCCTCAGAGGGTAAGGATTGGGCCATGTAAATCCTTCCTCAGGAGGAAGAAGGGGAACAGGGGACATTTAATGACAAAGGAGAAATTTGGGGACCCTTGGAGCAATCTTCAGTTCCCCGAAGGCCTGCCAGGTGGAGGCCAGCAGGCTTCCTCCAGGTGCTCAGAAGTGAACAGGAAGAACTTGCTCAGAACTCAAGCAGCTCACAGCTCTGACCCCAAACCAAGTTTGAGAGAGCAGGGTGTCTGTCTATAGGTCCCCGAGGTCACCTACTGTTGGATTCTAGGTGACAAACTACCCACCCAGAGTCCCCATTTAAAAAGATAATTTTTTAAAATAAAATATATTTTATGCAAAAAAAAAAAAAAAAAATCCTGAGAAGGGATTCATAGGCTTCTCCAGATGGCCAAAGAGGTCTTGGCACAGAAAAGCTGAGGAACCCCTGGGCCAGAAGCATCAGGCATAAGGGGAGATGCACCTCAATGGAGCAGGAAGGGTTAAATGCATAAAATAAAAAACACTGGATTAAAAAGGACACTAATTATACTGGAAAACAGTTATCAGAACATTTAAAAAGATAAATATGGGATATAGTAATATGTGTGCTGCTTTATTATCTCACTAAATAGCAAGGTCTAGGGGTTGGTCTAATAACTTCTGTAATTTTAAATAGTAATGAGTACAAATGATATTTTTAAATATCTGTAACAACTGTAATATAAAATGAAAATATCTGCCACCTCTGTTGGTGACAGTGTATTGCTAAGTCTGCTATGTTTGTTGTTCAATTTCACAATTAACAAAAATGCTACATGTCAGTATAGAAAAATCAATAAACTTGGACTTTCTGAATCTATCCTCCAACCCTAAGTCAGGAACTCCTGTTCTAGCCTCACCCAACTTCTGGGAGTTGAATCTGTCACCTTGGTCTTACAGGAATGGGCTCTAATGGGTCTGTGGTTTGGAAATTCAAATTCATCTTTTCTAATTTAACCAGCGGATCAATGTCACTGACCTAGCCACCATCGAGGCTTCAAACTTCCAACTGGACCGCAAGACGCGCTTCGTCATCCACGGCTTCCTAGACAAGGGGGAGGAGGACTGGATAATTGACCTGTGCAAGGTA
Organism: Mesoplodon mirus; assembly: GCF_964341445.2. Lineage (NCBI taxonomy): Eukaryota > Metazoa > Chordata > Mammalia > Artiodactyla > Ziphiidae > Mesoplodon > Mesoplodon mirus. Next base: position 216,682,477 of record NC_138977.1, read on the forward strand.
GGCACTCACCCTCCTCACCTGGTGAGAGCAGCGCCCAGCACATGGAGTCAAACGCTGCATCCCCTGAGGCTGGGAAAGGATAACCTCCCAGGAGAGATGGGTCCATCCTAAAACCACTGAGGAAAACTCGGGTTCTCATGGGCACCCAATGTCAAGGTCTCCCAACTCATGAACCTCTAGTCAAACATCTCCTTATGAGGCTGAAAAGACCCAGAGTCCAATCAGAAAGTCCCAGAGGTGGAGACAACAGCAAATTACCTGGCGCTTGTCTCTGATGGTTTATATAAAACCCTTGTATGTCATAAAAAATACTTTACCCCCCACAGCACTACTATCCAAAAGCATTTTCTGTGATGATGGAAATGTTCTATATCTGCACTACCTGAATCAGGAGTCACTGGCCACCTGTGCTTACTGAGCACTTGACTTGTGGCTAGTGTGACCAAAGAACTGAATTTTAAATTTTATTTCATTTTAATTAATTGTAAAGAGCCACACGTGGCTTGTAGCCACAGTATTGGACAGTGCAGCTCTATAGTGATCATGAATATTAGTAATGAATTATTATTCATACCATCCATTTCCTGAGCACTTACTGTGAGTCTGGCATGTGCTAATCATTCCACAGTCCTTGTCCCGTTTAACCCTCCCAGCCACGTGGTGAGGCAGCCACAGTTATGGTTCTCATTTTATAGATGAAGAAATTGAGGCAAAGAAAAGTTCAGTGCTTGCCCAAAGTTGAATCCAGGGGTGGAATGCGAAACGAGGTCTTCTGTCCACAAGACACCACAATCCCGTGTGTCTACAGCTTTAGCCTGTAGGAGGTGCCCATGGCACGGCTCTTAGGGGCTTAAGCTGCGCTGGGATAAGACCTTGAGCAGCTTCTGCCCGAGCGCTCTTTGTTCTTCTTGGTCTGGGGTTTCACACGTGCCTCCTGAGTTCCAGAGGGAGGCTATGAGGACCTGGAAATTGGAGAGCCGAGGGTATGTGGTCCACCATGATGCCTTGACCCCCCAGCCAACCACTCCCAACTTCAAAATGCAGTCCAGGACCTCCCCAAATGAACAAAGGATATAGTGTAGCCCTTTCTGATATTTCTTCCCTCCACTCCCCAAGGGACCAGTATCTGTGCTTGGGTCACACTACATGATACAAAAGATGCATGTATCCGGGAGAGTTGTCTCCTACCTCGGTCTAAATTTCATCTTATTAAACTTGTCCCTCAATACTTTATATCTCCCATCAAAGCATTTTTGGGAACATAAAAGCAGCCTCTCTGTGGCTTCAACTATCTAGTATAAGGGTCTGCAAACTTTCCTGTAGAAGAGCAGGTAATACATATTGTAGCATTTGTGGGTCATATGGTTTCAGCTCATATGGCTTCTGTTGTAGCTATGAGGCAGAGATGAACGCTATGTAAACAAATGGGTGTGGCTGTTTGCAATAAAACTTCATAAAAGCAGTTAGCAAACTTCTACCAGAGTGGATTTGGCACTCAGGTAGTAGTTTGCTAACCCCTGACCTCGTAAGTCATCTTTCTGACCTGGTTGTGTCAATGACCATCTGTAAAACCTTAGACAAGTCACTCTGTTCCAGGCCTCAGTTTCCACATCTGCTAAGTGGGAGTAAGTATACCCAGTTCATAGCACTGTGGTGTGGACCAGGACAAGTGTGAGGATTATTAAAGCTCTGACACAAGCTAGATGCTTGATGGTTGTGAATTCCTATCTCTGGAGTGTGCAACCCGTGGCTGTTAATAAACTGGTTTCTCCCTCATGTTTGTCTTTCCCAGAAAATGTTTAAAGTGGAGAAGGTGAACTGCATGTGTGTGGACTGGAAGCGCGGGGCCCACACAGGATACACCCAAGCTGTCCACAACACTCGGGTCGTGGGAGCGGAGATAGCTTACTTAATACAACGGCTGTCAGTAACCCCCTGCCTGGGCCACGTCCTGTGGGTAGGGGGCAGGGAGAGGGGCAGGCCAGTGCCCCGTGGCACCCAGGGGCAGCCTGGGGACCCATGGGTAGAGGCAGAGCCTGAAAGCCGGGAGCCCAAGAAGGGCCTTTGCTACATGAAGCTGCAAACTTCCTCCCTCCGGGGTTGTCCTGAAGATCCCTAGCTGTGGGGCCTGAGGCAGACTAACCTCTTCAAGCCTCAGTTTCCCCTTTTGAAATAAGCCTTCCTTGCAGGCTGTTCTGGGAATTGTAGAGCAGGCTGGGCTGCCCTGAAGTTCTCAGCCCAGATGAGTCTTCACTCTCAGGGAAGGTCCCTTACAGGGAAGGTCGAGTCTGGAGAACCCCAGAGCCGGGCCCATTACCACGTTCTGCACTGGCCCAGCCCCTGCCGGGGACGAGGGGCAGGAGGTCCGCGGTGGGCTGCGTGTGGGAGCCCGCAAAGCACTGCCAGTCCCGGCCAAGGCGGCCTGCAGGTGACGCGCTGGTCGCTGGTCAGCACCGTTACCCCGCGCGCTAGCCAGACCCCGGGACCTGCAGACTGTGGCCAGCCAGGGGCCGGGTCGCGCTGTCCTAGGCGGCGGCCAGGAGCCGGGGGTCGTTCCTCCCGAGTTTCCAGCCTGGGTGCTGGCCCGATCCCCGCTCCCCGAGAGCCGGCGCCTCCCCACCCGTTGCTCTGGGACCTGACGCTCCTTCCCTCCGCAGACCCAGCTGGGCTATGGCCCCGAGAACGTGCACCTCATCGGCCACAGCCTGGGCGCGCACACGGCCGCTGAGGCGGGCAGGAGGCTGGGGGGCCGCGTGGGCAGGATCACAGGTAGGGGCGCTGGGCCGGGGTTGGGGGCGGGCGCCGGCCCAGCCAGGGGAGCAGGCGGTGGAAGGCGAGACCCACGCGCTTCCCACAGCCAAGGGCGCCCATTCCGGTCCTCCTGGAACTGGTTTTAGGCGGTGCAGGGGACTTAAAAAATAATTATTCATATATTTTCATGTGTACTAGAAAATATACGATTGTAATCAAAAATACATTTATAAAAAAAGAAAAATATAACTAACACATGAAACTCATGACTTCAGGGTTATTATTGCTAGCGTACGGCAAAGTTTTTTAAAAAGTGAGATGATTTTTGAAAAAGATCAATTCATCAGTTCCACAAATAATTATTGAATGTCTGTGCTGTGCCCGGACAGGCAGAAAATGAAAGTGACTAGCTGAGACCTGCCATAGGAGGTGCTCAGTAAAGAATGAATAGAGGGGGCTTCCCTTCCCTGGTGGCGCAGTGGTTGAGAGTCCGCCTGCCGATGCGGGGGACGCGGGTTCGTGCCCCGGTCCGGGAGGATCCCACATGCCGCGGAGCGGCTGGGCCCGTGAGCCGTGGGCGCTGAGCCTGCGCGTCCGGAGCCTGTGCTCCGCAACGGGAGAGGCCACAGCACTGAGAGGCCCGCGTACCGCCAAAAAAAAAAAAAAAAAAAAAAAGAATGAATGGAGGAAGGAAACACTAGGCAGAATGAATACACGGACATAGACACAGACCACCGTTTGGTGCACCGCATCAGTATGTAACTTACGCAAACTGTTCAAGCATTTAACGAATGCGTCTGTTGCTCTGGGCACCAGGCTAGGCTTCGGGTGAAGGATAAAAGGTCAATAGTTCCTATTTACCTAGAATTTTTCAGTTTGCCATGTCCTTTCTCTTAGGTCTTTTCATGGGATTTTCACAGTAACCCTGCCAGGGGAGTTACTGTTGTTATTCCCACTTTCCAGGTTCAAGGAGAACAGGCACCTGGCCTTGCACAGAGCCAGCACTAGACGTAGGTCACCGAGTCCTGAGGGCCCTGCTCCTTCCACCTTCTGCTTCTCTCTTTTTTTTTTTTCTTTTTTGCGGTACGCAGGCCTCTCACTGTTGTGGCCTCTCCCGCTGCGGAGCACAGGCTCCGGACACGCAGGCTCAGTGGCCATGGCTCACGGGCCCAGCCGCTCCGCGGCATGTGGGATCCTCCCACACCAGGGCACCAACCCGTGTCCCCTGCGTCGGCAGGTGGACTCTCAACCACTGTGCCACCAGGGAAACCCTCTGCTTTTCTTTGGAGATGAACTGGGCACGGCCCCTGCCTCAGGAAATCCACAGTCTAGTGCAGGAGGCAGACAACTAAGTAGGCAACTAAAAGCCAAAGCAGAATTAACTAATGCAAAAGAATCCTATGCCATGAGGAGGTAATGAGCCAAAAAAGGAGAGGCTACATTTCCCATGAAGAGGTCGTGTTTGAGGGGGTCTTGGAGGGGAGAGAGATTAGGGGAGAATGCGGGGGAGTGAGCGGCAGGCCGGGGGCCATGACCACAGACGCAGGGGAATGGACTGTGCAGGGCTCGGAGACTGTGGAGGAGCTGGGCCAGGCCTGGGAGCTCAGTCTTGGAGGGCAGTGGCCAAACAGAACGTGTGTGAGGGAAAAAAGGAAAAGGGAGACGCGGGGAGCAAGGGTACCATCCCAATCTTCCATGACTCCAGGCAGTGGGGATTTCTGGATGTTCTGTGACGGGCAACGACCCCACTGGCAGCCTTTCTGTCCCAGCCTCTCTCCCAAGCAGACCAGGAGCTACAGACTCAATTCTCCAAGCTATGACTGATGGGGCGTGGGGTGCTTTGCCCAGGAATCCCCATGGATTTTGTGTATACAGGGTTTAGATCCTGGGTGGTCTTAGCGTGCAGCCTCCCTGTCCACCTCCCCCTTCTTAGGGCTGGACCCGGCACAGCCATGCTTCCAGGGCACGCCAGAGGAGGTTCGGCTGGACCCGTCCGATGCCATGTTTGTGGATGTGATTCACACAGATTCTGCTCCCATAATCCCTTTCCTGGGTAAGTTCCTCACCCCACCTCTCAGGGACCAGGGCTATAACTGATGAGAGCATGTGCACCCTGCCACCCTCCCCAACCTGCACACACATACCACAGGGTGGTATTCAAAATGGTTAACCAATCAGTCAAAATGGGTGTTTGGGCACCAACCAGTCAAAATGGGTGTCAGCCACAAACAAACAGCCAGTTCAGCGCCAGTGATATCAGCCTGAGGCCCCAGGTAGGACAAAAGTCTTCTATAACCTGTGGAAGGCTCACTCAGTCTCCAAACTCTGCATCCTTCCCTAGTCTGTCAGTATCCAGAGTGGTATTTATTATGGATGTTTGACCTGTACTTGCAAAATGCAAAGGTAATCTTTGCATTTTTTTTCTTCTTTTGTCAAAGCTTTGCTTACAGTTTGTTTTGTTGGAGATTAAATATCGCCCTTAATTGAATTCTTCTAAAATTAACATTCTTTTTTCAATATTTTCTTGTATAACCACTCATGAAATGTGCCAATAAAAGGTATGTTTTTGATGATCCTGTCACTTATGGAGTGTTTACCATGTGCTGCATTGAACATTTTGCATACATTAGCTCATTAATCATTGTAAAAACCCCGAAAAGTGGGTATTGTTTTTACCACTTCATAGCTGAGGAAACTGAGGCTCAACAAGGTCAAGTAACTGATCAAGTAATTGTCAAGTAATTGTCAAGATCACAGATATGTAAGAAGAACCAGGATGTGATCACAGGTCTGTGTGCTTCAAAATCCAAACCACCTAGCCATTATGCTGTGGTTCTCAATATAATAACAAAGTTTACGTGGTCTCAGTGTAACACTATAATGTAGAAACCAAAATTTTAAAATGAATAAAGTAATAGAAAGTGCACCAGCCCTGCCCTGATATGTGTCTTCTGGTGCATAATGGTATCAGGACACCGATGATGGTATCGTGTTGTTCAGGGCGTCCCCAAGACAGACAGACAGACACAAATACACATGTGCCGGCTCACCCAGAGCCTACCTCCCCCCTCATCTTACGTCCTCTGCTCTCTCCTCCTTTCTTTTTTTTTGTTTTTGGTACGCGGGCCTCTCACTGTTGTGGCCTCTCCCGTTGCAGAGCACAGGCTCCGGACACGCAGGCTCAGCGGCCATGGCTCACGGGTCCAGCCGCTCTGCAGCATGTGGGATCTTCCCGGACCGGGGCACGAACCCGTGTCCCCTGCATCGGCAGGCGGACTCTCAACCACTGTGCCACCAGGGAAGCCCCAACTCCTTTCTTGTCTTGCCAAGTGCTCATCTGAGAACTTTTGCAGAGCCAGAGACAAGGGGGCTGCACTGTGGGGAGAAGTTGCCAAGAAGGCTCTTGCTCCCATTGGAAGGAGTTGAACGCTCTTCGTGGCCACCACCTGACTCTGGGACCACTTCCCTCACACTCACCTCTGCTGCCAATGTTTCAGGTTTTGGAATGAGCCAAAAGGTGGGCCACCTGGATTTCTACCCAAATGGAGGAAAGGAAATGCCTGGATGTCAGAAAAATACCCTGTCAACCATCATTGATATAAATGGAATATGGGAAGGTATGTAAATGAGAGAAGCAAGACAGCAGCTGCTCCACTTGGGGAGAAGGCAGGTGGTGTGGTCTGTGCCGGGCATTTTCACAGCAGTGGCACGAGATAGTTACTCTGGTTAGTCCCATTTTACAGACGAGGAAATGGGGTCAGAAAAGTGATAAAACTTGCCCAAGGCCACCTTATATTTAAGCCCAATTTCTGGCTGCAAAGCCCGACCCCATGCCCAGCCTGCGCCTTTTCCCCCTTAGCAGGATGCTGAGATGTGGGCTGCACTGGCACATCAGTTAGGACCCAGCTTTGCCTTTGGCCCCCATCCTTCCTTCAGTGCAGGCTCCTTGAAGATCTGCAGAGCATAAGCAAAGATTTGGAGGGTTTTGACTTTCTTGCCATTTGCTATTGGACTGAGCTGGTAAGAAGACGATGGGGGGAAGGGGGAGGACGGACGTGCCCTGTGGGTTTGAGGGGCACGTGCATGGAGGTGGAGACCTGGGGGTCTGGGTGACGAGCCTTGTACGTGTCTCCATTTATCTGAGAAAGCAGGCCCAGTACCCCTAATGTTAGGTGATCTAAAGTACCATCTCCATTAGCCGTCCCTTGTTCTGGCCTGGGGCTATTCCTGTTGCCCCTCCCCTGAGAACAGGCTTCACTCTCCTCCCTAAAAGTGGAGGCTTTGAGTCTGTGATCGTCTCATTTTAGTCTTTATTTTTTCTGAGCGGGGAGTTCCCCGAGGCCAGGGGCTGTAGCCTGGGAGACCCGGACTCCTCAGGACCCTGCGCAGGGCCTGGCGCAAAGCAAGCTCTGTGTCCAGCTTGTTACCTTGAGTTGAGCGGCCTTCCGTGGCATTTTAATCTTGCATGTGCTTCATGTGAAAGAGCAGAGTGGATAAAACAATAGCCAACATCCCCCGACAGTCGGTGGAGCTTTTCACCTCCTCTCTGCTCAGCACCAGGTAACTCGAGGGGTGGCTCCTTGGCTGATCTGCTTTCTGAAAGAACACCAGAGTCACAGTGAGGGCTGCCCCCTCTCAGATGGGACGAGCAGGGCACACATAATAGGAAGGAGCCCAGGTTTAATTAGAGAGGTGACCGGTCGCTGGAATGTGCTTCTGTTGTGTGCGTGCCGAGTCACCCTGGCCTCTGAGGAACAGTGACATCCGCTTGCTTCTCTAACATGGAATCCCTGGGCAGCAATTTTGGATGAAAGAGACAGTTAAGTTCGAAACAGGTCCTTTTGTCTGGTAATGAGTGTTGGTGTGGGGTGCGCGGGACTGGGGGGCTTATGGAGAGCTAATCCCCCAAGCACAAAGGGCAACATTCCTTTCCCCACGGGTGGCGGATGAAGCCCGGCAGACCCCCCAGCAGTGGTCCCCAGGTATGCCAGGGTCACTGTGGATCACTCCATGGGAAGTTTGTACCTAGTAGCTGGAGACAGGAAAAGACAATTTCCCAAACAAGAGGACTTTGGTTTAAAGAGAAAGACGGTAAATAAAATGCAGTGAAAGAGTAGCCAGAGGCCATGGGGACCTTGCTCTCCATTGCTTTTACCTTATGCCTGGAGGAGTAAAAAGGAAGAATTTCTCAGCCTGAGACCATAGACAGAAAAGCTTGGTTCACGCGAAAGGTGAAGTATGATATGTCTCTAACCAACGCCCCCCACTCCCCCAAGCCTTCGTTATTCATTTACGTTACATGCCTGGCCCCCGGGGATTAGACAGAGGTGCTTGTTAGACCTTCTCATTCCCTAACACTTGCCTAGCCCTGAGGGGGACCACCCCAGAAAATGGACAGTGCCGGGGAGAGGAAAGCGACTCCGGCCAACCACCACTACTAAACAGGCCCCCAGCTTTTCTACTTGCCCCAAAGTATGTCAAGGTCAATGACAGAAATTTTGAATTGTGACCAAGGTGTTCAGGGGCAGCAATACCCACCTGTGAAATGCAGAGGTGATTCCTCGCTGGGTCAGAATGGTTCGGGCTTCAAAAGTTTAATGCTTCTTGTGAGCGCCCTTGGCCTTTGCCTTCTCAGGAACCCAAGACTTTGTGGCTTGCAATCACCTAAGAAGCTACAAGTATTACTCAAGCAGTATCCTCAGCCCCGAAGGCTTCCTGGGCTACCCTTGTGCGTCCTACAATGAGTTTCAGGAGGTAGGTCACACCAGGGGCCCAGGGAAGTTGATGGTGATGGTGGTGTTGTCCCTTTGGCTTGGAACAGAGCAGAGATGTAACTCCACGGCTAACGAGAGGAGGCACTAGAAATGCTGAGGCTCACAGAGCCTTCCTCCCAGGAATAGGATGGGCAGGAGGGGGACAGCACAGACTTGAACTGTGCTGGGCCTTCCCTAGATCCCCAACTTTTCATTCTGGAAAATTCCCAGTGTGTGCAAGGATGCATGGGTAGATGGATGCATGCATGCATGGATCAGTGGATGGGGGATAAGGGGTAGAATGGATACATGAATGGAAGGAAGCATAGGTAGATGAGAAGATGGATGAGGGAGGGATGGATGGATGGATGGATGGATAGATAGGAGGATGGAAAGGAAAATGCGTGAGTCAAAGGCCTACGACTCACAGACAGACTGTTTTCTTTCACTAGAGTGGCTGTTTCCCTTGTCCTGCTGAAGGATGCCCCAAAATGGGGCACTATGCTGACCAATTTCAGGGGAAAACCAGTGCTGTGGGACAAACTTTTTTCCTGAACACAGGAAGCAGTGGTAACTTTACTCGTAAGTTTCCATTTTACTCATTTAAAAATTCTTGCAAATAATTTTAGAGTATCAGCCTTATTAGGACCCTTGGGAGCAATTGACAGAAACTCACCTCCAACCCGTTTAAGCTATAATGGAAAGACAGTAGAATGGCATTTGTCTTGGATCTCAAGTTCACCCCTTTAACCAAAAATACTGATCAATGGAATAAAGTACAGTGATTGGCCCAGGCTGGGTCACACGTCCACCCACCCCAGTGGCAGGAAAGATGGATCCATTAACAGAAGAGGGCAAGGTGGGGCAAAGCCACTGTAAGTCAAGACGTCTCCTAGCTAAATACCTCTTCTGCCAGTCCCCCTGCACACACAGAAGCACACTGCATTTCTGTTGTTGTTTTGCCCAGCTTCTCATGAAAAAAGTACAAGATAGCAAAATGATCAAGATTCTTTTGTTATAAATAATATCACATGGTAGCCGAATAGAAGAGCAATTCTTTTTCAATGGATTTTTACATTTAAAAAATGTATATAGCACTTCACAAAACTCTTTTCGCATACAGTATTTCATGTAATCTTCACAATATTTATCATGAAAGATCACGATTTGGCGCTCTCTATAAAGTCTTATGTGTATGTTCCTTTAACCCAGTCATTCCACTTCTCAGAGTGTACCTTAGGAAAATACTTGCATGAGAAAGTGCTCAAGGGTGTTCACTGCAGCACTGTTTTTAATACCAGAAGATTGGAGAGAGGAACCTGGATACCCACCAATTGGTAAACCACCAAATACTGTACAGAACCGCTCAAAAGAAGGAGATAGCTCTATGTGCTGAGGAGAGATCTCTAAGGCATATTTAGTGAAAAGGCAAGTGACAGAACAGCCTGCAACATGTCATGTATCAGTCAGGGTCCCAACAGGAGACAGACTTCATCCAAGTGGCTCAAATGGAGAGATTTTACTGAAGGGCCTCCTGTTAGAGGTGTGGGCAGGGTTAAAGGAACAAGCAAGATTTTCATGTTAAATTTTTACTTACCCATATTCATATTTTCCAAAATTTTATAATAAAATATTTTTCTCTGTAACAAGAAAAAAAAAAGCAAGGGATGCTGAGGCCCCCGGAATCTGGTGGCTATGCAGCTCCCAGAATGCAGGGAAGGAGGGAGTTTCTGCCAGACTCATGGTTCTGGAGCAAGGGGGGAGCCAGGGAGATGACACCTGCACCTCTCTCCTCCTGCCTTCTGACCTCCTGCATACACCTCTTATTGGCTAAACCCAGCTAAAAGCCAGCAGCAAGGATCCTGGGGTGGGAGGCAAACATTCTGGAACACAGGGCAGGACAGAGAAAGGGAATCATTCTGGGGTGGGGATGGGTGGAGGGAATAGAGAATAACAGCACGTACTATTGAAAGAAGGGAAAAGAAGCCTGTATTCTTTTATGTACATAGGTGTGTGAGAGAAAGAGAAAGAGAAAGCTCTAGATCAGCATATCTCAACCTCACACTACTGACATTTGGGGCTGGATAATTCGTTGTTGTAGGCGTCTGTCCTGTGCATTGCAGTTTGTTTAACAGATCCTTGGTCTCTACGCACTAGATGCCAGTAGCTCTCCACACCCACCCCACCTCACCCCCAGTGTGACAACCAAAGAAGCCTCCAGATTTTGCCAAATGTCCCCAGGGAGGCAAAATCTCCCCCTGATTGGGAACCACTGGACTTGATTAAGTATAGAGACCAAAGTAGTGACGTCAGGGAAGGACCCGGGATGCAGGGCAGGTAGATGGGGAGCTGATGAAGGTTGTTTCTTCTTTTAATTTATCTGGGTTGTTTTTCTATTGAGAATATGTCCGTCGCATGTGAAAATAGCAATAAACTAAAAGAGCGGTAGGTGATTTATCCAAACATTAGAGCCACAAGCGTCTCCCTCTCCCTGTGGCTTTTCTGGGGTTGGCCAGTGATGTGTACCCAGAGTACACAGGTGCAGTAACCGGCTGCCTTGCATCCATCAGGGCACATACATTGCTGTATCAACAAGAGATTGTGCTGAAGTATAAGATTTACTTCCTCTGGAGTCCCTCACCCCCACCTACAATCTGAATCCCGGGACCCCAAACCTCGCTTAAGGAAATCATTACTCACGTTCACCCTTACCTCTCATCCGCGGGGGACTTAGAGCTTGGAACAAGACTGCGTCCACGGGGTCATTCTTTTCAACAAGAGGAGTTAATCGAATGATTGTATTTCTTTCAACAGGTTGGAGATATAGGGTCTCTGTCACACTGGCTGGAAAAAAGAAAGTGAGTGGTTACATCAAGATTGCTTTGTATGGAAGTAATGGAAACTCAAAACAATATGAAATTTTCAAGTAAGTTTGATAGTAAAGTGAAATGACCACACTTTCCATAATAGATTCTTTATACAAGATTGGGTATAAACTGCTTTATAAATCTAGCTATCTATTATACAGGACCATTGAATCCTGGAATGTCAAAGCTGGAAGGAAGGCTTAGCATCTGGTTCAATCACCCCATTTTACACACGAGAGGAGTGAAGCCCAGAGGGGGACTGGCTATTTAAAATGAGACAAATGCTGACTCCTTTTGGATTGTCAGTCATTGCTTCCTGACTTAGGTTTTATGAAAATCAAATTCTCCTTAGGCCAGGCACGTTTGTATGGCAACTCCCTTCCCGGCAACACACACACAGGAAGCCTGAGGTCAGCTTCTCGTTGCTGTGGTAGCCTCAGCACCTACTTTTGCTGGACATATGAGGTACTTGGTAAATGTGTGTTGGATGAATGCATAACCGTGCTGTAAAAAGAGATTCTGTTTTTTGCACGAACTTTTCCATAATAATTTTCGTGTTAAGTTAAAATTCCTTGACAACTTCCTGCGCTACATATGAGGGGCTAACAAATGACCTCGGCTGACCCACAGGCATCTTCTAACATAAGACGTTGCATTAATATAGTCCTGCAGTGAACTAATAGGGTTAATATGCCACCCCAAATACTTAACTTCCCTCTAGGGACAAACTAAGACAATGGAAATCTAGAGTCCAGTATTTTTTACAGGTCTGTTCTTCACAAATACATTTGTGTTTTAGCAGCCCCTGGATGTGCATGAAGTCATACAGCCTATTTTCAGAAAACCAGAAACAGCAGCCGTTGTTTGAAGAAAAAATAAATTGTTGTCATCCTATGTATTTATATATCCAGCTGATATAACATTTTCTGTCTATGTTTTCAGAGGATCTCTCCAACCAGATGCAAGTCATATGCATGACATTGATGTGGACTTCAATGTAGGAAAAGTCCAGAAGGTCAAGTTCCTCTGGAACAACAATGTGATAAATCTCTTCCGGCCCAAATTGGGGGCTTCCCGAATTACAGTGCAAAGTGGTGAAGACAGGGCTGAGTGAGTATCTTTTATTCCATCTAAGTTTTATTTTCTATATTTAGCTATCAATGTATTCACTAATCCATCCATGTGTCCAGTCACCCACCTACCCATATGCGTATTCATCGACTCCTCCATTCATCCAGCCCTTTCCGCTCATCCACTTACCTATCCACTTATCCATCCAGCCATCTCTCCAGACCTGTCTCCTCACCCTTCTGGCTGTTCAGCCATCCATCCATTCATCTACCCAACTATTCATCTCAACTCTCCATCTATCCATCCAATTTACTTTGAAAAATCAATCATTTTCCTTAAGCCAAATTCAACTTGACAGGAGCAAGGCCTCAGTGGTAAGGCATAGATTCAAGGAACAGGCAAATATGAAACTCTTTTACCTTAAGCAATAAGGAAGACACGTGCAGTACTTGTAGGAAATCTCTGAGTTAATTTCAGCTGGGGTGCAGGTATTAATGTAAATTGTTTTGTTTGGAGACTACGGCATGTGTTGGGATCTAGCTTATGGGGGAAAGCTCTTCTCATTTGGAGGAAATAGAATCTTACTTGGTAGGAGTTGGGAGAGTACCTAATTGTGTTTAAAATATGGAAACTCCTAACTGTGTTTAAAATATGATCCACCTTAAAAGAAGATCATCATTGCTAGGCCCAAAACCCCCTAGACTTTGAAAATCTTTGGTCTGACCACTGATTCACTCTCAGCTCATTAAAAGCCCAAGGAGGGGAGGAGGTTCTTTGAGTGGATTTGTTGGCTGAGAGTCACTTGGACTCTGCCTGGTGTAGCAAAAAGCTTTTCAGTCAGAGAGGTCCGAATCCCAGCGAGTTGGCCAAAAGCTGTTTACTCATCTGAGGTCACGCTTCCACAAGCAAACGAGCCTCATGCTGGAAATGTTTTCTTTCACAGGTATAAATTTTGCAGCAGCGACATGGTGCAAGAAGACATTTTACAAACTCTGTACCCTTGTTAAAAATGTGGTGGCCTCAGAAGACCTAAATAGACACTTCCCCAAAGAAGATATACAGATTGCCAACAAACACATGAAAGGATGCTCAACATCACTAATCATTAGAGAAATGCAAATCAAAACCACAATGAGACATCATCTCACACCGGTCAGAATGGCCATCATCAAAAAAATCTACAAACAAACAAACAAAACAAAAAAATCTACAAACAATAAATGCTGGAGAGGGTGTGGAGAAAAGGGAACCCTCTTGCACTGTTGGTGGGAATGTGAATTGATACAGCTACTATGGAGAACAGTATGGAGGTTCCTTAAAAAACTAAAAATAGAACTACCATACGACCCAGCAATTCCACTACTGGGCATATACCCTGAGAAAACCATAATTCAAAAAGAGTCATGTACCAAAATGTTCACTGTAGCTCTATTTACAATAGCTCGGAGATGGAAACAACCTAAGTGTCCATCATTGGATGAATGGATAAAGAAGATGTGGCACATATATACAATGGAATATTACTCAGCCATAAAAAGAAACGAAACTGAGTTATTTGTAGTGAGGTGGATGGACCTAGAGACTGTCATACAGAGTGAAGTAAGTCAGAGAGGCAAAAACAAATACCTTATGCTAACACATATATATGGAATCTAAAAAAAAAGAAAAGAAAATGGTCAGAAGAACCTAGGGGCAAAACGGGAATAAAGACACAGACATAGAGAATGGACTTGAGGATACGGGGAGGGGGAAGGGTAAGCTGTGACAAAGTGAGAGAGTGGCACGGACATATATACACTACCAAACGTAAAATAGATAGCTAGTGGGAAGCAGCCGCAGAGCACAGGGAGATCAGCTCAGTGCTCTGTGACCACCTAGAGTGGTGGGATAAGGAGGGTGGGAGGGAAGGAGATGCAAGAGGGAAGAGATATGGGGACATATGTATATGTATAGCTGATTCACTTTGTTATAAAGCAGAAACTGACACACCCTTGTAAAGCAATTATACTCTAATGAAGATTTTTAAAAATAAAAAAATAAAGGAGAACTGATTTTAAAACATGTGGTGGCCTCTTTATCTTTATGATAATAAAATTTTTAATGGCCTTGTTTTGACGTTGAAGTATTAGTTTGATCTTGAGGTGTTAGTTTGACATTCTCTATGTTCTGGGGTCACATTTCAGAAAATATTTGGGGGACTGGAGCCACTTGGCCACAGGTAATGCCTAGAACATCCCACCGGTCCGCCTCTGCCACCATCTCTCTCAGGGCACTTGGTGTGGCCTGTCCTAATGTATTTTATATCCTTAGACAGTGAAATTCTGTCCTGTTTGAAAAGGTTGCTTCCACACGTTGCCCACTCAGCTTTCAGCATCCTGAGGGAGAGAGAAGACCCCGTGTGAGAGCAGCCTGTGGCATGAGTGACAAGCTCTGAGCATTATTTAGGTGAAACCTGCCTGCGCCATGGAGGAAGGGCTTTAAAAGAAGGTTTAAAAGAAAACCCCACATCCAGGCCACACCCTAGACCACATGGAATTTCTGAGTTGGGGCCCAGCACCAGTACTTTGTAAAACTCCTTGGAGACGTGCACCCAAGGTTGAGAACTGCCTTGTGTGTTTCCTTCTAAGAGTTTGTAACGACACTTTCTAATCTTTCCTCTTGCTAGTTCTCTGAGTGTGATACAGAACTTAAATGCCCAGCTCTGCAGGAAGGGGGAGCTCACGTTGGGTCCCAGCTGTCTCTTTCCCTGTACTACGTGGGCTGGCTTCTCCACTTCTCAACCTCGACACACCTGGGAATAACAGTAGCCCTCCCTCACAGGGTGGCTGTGATGATTAAATAAGACAAAGCATGCATAGCACTTAGCACAGTGCCGGGCACATGATAAATAGCCAATAAGTGAAGCAGGAGGGGCAGGCAGGCCTGAGCTATTCTTTAAGAGTAACAGAGACACCAAGGACAGGACTGAAGCCAAGAACAGCCTCCGAGAAGGTATTTGAAGTGGACCCAACAAAGGATTTGTATTCAGAATGCATAAAGAAAAAGACAGCCACATAGAAAAGTGGACAAAATGATATGAGCAGGCGACACGCAGAGAGACACCTGAATCATAAATGTTTGAGGTTCACCTCACTAGTAGTTGAGGGAATACAAATGAAATTCCGATTACCCAAAATACAACTCCATCAATGACAGAGAATGAGCGAGGGTCCGTATATATCACCATGAATAGATCTCCCAAATGTCCCGTTGAAGAGAAAAGCAAGTGTCAGGAAGATGCCACTTAGATAGGTTACCATGTAAGTACATTTCTGTTCACAAAATACTACTACTCACTGCAGATGTGGTACAAAATATCAAAAGAAGGACGTTCAAAATCCTCCATCAGGGGTGTTATATTTAGTTTTCATTACAAAAGGATCTGGAGCAAATATGACAAAATGTTCGTCTTTGCTAATTCCAGGTGGTGGTTACAATGGTGTTGGTCAATGTTATTTCTTGGTAGTTTTGATCTTTTATCCAAATTGAGGAGAAAAAGGAGAGAGGGGGGTGGTTTACAATACTTTGGAGTTCGGGACCTGTGGCTAGTAGGAGGGGTCACTGGTGAAAGGTTTCTAAGACCCCAAGGTCGTCCCCATCTGTATTTGAATTCAAATCCTGATTTATCTGCCATTGTTCGCAAGACACACAGCAAGAGCCTCTCTCCTCTTGCTTATGGGGACTTGTGTCTGTCACATCAAAACTCTCCATCTTCAGTCTCGGACAGTCTTGCCACTTGTCCTCAGTGTCTTGCTGTCGACCCTGTGTCAATGGTACTACTGATGAGGACCAAACCCAGGACCTGGCAGCATCTTGCTGGAGCCAGCCGAGGCCAGCTTTATTTCTTAGCATTTACCCACCCAAGCACAAACCTTGTAATTCCACAGAGATCTTACTGAACCAAGATGTTAACAGCATCAAAGATGCAATACAAAGCTCTTCGTTAAGACCGGAGCACCTTCATCCTGTCTTCTCAGACTCCATAGGGGAAAAGAAATGTGAATACTTTACAAAGCTATTTCATAAAATGTTACGCTAAATGAACAACAAATTACTTTTCCTTTTACTAGCTTTTAATGCTAATAGTGCCGTTTATTCCTGACCTTCAGAAATATGAGATATTTTAAATGACAACTTAAAAGGAGTTCTTGTTTGAAAACGCAAGCTACTTTAGACTGCATATTATTACTTATAAGTATAGCGTGTGCCAGCCTCACTCATTTCAGCATCCCGTTTGTACCTAACTGATACATATTTCAGTTGACATTTATTGTTCTCCTGCTTATGTGTCAAATTCCTTAATCATGACTCCGACAAAGTTGTAAGCTCGGTATATATAATTTACATTTGCTACCATATAATCGGTGTTATCTATTAGAATGCTATTTGTGACAAACCATGCTCCAAATAAAAACTGAATTGATTTTTCTGTTATTTTAATATTGTGCCGCTCACAGCGAGCCTTTGATTGAATCTTAAACACTTTCTCTGTTTTTGTTTGAGGCAGATCAGAAATGGAGTCTGCATGATCCACAAATCTAAAACGATTTGTAAAACAACAAAATCAAATTTCAAAAAGCATCTTTATTTTCAAGCCAAGGGAATAAATTTGGTAAAGCTATCATTACAGGGTACACAGTCTAACGACAAAAGCCTCACATGCACAGTTAATTTCTATGCATCCATTTTCACCTAAATTAGATTTTAACTTTAATGCAGGGTATGGAAAACCTCTACAGGCCTTTGTTTCTACCTTTTCTCTCAAGCAATTGCAGGCTTTCTCCCGGCTAATCTGAGCTTCACATCACCCTGGTCACTCTCCCTCTTGGCAGTGGGTTTGAGCTACATTTTCAGTTCTCTGGGGTGCATGGGGGTTCTGCTCCCCAGATCCTCCCAAGGGGTCTCTCTCTCAAGAGGCCACTTGCTTGACCCATACTGCTTACAAAATAAATCACTTACAACTAGATCCTGGCTAGCATCAACCCCTTGGGTTAAGTTCTGATTTAGAGCAAGGTTCTGTAACTTGGGCCCATGGGGCCACCTGGATTTGTACAGACCTCCAGCTAAGAATGGTTTCCACATTTAAGTTTTTTAAAATTCAAACAAATAATCTTTCGTGATACATGAAAATGATATGAAATTAAAATTTCAGTGTCTATAAATAAAGTTTTATTGGAATGCAGCCACACATTCATTTATGTGTTGTCTACCGCTGCTCTCCTACTAAAACTGCAGAATTGAGTAGTTGCAACAGAGACCATATGGCCTAAAATATTGACTATCTGGGCCTCCACAGAAAAAGTGTTCACCCGTTTAGAAGGAAGGGCTTTAGTGATCTATGTCCTGTTAAAAGGGTGAGCACCTTCAGGGTAAGAGGCTGAGGTAGCACTCAGACAAAATGCTGCATTCATGACAATAAACCTCACAGAAAGCTTTTTCAGACACTGGCTAAGAGATCCTCAAAATGTTCAAAAGTAGGTAAAATGAGGGAAAGAAGGACAACCAAGGAAAACAAAACACCCCCAAACTTCACAAAGCTGCGGATGTGATAAATGTGCACACAAATCATAAGTCAGAAATGCCCTTAGACAAATAGGTTTTAAAATACTTTAGGCATGCACCAAAACTGAGTTGAGTTTAAGCAAATAGGAGTGATTTGAGGTAAACCGAAGCTGGGGTCTGGGAGTGTGGAGGGCACGGGGATGTCCCAGGCACACAGAGAGGTCTGGGGAGAGCTGCCCTTGGTGTGACCTTCAGCAGAACGCAAACCGGAAACAAGGCCTGAAGACCTTGGGGCTGAGTGGCCAGCTCCTCTAGGTCATGGAGTGCCTAGTGCCTTTTCCTGATGGTTCCCTGGGCTGGTCAGGAAAGGTGGAGAACATGCTTCTTCTCAGCCTTTGGAGAAGCCAGACAAACCCAGTTTGAATCCAATTATTGACATGGTTCTCTTGTCGGGGATATATATGCCTTTGAAGGAACCACCTGTATTTTTTCTGGGAAAAATGGCCCTGAGTGAATTGTTTAACCTCTGTGTGGTTCAGTTTCCTCATCTGTTAAATGAAAGTATTTATACTAATACTAATTAAATAAGCTATTCCAGGTAAAGAACCAGAGTCTGACATAAGCGAGCACATTAGCGGGGCTGCTGCTACAGATTTATTATTGGCCAATTACACCTGTTCTCCCTGCCTCGCAGGGTTAGGATTCCTGGAAGAAAAGTGCAGCAGTGAAAAGAACACTTCAGTAGGGGGCAGGAGCCCTGGTTCTGAACCCTTTTCTGTTGAGAACTCACTCTGTGGGCTCATCACGCTCCCACCCCCAACCCATGTCAGCCCTAGCAATGTCCCCAAGACCCTTTACCCCAATGGTAATAGATAGTATTTACTGAGCACAGATTTACAAGCCTAATCTCTTCCTAACTCATGAGACTGGGTTGGGTCTTCTGTTATTTCACCTTACAAAATAGAAATCTAAGTCTCAGAGAGATTAAGGAAAGTGCCCAGAGTCACACAGCCAGAAAAAAGCAGAATTGAGTTCTAAACTCAGGGAGTGTCTGACTCCTGGCCACACACTTCACAGCTGTGCTGGAACAAGGTTAAAGCCGTAACTGAGATCCTGTTTAGAGCCACCAGTCACCACTCTGTGGGACAGGGACAGGGAACCAAGGCATCCCCTCCCATCTTCCCACCTCCGGGGAAACTGTCAATTCTCCAATACAAAGAGAGAGAAGGGACCCCAAAGGAGCACTTTAACTGCCACAGAATTCAAACTATCCCCACAAAAGGCCCCATTGTCATAAGAAAACATACAAACTCACAACCTCCATTTCTTCAGCATTTCCAGATCGAGGGAATTTTTGTCTTATCAGGTAATAGAATTGTTTTTAGCAGCAAGAATGAGCTCATTACAGATGCAGCTTGTGCTAATAATGATAATTTGTTGTGCAGTAAAATCACCTCTCTCCCTCCCCCGACAGACTATGCTCTAGAAATTACAGGTTAGGAGAAACAGAAAGGATAAAGATTAAGGAAAAGAATTGCAATGTGGAATTGTTTCAACAAAAGGAGTTTGATATGCACATTGAACTTGATAATCTTAATCATGAAGTTATAGAAGAATTAGATACTATTAGACAATCTGTTAATTGCCTTTATTCGATTTTGTTATTTCTGTTACTGGGTTGTTTTTTTGTGTTTTTGTTTTACTGCTCAAGTCATTTTTTAAAGGTCAGTGCCAGGAATTAGCTAGTGACTTAAATATTGACATGATTCGATCCCGCGAGTGAAATAAAGATGAAGGCAGTTGCAAGAAGTGGTTTCGCTCCCGACATCCCCTAATTTCATGGGCAAAGACTTCAGAAACCCTGGGTCTAGAGCAGTAATCTGCAAACTCTATGGGTTTGGGAGAGGGCAGCAGGCAGAGCTGCTTCCTGTGTTCTTCATTTCTGAGGGGCCAGCAGAGATGCAGCAGCCTGGACCACACGGCCCCGGGCAGGTGAGGGATCTGTCTCCTGGTTTCCTTCCTGAGGCTGTGGGATCACTCTCCCAGGGTGTTAAGAAAGCTGGAAAATATCCCACCTGTTCACTGAGCTTGGTCCCAGCCCTTTAAAGAGAATGCAGCTAACTTCTGTTGAGTCATGGCTTTTTTCTTTAAGCATGCAATCTCTAAAAGGTTATTTTTTAATCACTTCAAATAAGGATTTTATCAATTCAAATAAGGAAAGTAACATTTTTTCCTGATTATGAAAACAATACCTGTTGGCTGTGGAAAATTGAAAAAACCACAAGAAAGTAAAAAAGACCAATCGCACCATCATCCAAATAATCACTGGTAGTATTATGGGCTAGCTCCCTTTACCACTCCTCCCTTGTTTTTAAACAGAAAAACAGGATTATAGTGATGTGTGTGTGTGTGTGTGTGTGTGTGTACACATGGGTTTGCTGTTATTGTACTGTCTCATGGTCTTGTTTTTTTCATGTACTGTATCAGAAATTTTTTTCCACAATAGCATTCCTCTATCACGTTATCTTTTAATAACAGGATGCATTGTAATGCCACATCCCATTGGGTTTGGGGTGCTGTTTTGTATGACAACCACCCCTTACACACGTCTTTTGTTGTTTCCCAGGACAGGGTTCCTTTCCATTTCTGTGCCCCAGACCCTCTGGCTGTCTGATGAACCTATGGACCTCTTCTCAGAACAATGTTGTTAAAGGCATAAAGTATAATACATGAGATTACAAAGGGAGCTAATTACATTGAAATACTATCAAAATACTAAAAAGAACAAATTTGTGAAATAGCCATATAAGTGTTTGCTTATACATATGTTGAAGAACAATGTTAGAGAGTAGACATAGTAGCTCCGATAACGACTATGATTATAAAGTACTGATCAACATTAACATTATTTCAAGCCATTTGCAACAAATGTCATATGATGTGAAAAGATCTGGGATTTTTATTGGGTTAAGGTGACAGGTACAGCTGGGGGTTTTTTGCCTACATTCATAAACAAAGGAAATATTATATTTCACTTGGAGGTTAGTGAAACTAACATGTAACTTTTTTCTCATCCCAGTTCTTTTTTCTCATCCAAGATATGACTCCTGATTTCTACCCATGGACACTTGGGGGTCCAGGGAGCCCAGGTGAACATTCTCATGTTGGGAAAAATGCTCAGGAGTGGCTCAGTTCATCCCAGCAGTTTTGAGTCTTTTGATAACAATGGCTTCACTGCCCCAGGAACTGCTTTTGATTTCTTCTTCATGCCAGTGGCTGCAGAGTGAAGTCAGAGAGAGTGCCTGTCAGTGATAAAAGGTCAGCCAGTGTTATGGGTTGAATTGTGTCCCCCACCTCTGCCCCCCCACAGAAGGATATATTGAAGTCCTAATCCCCAGTACCTCAGAATGTGACTTATTCGGAAATAGGATGTCACAGGTGTAACTGGTTAAGATGAGGTCATACTGCAGAAGAGTGAGCCCTAATCCAGTGTGACTGGTGTCCTTATTAGAAGACAGCCATGTGAAGACACAAAGGCACAGGGAAGTCACATGATGACAGAGATTAGAATTATGCACCGAAGATTGCCAAGGATTGACAGTAAACCCCCAGGAGGTGGGGAAGAGGCAAGGGGTGACTCTCCCGTAAGGTTTCAGAGGGCGCATGGCCCTGCTAACACCTTGAACGTGGACTTCTAGTTTCCAGAAGTATGAGACAATAAATTTCTGCAGTCTCATACCACCCAGTTTGGGGTACCATTACAGCAGCCCTAGGAAACCAGTACAGCTGGTGTGCCAGGGCTCTCCTGGGGGCTGGGGTTCGGAAACACCAGGGTTGGGGTGGGTATGGCCCTGTGCCAGTGTTGGGGACTGCCATGCCACAACCCAAGGTGGCTGATGGGGACCGACTCATTAGACGGCCGGGCTAGGGCTTCAGTGAGTGCCTGATCCAGGTGTGCAATGTTACCTCAGCATTGGGAAGAGCTGGGCCCCACCCAGCAAGGTCAACATAACCTGGAAAACATCCACAGAAGCCTCAGCATGGCGAGAAGTGTATCCTCTTTATTCTCACGTGACGATAAAAGTCCTTTATTATGAATGGCATGTTATCACCAACAGGTCAGGGTGCAGGTGACAGTGAAAAGGATGCTTATCTTACAAAATTTCCCTCGTGCCGGTTGGGGTGTGTGAGGGGCTTCTGAGCCCCCCTTAATATGTGCCTCTCCTTGGGAGGCTCTCCACTTCTACCCTTCCACGTCCTTTACTGAAGACAGTGGCTCTGGATAAATCTTCCCGTTGCACGACACATTTGGCCTCTGAGTGCAGCCACACCTCACCGGAGGTCTGGGGTCCTCCATCAGGGCTCTTCCAAGGGTAGGACACCTATAGCACCTGGAAGCTAAACCAGCCCCACAAATTGCAGGCAGGTGGCCCAGCGAGGCAGAGGGGATACTGCAAACAACCCACCCGCTTTTTTTTTTTTTTTTTTGCGGTACGCGGGCCTCTCACTGTTGTGGCCTCTCCCGTTGCGGAGCACAGGCTCCGGACGCGCAGGCTCAGCGGCCATGGCTCACGGGCCCAGCTGCTCCACGGCATGTGGAATCTTCCCGGACCGGGGCACGAACCCGTGTCCCCTGCATCAGCAGGCGGACTCTCAACCACTGCGCCACCAGGGAAGCCCCCCACCCGCTTTTTTTTTTTCTACTTAGAAAACAATTTTTTTATTGTGTTAAAACATACTTAATACTCACCATCTTAACCATTTTTATGTGTCAGTTCAGTGGTATTAAGTCCATTCACACTGTCGTGCAGCACCATCCATCCCCGTAATACTTCTTCTCTTGTAAAACTGCACTTCTGCACCTATTAAGCAGTAATCCCCATTCTCCCCTCCCCTCAGCCCTGGCAATCACTGTTAACTTACTGTCTTTAATTCTGACTACTCTAAGTACCTCATATAAATTGAATCATATGTTCTTTCTTTCTCTGTTAGACTTACGTCTCTCAGCATAATGTCCTTTAAGTTCATCTGTCTTGCAGCTTGTGTCAGAATTTCCCTCCTTTTTAAGACTGAATAATATTCCGTTGTACATATAGATGACATTTTGCTTATCCCTTCATCCTTAGATGGACACTTGGGTTACACTACTATGAATAATGCTGCTATAATTCTGGGTGTACAAATATCTCTACAAGACCCTGCTTTCAATTCTTTCCAGAATATACTCAGAAGTGGAATTGCTGGGTGTATGGTCGTTCTAATTTTAATTGTTTCAAGAGCCCACCATACTGTTTTCCATAGCAGCTGAACTATTTTACATTCCCATCTACAGTGTACAAGAGAATCTAAAGGCAACCCACAGAATGGGAGAAAATGTTTGCAAATTGTATATCTGATAAGGGATTAGTATCCAGCATAGATAGAGAATTCCAAACACTTGACAACAAAAAAGCAAACAAACTGATTCAAAAATGAACAAAGGGCTTGAATAAACATTTATCCAAAGAAATGTATAAATGGCAAATAAGCACGTAAAAAGATGATCAACATCACTAATCATTAGGAAAATGCAAATCAAAATGATAAAGAGATACCACCTCACACCCATTAGAATGGCTAATATCAAAAAAAAAAGCAGAAAATAAAAAGTGTTAGCAAAGATATGGAGAAATTGGAACCATCCCCTTTTAAAACCAGCAGGAAGGAAGGAAAGTCCTCCCTTACCTGGAATAGAGAGATCCGGATACTTTGGCAGCAGCCTTTCATGCAGCAAACTTTTTGGAGAAGGGGTAGGAGGAGGTGCTGCAGGCCTAACTCAATATGTTCTAAAGTAAGAACAAAAGTCATAGAGTTCTTCCTTTCATTAATAATAAAAATAAATATAATCTGTACAGGTCCCGCATGAGCACGGTGTGCTTATTTCTGATCCTTACGATTTATCCTAAAGGATCATCATCTCCATTTTACAGAAGGGAAAACTGAGGCCACAAGAGCCCCCCACTCCATGCAGTGCCCTACCATCTCCCTTCCTCAGCATGCTTGAGCCTTAGGTTGCTGCCCGGACAGGGGGCCCAGTTGGTTTTTACTGCCAGCCTCTCCCTGCAAACCAGCAAAGACCAGAAGCAAGGCTTCTGGAACTTGCTGGGCGCAGGTGGGGAGCAGGACGTGGCTGCCTACTTGGCAAGTCCTGCAATTACAAACACAGCGCCTTCTGTAAAACAAAACAGACACACACACAAAAAAAAAACAGTCCTAGCGCTGGGCTGGGGGCATCTGGAAACCCCTGGCCTGAGATCTGCTCTTCCCCTCATTCTTGTTACCTGAGTTACTCCTCATAAGCCAGACTTACTCCTCATATGGTTTCAGGTGTGCTCTCTTGGCCTGGTCCACGATGTCCAGGAAGTCCCTGTAGCAGTTTCTGGCCATGACGGTGTACCACGTGGCACAGCCTAATTCAGTGACCCTGGCTCTCGGCAGGTAGCCCAGCCGGGGATGGGGGGCTCCTGAAGAGGTTTCTTTATGTACTTGCATTCTGTAAAAAGATGCCATGCTTCCTGAGGGCTTTGAGAAGCCACACAGTGGGCGATGCTCCCAAGCTAGCTGGCACCCCAACAATCAGCCCCAGGGGAAGCACTAGGCCCCTAGACATGATGAGGGCAGCTACCAATGGTTGGTGGATCCTGCGTGCCAGCGCCTTGGTAGGGCTTTGCATAGGCTCTCATTTTATTCTCTTACAAACCATAAGAAGTTGGTGCCATTATTACCTACACTTTGTGGAGAAGGACACTGAGACCTCAGAGAGGTTAAGAAAGTCTTGGCCAAGGTCACATAGCAAGGAAGTGATAGGGCCAGGATTCAAACCCAGGTCTCTCTGATTCCCAAGTTCTTGCCCTTAAACAGATGCCACTCTTTTCTCAGACTAAATACAAAAAAAAAAAAAAAAAAAAGAAAGAAAAAAGCTTCAGACAATGCTCTTTGACAATCTGAATAAGGGAATCAAGAGAAGCATGCAGGTCAGGACAAAGCACATCAGACTCGGCTCTGGCTGCCTGGCTGGCTGACCTCTGGCAATTTCACATTTGTGAGATGTAAGATAACTGCCCCTCAATTGCTGTAAGAATTGAATTAGGCCACTGAGTCCCAGAACCTAAAAGCTGGAAGGCACCCTAGGGAGTATCTAGTCCATCCTTCCCTGCCTTGGATGAAGGAACTGTAGCCCAGAGAGGGGAAGCAACCTGCCCTAGGTCACACAGCAAATACTCATGGAGCTGGGCTAAATCCCAACTCTTAGGCAGATGTTCCTTGTAACGACTTGGAAATTTTTAAAGCACGCCAAACATGTGAGTCAGCACGTGTTCTTGAAAAGTCCCCAATTACAGTAACAATAATAAAGACAATCAGTCCCTTACTTTTCTTATAGGCCTTTAGGCCTTAAAAATAGTCTAGGACAAATCACTGTTGTGATTATTAACATTATACAATCATACTGTCAGTTGTTTTTGTCACTGTTATTCTGAATGTTATTCAGTGTAAAGCCCCTTCCCGCCCAGCCAGCACCTGAAGGAGCTGGGTTCAAACCAAGGTCTGACCTCAGACAAGGGACACTGCTCTAAAGTGGGAATAATAGTATCGACTTCATAGGGTCATCGTGGGTGGTTAATGGAATAACGGTAGCCAGCACAGAGAAAGCAACTAAAAGCGGTGCCTACCGAGACAACAGCTGCTCTCTGAACCTCTGTGATGATTGCCTGAGGAGCTTAGTACCTAGCACCCTCCTCCCCACCTGTCTCTCTCTCCCCCTGGAAATGTTTCTTTCTCTTTTTAAGAAACTGAGCCTCTCCATTTTGCACGGACGCCTGGGGACCTGGAACTGTGCTGGACCCAGTGCCCTCAGTGGCAGCTCAGCAAGACGTCCAGGCCCTGTGCTTGGGCCCAGGGTGAAGGGGGGCTGGTTTCTGGGAGCCGGTACCCCGACTCAAGGGGTGGTACTGCCGGTAATACTGGTGCAGGGTCCACAGGACCGTCTCCTCTGAGCAGACGGGCTTTAGTTCGGGGCAGTGGCCACTGAGCAGCGTAATTCCTCCAGCTGGTCTTTATTCCACTGTGTGTTCTCCTGGAAGATTTTCAGACAGTGGGACATGTTGTCCTCACTGGAGGTGCCCTGGCAGCTAAGGTAGGGCACGAAGCCTGCAAGAGCCGAAGGAATCACGACCTTCAGCGAGGTATTCAGAACCTGCCCAAACCCCCAGAATCTCAGCCCACCCCTTGCCGTTTCTTCCTTGGCCGACAACACTGCATTTTCCCAAAGGCC
This sequence comes from Mesoplodon mirus, assembly GCF_964341445.2. Taxonomy (NCBI): domain Eukaryota; kingdom Metazoa; phylum Chordata; class Mammalia; order Artiodactyla; family Ziphiidae; genus Mesoplodon; species Mesoplodon mirus. The sequence goes on from NC_138977.1 coordinate 216,708,771, forward strand.
ATTAATACAAGCTGCGCTGTTGTTTCCACTGTGGCTGGGCCCTCCCAAGGCCATGAAAAACTGACCTTGGAGCGGGGAGGGAAGGCCCGTTTCAACAAAGGCGATGACAGTAATATTCTTTGATAGCAAAGCCCCTGATGTCAGCCCAAACGACAAATGGGGAAAGCATTTAATTGGACCAAAATGTTAGTCAAAGGAGTAATTGAAATTATTCATCTTTTTAGAGAGAACGCTTATTTTCCTTGACACTTCCCAAATGCAATTGGGGATCTTTTCTGTCGGACCACCAGGAAATTGCGGGCTTATTAAAAGCAGAGACCTATTACACAAAAAGGTAAATTCATTATCTGTGAGACCCACCCCGAGCACAATTTTTCACCATTTCCCACAAAATAACATGTAATCATTACAATTAGTATGGGTAAAACACAACTATTTATTTAAACTGGATGCTGAATCCTAAGTACTATAATGCTGCCATAATAAGACCAGTTTTTAAAAGAACAAAGGGGGAAAAACTGGTTAAGACTTGGCTTTAAACTGTCAATAAATAAATAGATAAGTAAGTAAATCCCATTATTGAAGCCCACCATTTTTGCTCTTGTCCCTAGGGCCAGAAAACCTGGCCCCAGAGTTGAGAGCAGCAACCCTCACCCCGTGCACCTGCAAGAAACCTCCTCTGGAAGAATCCAATTACTAAACTGTTCTTGACAGTGTTGGAAGTCTTCCACCCACTATCCAGTCTCCCCAGTTTTTGGAGAATTAAAAAGATACCCTAACGTCATGGAGGAGATCGTAGACACCCAGGGGCCCTGTCACAGTGGTTTTTCTCCATCAGGGTCTACTTTGATCTGCCTAGATTTTACCTGATTGCGTATATGCACACACACACATAGGAATACAAGCTACCTTTACTGAGTCTTGCTAAGGGCCAAGATATTTTAAATAGGCTATGTGTGCTGGCTCCTTTAATCCTCACAACAGTCTTATGAGGAATCTATCCCTACCCCGTGTAATGGGTTGAACTGATAGACCTATCCAAGTCCTAACCCCTGGTACCTGTGAATGTGAACTTATCTGGAAATAGGGTCTTTGCAGACCCTTTGCAGACTAAGGATTTGGAAATGAGATCATCATGGATTTAGGGTGGGCTCCAAATCCAGTGCCTGGTGTCCTCATAAGAAAAAGGAGAGGGAGATTTGAGACACACAGACACAGAGACACTGAGCAGAAGGCCACACGAAGAGCCATGTGAAGATGGGGACAGAGACCAGAGTGATGCTTCCACAAACCAAGGACACCAGGGGCCATCAGAGAGAGCACGGCCCTGCCAACATCTTGATTTCAGACTCCGGGCCTCTAGAACTGTGAAAGAATAGACATCTGTTGTTTTACACAGCAGCCCTAGGAAACTAATACAACCATTTTATAGAAATTTCTACTTACCATAGAGAGGTAAGTAACTTACTTACAATCACATAGATAATAGCCAGGGAGAGATTGGAATCTCAGTTTATTAGAATCCAAAGCCTATTCTCTTAACCAACCAGTAGGATCAGGGTGAGGATGGGCAACCTTGGAATATTCTCCATGCCTCTCCCCACTGAGAATACCTACATGTGAGAGCAGAGGGTCTATGGAGACCACCAGGTTTGTTACACACAGGGATGTGACTTAGTAAATTCTCAGAAGCCTGAGGAGGAAAAGCCTTTAGGTAGGGTGACCAGTTGTCCTGGATTGCCAACAACTGAGGGGTTTCCTGGGATGCAGGACTTTTAGTGCTAAAACTGGGACCATTCCCGGCAAACCAAAAAAGTTGGTCACCATCCCTCTAGGGGACACAGGAAGAAATGGGACCATAAAGACAGCCCTAGTTCATGAGAACAGCACAACTTGGGAAGGACAGAGCCTCAGCTTGTTCACTGTGTCTATCCTGGTCCAAATGTATATAACAGACATTAATTAAGCGCTTCTTACATACCAGGCCATGTCCTGGGAGATCTGCCTAGATTATATCTCCCCACTTATCAGAACCCAGTTATCTTCCATCTTCAGCAATGAAACACTTTCAGCAAGTTTCTTAAAAGCTAAAGTGCCTGTACTGGTCCAATAAGCCAGTCGGACGTGGACAGTGGGGCAAGGCAGGGACAGCAATCAGGACCATGGTCCCCCTGCAGGGCACATCACCACTTACCACTGTAGCCTGGTGTGATTGGCAGGTGTCTCATGAAGGTCTTGGAAGACTCCATGATTTTTCTCTCTGTTAATGAAGGGAAGTCCTTGCCTGGAGAACTCACTGCGCATGTGCTAGAGCCCTTGGGCGTCACTAACCTTGCCAGGGGATTAGGACAGAGAGAAAGCACCACAATTAGCCAAGGATGATGTTAAACATGCAATGTACAGGACATAACAAAGAATTAGAGTAAACTGTGGCTGGAAAGGATCAGAAGTTGCAAAGGCTGGCATGGAGTCCAAGATGGGGCGGGGGGCGGACCAAACAGCGTCAGTTTATGTGGATACTGTCTCCTGAGCCAGACCCCTTCTCCCTTCTGGGATGGCCTGTGGTGCCCCCAAATGGGCCAGGTCCTGCATCTGGCATCTGTTGATGCTTCCAAGTCCTACCCTACCAAGCCAGTTCCTCTCTCAAAAGTCATGCCCTTGTGGCCAGGACAAGTGGCCTCAGGGGTGGAGGGGAGGGCCTCAGTCACGGTTTACTCAGCAGTGATGGAAATTTTTTAAACAGTTCAGACATTTGAAGAACACCTGCTACAACACGGCTGAAGACAGGACTGCATTCCTGTGAAACGCTAATGGCCGCCCTAAGGGTTAGTTCCTACCTGAGTCCCTATTTTACATATGGAAAAATAAGGCACAGAGAAGTTAAGTAACTTGTCTGAAGGTCCCTGTGTCCAAGGAGGTGTGACCGAAAGACGTCTACACTCTGGGGGGCAGGATTATGTTGCCCAGAAGTGTGCCGCGGGTGCGTGGCCGGCTGCGCAGCTGCAGACCCAGCCCAGCGGCCTGCCTGGAGGAGGCTGAAGGGAAGAGCGCAGAAAGGAGGTGTGCTGGGGGTGGGGCCAGGGAGCAAGTCAGAAAGCGCGGACACGCCCCCTCCCCCCGCCCCGCCCCGCCTCGTCCTCACCTGGGCTGGCCTGGATTCTGGCCCCCACGGACCTCCTGCCCTGGCCCGGCCTCCACCAGGGATCTCGACCGCGGGGGAGCGGGGGCGGGGGGGGGGGGAAGGGGCGGAGTCGGACCATACCCCACCCCCCCACCCCCACCCCTCCCGCCTTCATCACCCTTTGGCCTCCTGGCGAAGTCCGGGCCCAGGAGCCAGAGGCGACTGGTGAACCCCAGTGAACTCACTCAGCGTCGGTCTATGGGGTGAGATGCAGGGATTTGCCCGGAAAATATTTTGCCTCCGAAGGTGTTCTCCGTTCTGAACACACGGTCTCACCCAGGCGAGGCCGCTCTGGGTTTGGAAATTGTGGAGAGGGGTACACGAAGGGATCCGGGTCAAAGCCGCCTTTTCTGATGTAGACACTGGGGAGGCCTGGGCTTGGGGGAGAGGATTGGCGGGAACAGGCCTTGGCAGGGGCGGGGGAAGCAACCTGGGAGGGAAGCAGAGGCCTGTGCCCCAGACGGCTTCCCCCGGGCTTCTCACACCCCTGTCCTCCTAGCCTCGTGTCTCTTACTAGGAGAATATCCAGATGGCCAGGACAGGTGACAGGGCAGAAAGGGACAAAGCACCAAAATGAAGGATGCTGGGAAGGTGGAGCCGTACTCCTTCTAACCGTCCTCACTTTATGGAAGATGAGCTTTCATCTCAGTGGATTGAAACTGTCAGCTACAAATTGGCACTTGCCATGGGCACTTGCCATCTACAAGGATTAATTCAGGTGCTACTGAAGTTGCTGACTTTCAACACCCCCTGAAAGGAGGTCAGGGTGGAGATCAGGAACGAGGCCCTCTGTGCTCTGGGAAGAACTGGCCGAACAGGTCTTCAGAGAGTTAGATATTTTCAGGAGCCGATTTTATTTCATGAGCCTAATTCTGGCATCTCCTCGTATTTAGAAAAGCACTAAAATCCTTCATGGTGACATCCACTCCTCGAGACGAGCATAAACCTTCTGCAAAAAATATGTGCCTGATTGCACATACTCCCTCTTCACCAGAATCACGTATATACTGACTTCCCCCCCACCTCTTCAGAGCAGTTTCTCAGAACTATCTGAAATGCTGTCTCCCGGGCTACAGCCCTCATTTTGTCCCAAGTAAAACTTAGCTCTCAACTCTCACATTGTGCATTTTTTTTAAGTCGACAAAACCAAGATGCCCACTGTGTGACCCAGATCCAGGGACTGAGTGGCCTTTACAGACTGCTAGTCCCAGCCACTCCCTACAGATGAGGAAACGGCAGCCAGACTGCCTGCTGGCTCTACTTTGCAATACACGTTTGTTTGACTGCACATCCTGGCCTTCCTGACCTCTCCTCATGGGAACTAAACTTCAGATGAAAGCTGATGCAGCTACCCACTTAGGAAGAACCCATTTATACCTCCCTCAGGGTCCTAGGGCCCACCTCAGACTATCCAGAAACTTCTAGAGCCAACTCTGGAGGGTGACCCAGACATAGAGCCTGGAATAAACCCAAGGCCCTAGGTAGAGCGGCCAGCTAGTTGTGCCTGCTAGGATACCAGAGGACAAGGCATCAGTCCTTGGCCTTCTGCTTTTTGTTTTTTAATGACCTTCATTTGGGTGCAGTGGATTTGTCAGTTGTCACTGTGGCTTATCTGCCTTCTCTCTGGCAAGGTTGCTTTCTTTGGCTTCAGGGGAAAAGGGATTCATGGATGTCAGTGGAGGCTTGGTTCCAGTGAACAGAGGAGGCAGTCTTACTGGAATGAAAGTTAATAAAGCTCGCAACACCTAGGAAAAGACCTGAAAATCACTTTCCACCCGAGATGGGGTGGAGGGGAAAGTCAGTAATGTATCTATAATTCCATTTACAAGTTCAGAGCGCAAAAAAAAAGTCTGGGCCACATGAGATCCAGAGTTTTGCTTTATTAGACGTCTGTGAAGACAGTTTGCAGATACAGTCAAGTTGTGAATTGCTGCCAAGTTCTGTGAAGTTTGAATTTATAGTGAACAAGACCCCAGTGGCTGTTATTTTAGAATATATTTCCATATTCCAAGCAGATAAGAGATATGATGTTATGGCCAACAACTTTTATACTAGTCATCCACTTCAGCCATTTCCCAGCATAAATATGCAGCTTAATCACAGCTATTTCATCTCTACAATGTGTGATTCGATCTTCAGCTAATAATGCATTTTGACTCCTGTTTATATAGGTGCATGCGATTCTTTGCCACCCTGGCAATTAACCAGACCTGGACTCTAAAAGCTAAACTTGATCTACATAACATTCTAGGGGTAGGGCAGGCTCTGGAATCTGGATTCATCTTAGCCATCGGTCTGCAGAAATGCTTGTATGTTTCCTCTTTCCTCTCTTGTCCATCTGACATTCTTGTCTGACATTCAACATTTATTAATGCTTGCTTGCTGTGTACAGAAAGGGAAGTTACAAAGGAAACCCTTTGGCAGTTCTGCTTCCAAGAAACTTAAACCTCAGATAATATGCTAGGGACAACTGAGTAATGGGTTAAGACAACAGGCCTTTTAGAAACTTTCTAAGATTAGAAAATGTGTCCAAGTGTACCTATCCAGTGTTCTTACTCTAGAATATTTCTGTGGGGGGGAAGGGGAGAAGGGGTGGATTTGAGGATTCCCTCTAAGAAGTCTGACTATCAGGGCTGCATCTCTGGGGCAGAAGAGAATCCAGTAAAATTATCACCCCCTCTCCATTATCTTTTTGCCAACATTGCAAATTTCAACCATTTCATTTAAGAGAAATAGTAGACAAGGAGACATCCTTAATGCAAGATGGGAAAGGCCTTACATTAGCCAAGAAAAGGACCTGGCTCTATTACTCACACCTACACTTAATCCAGTAGCAAAGCTGGATGTGTGTACCACCTGATTCCTTCCTTTGATTCTGGTGTCCTGAAAACAGCCCACTTTGCCTTCAGAGTGACTGCTTCGCCCCACAAGGAGACGCTGACAACCCTGCAGAGACACAGAGTTTTCGGAGGCTTTTCTGCACAGTCACATGGCTTACAGAACCAGAACGTTCAGCTCTCAAAGACAGTTCAGGAGAATCGATACATTATTATGCACCTTTAAATATAAACTGTGAACCTTTGGGAAGGATGTGTGTGTAGAAAGGTCTGATGGAGCTGTCAATCCAGCCGGTCTATTTCGTAGAGGATTCTGACCCTAGGCACCTCTGTCTGTTGGTCAGTCTGCACACACAGTCCATAGCTTAGCATCAGTACAAATCAATGTCTAGTAAGCACAATTAAGAAATGAAACCATGGAAACTTAAAGGCAGCAATGTCATCAACAAAATTCAAAGAGCATTTTCCCTTTTTTTTTTAACAAGAGCACATTGTAGAAATCAAGATTCTGTACAATTTTCAAATATTATATGTACATAAAATTATATTACTTATAACTAAATGGAAAAGTCTTGTTTGTAGAGTATGGCTGGCAACACCAAAGAAAGACCCATAACATTTAGCTTTTGAAGCCAAGCAGGCAGCAAGAGAACCCTAGAGCACACATTTGTGTCTCGATGCGAAACCCCGCTACTAAGTACGTGACTAGCATTCTCTAGTTCTGTGGTTTGTTAGTGTTTCACATTCTAGTAGGGAATTCTGCAGCAAGCGATGTGAAAAAGAAGACACTTAGAATGAAGTTGGAAATGCTACTTAAAATCTGCATATGATAATGGGCTGTGATAAAGGGTTTGAATCCAAGTTGCATTTAAAGTTAGTAGCTGAGTCATCCATCCTCCCCTCATTCATTATGCATGCCTCTGGTGATTTAAAATCGAATTAACTCCAGCAGGTGGAAAAGACAGCTTTGAACAGATCACATGGGCTGAGTCAGGTTCTTGACTCTTTTCCTCAGTTGGCTCCTGAATGTTGAAGACTGGCTTTGCAAGTGGGGAAGGATGGAGAGCGGGCACACACACCAGTTGGTTCCTCAACCCCATTCTTAGGCTGCCTTTCTTCCAATCATTTTCCTCCCCAGGCCCTTCCTGTGAAGGTTTAAAGTGCCATCCCCAAGCCAGCTGGAGCTCCAGCCCCACTCACAAGAGGGCAACATGTGGGATTGTGGTTCTTCACTTGTAGACTCACTCCCTAAGGGAACCCAACTGGAAGCTGCAGGCTCTGGTCTGTGCCCCAGCTTTCCAAAACCCTAAAGTTAGGAGTTTTCAAATTCCAATTGAACCACAGTCCCCTGTGGCATTTACTAAAAATTGCAGATTCTGGTTCCCCTCTCCAAGACTTGAGTTCCTAAAAGGGATAGAATCCAGGAACCTGGTTTTCAGAAGCACCCAGGCAGTTCTTGCGCGGGAGATACACAGATCTGCTTTGAAAAAACCCAGCTTCATTCACCAAGTACAGATCTCTGAATGCCTTTGGATAGAATCTTCAGTTCTAGTTTTAAAACTGAAGATTTTAATGAAACATTTCGTTTAACAGATTCTCTGCCCATGTATCACCAATGTATTCTTTTCAAAATGTGGAAATAAATGGCCAAATCTCTTAGGGAGATGAGGGCAAGCAGGGAGGAGGGAGTTCGTTTAAAATACGTGTGCCTGTCAAGGGGAGGGGCTGTTCCGGACTCCCGGGCTTGGTGATGTGAACAAGGCAAACTACAACTTCATTTTCTCACACAGAATCCTACTAAGGTTAACTCAGATTACTTATGAATTCAGAAATCAGGATTTGGCCTTTGGGGAGTTCTATCACAGCATATAATTTGGGATATGTCACTAGCTCAATATCCATTTCCCTCGAAGCAAATTTTTACCTGCTGAAAAGTTGAGGTGTCAGCTCTCCTACTCACAAATCCTAGTGGATTAGCTGAAGCTACAGTTATTCTTCACTAAACCTTTTTGGAATTTAAATGATGAGAACCTAAAATAGCGCCCAGTGTAGGCAGTCTTCTCTCACCAGCTAAAAACCCTCCAAGTTCCCAGTGAATCATCACTTTTAATCACACCATGATGAAAAGAAATTAACTGCAGATGGATGGCATTTTATATCGACTGCCATCCAAGATATGTAAAAAAAGAAAAGTCTCAAGAGAGATGAAGAATCTCCTCCTGGCTCAAAGATCTTATTTCAAATCTGGAAGGATCGCGACAGGGCATCCTAAGTTCTACATAAGGGAGATCTCTTCGACCCAAGCCCGATCACTGCTGCAGAAATGTACTGATTCCCTTGTGGGGCGGCGTTGGGGTTGGGGGGCAGGTTTCACCACTTCGTACCTATGAAAACTAGCTGCTTTTTTTGGATCCTCAAATTCCTTACTTCCCAACCTCCATCTGCACTGCCAACAGTTTTTCTGACTCCAGTGTGCCCTCAAAAATCCCTAATTATGTCTAGCCCTGGCTGTTCTCATCTTCCCTGCTGAGATTCAGACGGGTGATGGCTAGGGTCAAGGGCAGGAAAGAACAGTCAGGGTTGAGGTCAGCGGATGCAGGTGAGCTGAGTCCAAGGGGACAGGCGGCGGGGAGGGCCGGTTAGTAATTCAAGAAGTCGATCCCAACCTTGACACTCTTGGAGGTGGCTACATCAACGGCCGTGGCCTTGATCTCGGTGTCCCCGAACTGCATGAGGGTCTGGATCTCCCTGCGGGTGGGCACGGCAGTGCCGCTGGCCCCCGTGAGATCGAGGCGCAGCGTGCCGCACTTCTTCACCCCGGGGTCGGTGATGAAGCTCACGTTGTCGAGCTCAGAGCTATAGATGTTGATGACGATGACCAGCTGGGAGGGCTTGGCCGGGGTGTAGCTGCGCTTGACCAGCTCGCCCAGGGCCACGGACTGGTCAGCGGAGATGAACTTGTCGAAGACGTCAGTGCACCAGCGAGTGCCGTCCTTCACCAGCAGCTTCTCGGGCGGGTGTTTGCCCTCCACGTAGCGGTTCAGCACCCCAACCCCATAGGTGAGTGGGGACCGGCGCACCTTGATGACAGCGGGGTCCAGGCCAAAGAGGACGGCGCCCTTGAGGATGGTGAGGCCCACGTCCTGGGGGATGATGATACGGCACTTGTCACTGAAGGCAGCCTGCACCGCCTGCTGCAGGAGGGGCGCCTCGGCGAAGCCGCCCACCAGGAAGAGGAACTTGACCGTGGACACCTCCGGCTTCTGAAACAGGTCCCCTGAAAGGGAAAAGGAAGGGACAGAGACCTGTCACCAAAAGCCGGGGGTGGGGGGCTTCCCTGGTGGCGCAGTGGTTGAGAGTCCACCTGCCTATGCGGGGGACACGGGTTCGTGCCCCGGTCCGGGAAGATCCCACATGCCGCAGAGCGGCTGGGCCCGTGAGCCATGGCCACTGGGCCTGCACGTCCGGAGCCTGTGCTCCGCAACGGGAGAGGCCACAACAGTGAGAGGCCCGCGTACCACAAGGAAAAAAAAAAAAAAAAAAAAAAAAAACCAGGGGGGATTGGGTGGCCTGAGAATGTGGAGAATGGACAAAGCCGCTTGGGCCAGCTGGAGGACAGGCTTAGTCTGACTTTGTTGAATGGAATATATTTGTAGAGCCAATCTTTTAAAGAAAGGAGGGGTTTGTACATCAATATGCTCAGGAATAAAAACCAAAGCTACTGCTAAGTAGAAACCCATTTTAATAGCTAGACAGCGATCAGTTTACGTAGTTCTTTGTTACACATAAATGAATACCCCTTGCCCTCTCCAAACCTGCGGTTCTGTTAAGGCAGGCCGTTATCAATATTATTCTTTGGTTTTCATAAAATTCCCATCCCACCTCTAGGAGTTCTGACTGTGTAGCTGCAGGGTGGGAAGCGTGGAGGGCCTGGATACTGAAAGAGGCCCCTGGTGAGTCTACTGTGTGTCCCTGGGCGAGGGACCCTGAGGGAGCAAGTTAACTGCATGGCCAGATTCTGTTTGCTCTCTTGTGGGAGACCTTTCTTTGGTTTACACAACAGTTCCTCCTTCCTGGCAGAGGTTGTGGTTTCTAATTTGTTCTGACACAGCAAAGACCATCCATTCCCTAAGGCCTGTCACTCAATGATAATATTGCTTTAGATCTCCCGGCTCTCTGACTTTTGAAGCCAAATGGAAGCCCAAGTGAGAACAGGCTCTGGGCTGCTTTGCAGTACCTGAGGTGAGAGATCCACAGCCAGTGCCCAGCAACCACCCTCATGCATGCCCAGGCCCTGCCCACTCCTGCCGGGGCCCTGGCCTGCGGCTCCAGGACCGAGACCCCCTGCCATCCGGACTTCACATCTCACTGGTTGGTGACACTAGAAACATCAGTCCCCATTCCTGGCTCTGCCCCACTGAGTGGCCGAGCCCTGGCTGATCACTTACGGAGATGCTCGATGATGCTATCAATGGTCGGCTTAAAAAGGGCGTTCATGGCATCTGGACTCATCCTCAGCATCCCCTGTGAGGACCACTTCACAAAATCCACACTGTGGAGGCATGGCGGAGAGAGAATGAGCGGCGAGTGTATAAAGGATACCCAGGCTAACCTGCATAGTCATGGGCCCTGGTAGAATGGCTGTCACATCCAAGGGGGCCGAAGGGGGCTTGAAAGTCCAAAGAACCCTTAGAAATACACTAAACCACCAGGACCCAGACTCTTAGAAGCTTCAAAGCTAAGGCATAACCTCTTTGGTTTCTCTTTGCTTTTGCCTGTGGCCAACAGTCCCCTGAGACAGTGGAAGCCAAAGTCTAGTGCAGAAGGCAGGGTGATAAATAATTCAACAAATATTTACCCAGCACCTACTACCTATGCATCAGGTTCTGTTGTAGACACTGGGGATAAAGCAGGGCCCCAAACAGACAAACTTCCCTGATTTCATACAGCTTATCTCTTTCGTGTATAATCATAGCTGACACAGAGATAGTATTTTCCAGGTCTCAGGCATCGTGCTAAGCATATATGAATACATTTCATCCTCACAATAACCCTTTGAGGTAAGTGGAATTATCATGCCCATTTTCCAGGTGAAAAAACTAAGGAACAAAAAAGTTGAGTCACTTGCCCAAGGTCACACAGCAAGTGTGTCGGATTGGAACTCAGAGTCCACACCACCTTCCCCCTCCCCATGAACACAATCTACCCCCTAGACTGTCCTGAGCCAAACACGAGCCCAGCTCACTTGCTCTTCCTCAAGGCGTGCTCCACACTGTGCCCACGGAACTTCTTGTAGTAGTCAATGAAGGAGAAAGGCAGGGTGATATTCAGAGGGTTAGTTCGGTCCGGGGCAGCTGCCCTTTTGCGAGACTCAAATGCAATCATTAAGTCAACCCAGGCCGCAGGACGCTTGATTTTGAATTGCTCAATAAAATCCTCTCCGAATATTTTACACAGAAGCTTTTCAAATTCATAATCTACTCCTAAAGATCCATAGGGTCCACCTGAGCCAAGAACAAAATGGGAGACCACTATGTTAAAAACGGTCAGAAATGGAATCCGGAGTCTGAGAAGCAGCCTACCCTGGGTTCTGGGTTCTGCTCAAAGACAGCAGCACAAACTTGGACCCACTTAGCCAGCAGACCGCAGCTATGCGTTTTTACTTACACTTTAAAACCCTCAGGTTCTTCTCATTCCACATGGAGAAACTTTCCTACAGAAATCACTCGTCAACAATCTGTTTAAAATCAATTACATTTTAAATAAAATCAATACATTTAACTAACTAGGGGCATCATGGTCTTCCCACCCAAGAAATCCAAGGACAGTGTCTGGAAAACCAGCAGACCTTGCTTAGTCCCTGTGATCTACTAATTACTCATCCCCACCCCGCCAAGAAGAAGAGAATGTTCTTTGGTTTGATGATCTTGATCCAAGACCAGGCATCGTGGGACCTCCCTAGAAAGCTTAACCAAATCACAGGTGACGATCATGGCCAGGATCTGAAACAGGCTCACTTTATGCCCAAACCCAAGTTATGGTGGTTTGTGTTTTAAAGGCCATTTAACTGCATTTTGCTCTCTGGTCTCATGCATCTGTATCCTCTACTGCCTGTGATTCCACATGCTGGTGGCACTGAAAGAATGAGATACTGAGAGAAATCTGAAATGGGTAAAACAGCTCAGGTATGAGAAAATTAGCCATTTTTCTCATTTTCTCAGGCTTACCTGTTGCTTTGTACAGTTCTTTAAGGTGTCCCTCCGGTAACCGTATCTGATGGACTGTCAGGTCTACGGTGCCACCGCCACTGTCCACTACCACATACTTGTCACCTGGTACAAAAACAGCCAACCTTTAGATAGACCACTTGTCCAGCATGTCCTGGAACAAGCTGGCAGGATGACTTGCTGTACCCAGCTAAGCGCCAACAACACTCGTTAGTACAATAGTTTTGCTAATTAGCCACAGAGTGAGTTATTCATGACTAAAGAGATGAGATAGTGTCTGCCCAGAGGTGCCGGTTAGCATGGATGATGAACCCAGATGAGTGAATCTTTAGGACTAAGGCAGTCAGGTCATGCGCTGCTGCATACCTGGCACGTGTGGACCACTTCCTGCCAAGTTAATAGCACCATCAAATGACCTGCTGTTTAGCACAAGACTCACTCTGGAACTGGTGAGTTCCAATTCCTACTTTTCTTCTGAAGAACCTATATGGTTTTAGAACATGCAAAATGACAGCTCCAAAAAGAGCTCTCCCTGGGTGAGCGGTCTGTAAAACCAACTGATTTGGAACTTTTTCCAAAAGTACAAAAGGAACAAATAGAAATGCATTTTTGCCAGAAGCCCCCCCCCACACACACACACACAATCCAGCAGGGGCAAAGGACATTTAAGGATGCTACCTTCCTCCAGCTCGGACCAGATTTCTCCTATGACATTCTCCACCAAAAAGGTTCGACTCTGCCGATTGCGTCGTACGTGTTCCTTAGCTAGTGGCCAACAGAAAGAAAATAACGACGGGTAAGAAAACATGAAAGAGCTGGCAGTCACCTGCAGTCAGTGGAGGTAAAAGAGCATGGGAGGTTTAGGAACAGAACATTTGGTGATACTTGATCAGAATGATTACATAAATGCAACATAGGGAATGACAAAGTCAGCTCTTCCAGAGCAAGTAGCTATTTCCACCAGCCTTCATCTATTCATCTGCCTGGCAGCTTTGGGCAGTGCCCTGCTGAAACGCTCACCCTGATGAGATTCCCTTCCTCCAGGGACACTTTCAGGGGAATGCGAATAAAATAGGCCAATTCTCTGGCTTTGCTGCCCCAGTGAGGAGGCTGTCTGCCAAGCAGACTTCAGTGCGCTTGGTTAAATAATTTCACATCAAGCAGCTTTGTCTGATACAAGGAATGCGGGGTATGTTTTCCTAATCTGGGTCCTGGATAAACGGCCAGGAGCCCTTTCCAGACCCCGTTGAAGTCGACATGCTCTTCAGCCACAAGGTGGCGCTTCAGCCGCAAGGTGGCACGGCTGAACCTAGAAAAGTCGGCGCTGCCTTTTTCCAGCACACCCGGGGACAACCCGGGGGTGGCTCGGGGTACTCAGTGGCTGTGACTCGCATGGGTATTTCATCTCCCGCAGGCCTCCTGACAGCCCCGTGAGGCGGACAGGCACAAATCATATCGCCCTGTGTTCAGACGAGGAAACCAGGTCAGGGAGGTCAAGGGACTTGCAGTTCCCACGACTCTGTCTTGCAGCCTGAAATGAAGCCTCAGACCACGGACCCCCTCTGCCTTTGAGATTTAACAATTTAGAGTGGAGTCTGAAAAAGCAGAATACGAATGTTAAGAGGTGGGAAAGGTGCTGTGAGAGGGAGCCTGGGAAGCAGCAGAGCGCAGGCACTGTGGGAATTTGGGCGAATCGCTTAACGTCTCTCACAGGCAGAGCAGGGACCAGCCGTCTGATTTATCCTCAGCACCCACTGCGACACCAGGCACACAGCAGGTGATAAGGAAGGCAAACCACCAAGTATGAGACTGGGAACCCAACACATGATCACTACCGTGAACAACTGAGAGCAATCCTGGTTTTACAGACGAAGGCTCTGTCCCCACTCTGCAGTCCCATCCCACAAGTGTCCTCCCGACCCAATTTTTTAGTCCCGAAGCCCTACAAATCCATCTGTTGCTGGTTATCCAATAAAGAACCCTTGACCCTCCAACCTCCTTCAGCAAGGAGCACGGTGTTTGCAAAACATCTTCTCTGGGGATTAGAATGGCAAACATCGGGCCAGCCTTAAGTTCCTCAGGCTCTGGTTTACAGCGGAGAGGCCGCCGCCCCCACCCCCCATTAAAGAGTTCCCGCGGGCCTGGGAGGGATCTCCAACCTCCGGGCTTCTCTGCTGTTCCCAACACCGGGTCCAGATGAACTTATATTGCACACTTTGTAGTGGGCATTGGTTTTCTAAAACGATCTAGGTGACTAACGAAAATGGCATCCATAAAAAACGGCCTAGTGAGGCGAATAAAACATGTTCTAAGCTTCAAAAAATGATCTCATTTTTCGGGCAAATTAAGCCCGAGATTGTGAAAAATGTAGCCTTTTCTAATCTCATTAAGTCTTTTTGGAGTAAAATAACAGCGACAGCAAAGCCTGCAGTGCTGGGGGCAGAGTGCCAGCTCTGGTCTCCTCAGCGGTGGCCACTGGGCAGGGAGGAGCGTCGGAGGGCAGCAAACAGCCAGGGGGTCTCGGGGTGTTACTGCCATCCTGGGTATCCCGGATTAAATGCTCTGCCAGGCCTCGGCACATAGCAAGCACCCCGTCCTTCCGGGAGACAGGTTCCCGCCGTAAAGCAAGGCTGAGACAGAGCCCCTGTCTCACTGCCCCTCTGAGGGATGGTGGCCAACAATTTGAGGATTTCAAAAACCAAAGACACCCCTCTGGGCACAGGAAACAACAGTAAATCCCACAAGGCACAGCACACAGACACAGGGCAGTGTGAGGGTAGGTAGGATATGTTACAGAAAGGGAACCAAAAACTGAGCCCCTGGGGAAGGCAAGCATTCAAAAAAAGTTCCCCCGCAAATGTGAACGTTATACTTAAGAAGTGTCAAGGAATGCTGTGTTGAATTAGCTAATTCTGACATGAGCTGCAGTTCATGAACAATTGCGTAAGAATCAGCATATGAAATATAGAGCCCAGTCAGTCACTCCTCTTTTTTCCAGTTACAACAATGAAGAAGGAAATTTAAATAACGAGATCAGCCTGAGTATTTAAAACATGAATGCATTGGATTTAGTTAGCAGTGAGGCCAGCCTTGGCATGCTGGGGAGGCCAAGCATTGTGAGAAAGAGGCACATCAAGCCCTCAGACTTAGAGGGGAGCCCGTTTCCATTCATTCTGGGTGACTCAGATCCAGGGTGCGAACACATGGCCCCAGCAGGCTGAGGCGGCAGCCTGGGGACAAGCGAACTTCTTGCCCCTGTCTCGTGGCTGAGGCTCACAGACGCCTCCATCCTGGGTTAAAAATGCAGAGCAGTGGCTGCCGGGGCAGAGTCACCCTGTGAAGAGGAAGAGAGGCCTGTCTGGGCAGGAATGTGTGCCTGCGAAGCGTGAGCCTGGGTCCCAGCACCCTGGGCAGTGCAGAGACAGGCGTTGGGACGAGGACCAAGAAAAGCTTGGGACCAACCGGTGAGCGTCCTCACTGATGGCATCCCTCTCCTCCTGGGCCTGGGCCTTGCAGGGCAGGATGGAGATGGGCTTGGGCGATGGGGGGTTTTCTGTCCTCGGAGCCCTCACCCGGGCACAGAGCTCAGAGCTGGGGCGCACAGCGCCACCTCCCCAGCTCCCATGCTCACTCACGTGGCTCTGAGTGATCCAGGGTGAATGCAGACTCCGTGGCCCTGGACAGACCGACAGAGCCCTGCATTCCAGGGAAAACAGTCCTGAGGCACAAGATTGTGAGCAACTTGCATATAGTAAACATGAAAGAGAAAAAGGCCCTTAAAATGCCCATCCGGGGGCTTCCCTGGTGGCGCAGTGGTTGAGAGTCCGCCTGCCGATGCAGGGGACACGGGTTCGTGCCCCGATCCCGGAAGATCCCACATGCCGCGGAGCGGCTGGGCCCGCGAGCCATGGCCGCGGAGCCTGTGTGTCCGGAGCCTGTGCTCCGCAACGGGAGAGGCCACAGCAGTGAGAGGCCCGCGTACAGCAAAAAAAAAAAAAAAAAAAAAAAAAATGCCCATCCGGGTCTCCATGGGCGGTGCTCCTTCCCACAGCCAAATGAGCATCAGCCCCTCGGGAAAAGTCAGCCCTTTCCATCTCTAGTTTCAACTCTCGCCAGGTTTATAGTTGACACATAATGAGCTCATCACACACGAAGGGGCCCCAATGAGTGAGTCAGCAACAAATCAACAATCTTAATGGAGGAATTAATAACAAGCAAGTGGGATTAGATTAAGAATCAGTTAATAGAGAGGAGAGATTAAACGCCCAGTAAAATGCAAGGCCGAGAGCCGCTCTCAGGCCACCCTTGGGTTCTTGGAGAGAAGTGCCCTCCCCTAAGGCACTTGGGTGGGTGACAAACTAGGGTAACCACTGCTGAGTTTACGGGGGTCCTTGGAGGGGCCAGGTAGGGGGTCTGAGCACAGAGGTACTTAAGGGCCAACCTCCTTCAGAAGCATCTTGATTTCTCACGACCGCACTGAGTGCCTTTAAAACTCCAAGGCACAGAAACATGCAGGGGGCTGGAGGGAAGACAGCGGGGAGGGGGAGAGAGAGAGCAGGAGGTACCCTGTGCAAACCCAGCTCCTACTGTGTCACTGGAGCTGTACCCATTGACCGCGGCCTTGCTGCTCAGCTCGATCATCTGGTGCAACCGCAGCTTCCGGCAGTAGATGGAGGCCGCCTCGGGCTCCAAGGCAATGATGAGCTGCTCTGAGTTCTCGGGGGAAGCCAGGCCTGCCTGGAAGACAGAAGGCAAGGCTGTGACCCAGGGTCCCAGGCCAGGACCCCTCCAAGGACACCCACGCCTTGGGCTGACACCCTGCAAGGAAGGGACACTCACACTCTGCTTGTTTGGGAAATTCCCTCCACAGGCCTCTCCAGAGCCTAAAATCGGGGGTGATCGGGTGCTGGTCCCCAAGCCAGGTACCCAAATGTCACAGAGTGGGGAAAGAAAATGTACCAGCACCCTTGGGAAATTCCAGGCTCTGTGAGCCTCAGGGCCTCCTGCATTTGGGGCCTGCTTGGCCCAGAACTGAGAAGCACAAAGGGGCAAAGGACTGAAAACTTTGAAAATCACCACGGGATGGAAGGCCAATGGTCTGTTTCCGGTTCTGTTCCAAGGCCCAGGCCCAGGACTAAATGGTCTGACCGAATCGTAGCAAACCCCGATCTTGGGTGGCCTAGGAAACAGAAGGGCCATCACTGGGCCTCAGCTATGCAAGCGTCTGGTTCTGTTGTGTGGGAATCTGACCTGTTATCTCCAGAGCACCAGGAGGGCCCCAGGAGAAAGCCCCCCCGGAATCCCACAGAGTCCCCATTTCCTAGAGTGCAGGGGGAAAGGCCACTGACAGTTGTCTTATTCAAAGCCTCTATCCCTTTCACAGCAGAGATGCTTCTGCCCCGTGACACCTGGCTTGTTCCAGTCACAGCCCCTCCAGCCTTCACGAAGAGCAGCCAGGAGGCTCCGGGACCAGCCTTCTGAGGATGCTCAGAGACACAGCCCGGCTTGGCCTCTCACAGCCTTGACCCGGAGCACGAGATCTAGCTTGCTTGTTGGAGCTGCCCAGGCTCACGGCTTTCCGTGGTTGCCGGCACAATGGGAAATAAAAACTGGCTCCTTCTACCACCAGTGTTTGCTGTCTTTGCTGCCATTTCCAAGGAAACCTGGGATGCGCCCTCGTGTGGCACCCCTTTGGAGAAGTCTCCCAGGTCTCCCCAGGCCCCGGGGGGTTAATGGACTCATCTCGTCAACCAGGGACAAAGGTCTGCCTCATGTCACACAGGTACAATGACCCGGTGGGGAAGAGCTGGCCTAGAGTCTCGGGCATGCGCGGAAGGAGCTTAGGAGGGTCCATTACTGGGCAAGGAGGGGAGGGGAGTTCAGGTTAGACACTAGAAATGCCTTTCGTCCAACGCCTTCACTCTGTGAAGAAAGAAACCAAGGCTCGGAGAGGTAGGGCAACCAACTGTCCCGGTTCCCTGGGGTGCGGGCCTTTCAGTGCTAAAACCGGGACAGTCTGAGGCTCCAGGGTATCCCAGAGAAGTGGCGGAGCAGCCCAGGCCCAGGCCTTGAGCCTTGCAGACCAGCTCTTTAATTGGTTCTCAGCTCTCCTGCTCTCAGTGACTCCAGGTACTGGGGTAGGGCCCGGGCCTCTGTGCTTTGACAAAACCCGCGGGTGCCCCTAATACTCCTGAACTGGTCTGAAGGTACGCTCTCTACTCATTTACTCTGCGACAGTGCTGCCTAGACCTGCTGCCATTCATCTTCCCTAATCACCACACCCCCAAACGAGCCAGTTAATTACGTCTTAATGAGATACCATCAGCCGGCAGGTGACTGAAAATCTCCACTGTGCCGAAACCATGAATGCCTCGCAAGGGCAGAACCCGTCTGGACTGAATTACAAAACCAGATGGAACCGCATACGCCTACACCCTCCGCCAGGAACCCGCCTCCTTCCTGCCTTGTACCCTTGGCTGAGGCCGACCACATGGGCAGCATCTGTGCCCATCAGCAGGGTCCCCAGGTCAAAGAGGCCAGGTCTGCCCTTAGCTTACACGGGTCCCTAGGTTAGTGACACAGATGCGTGACAAGATTTCCCCATCCAAGGGAATGAAGGTGCCCCCTCCCCCAGCCTCACTTTCTCACAGGGTCTCCTCAGACATCCTCAGCACAAAGGCAGACAAAGGTTAAAATGCCCGATGAAATAGGACATGGGTTACACGTGTCAGGTGCCACCAGGAACAGTGAAACCTCTGAACCTTTACCCCAGGATCCCAGAAGAAGAAATCCAAAGTGACACCAGGAGGAGCCCCGTCTACAGAACAGCGCTCATGGACTGGTTCTTCTATCCTCATGGGTTTGTACGGAAAGCCAAGGCCCTCCTAGAACAGAAGCTCACAGGCCCAGCTCCCACAGCATGGGCTGAGGAAGAAGGAGAGACGCGTTACAAAGCAACAGTGGGCCCTGGATGTACAAGCCTCTCCTCCAAAGTTCAGGATGGAGGATAAGCTTGGAGGAGGCTGGGGCGGGGGGATGCAGAGCAGAGTGGCGCCCAGGACTCAGTGTGGAGGAAAGGCACGGGCCCTGCCCACTCAAAAGGCACATTCCTGTCACTGTGTCCCACTGGGATGTCAACCAGCCAGGCAGCTCCCACGTGGCTGGTAAGAGCAACAGGGGCCTGGGCCCAGCGGGAATGGGGACGGCAGGCGACAGAGGAGAGAAGAAAATAGACTCCCTTGTTCCCCTCCATGCCTACCCAGAAATTCTGAGCAGGATCTCTAACTTAGATGTGAAATATCTATGTGGAAAATCACATCAAGAGGTCCAGTAAAATGTAACATTTTACTCCAGGCTCTTCACTCAAGGGCGTCCGAGGGTACCTGGTGTGTGACTGAGACCACCCCCCCACTGGATGCTCCCACATCCTGAAGATCTGAAAGACAAGCAGGCTGACCTGAATCTGCCCCAAACAGCTGTGGGCTGCACCCCTCAGGGGGCCTTTCACCTGTCCCTCCCCAGCTGGGCTGGCCTCAGCGCCACAGCAAAAGCTTTGACCCATTTCCATGGGGAGTTCCCCACAGTACCCTGCTCAGGATGCAGACAGAAGCAGAGGTGAAGAGGACCCCAAACCAGAGGAGAGGGGAAAGGCAAGGTCAGTGGGGGCCCCGGCAGTGCCTGGGAGACCCAGGACAAAGTAACCACACTCCTTTGCTTAAGCCAGCCCTCCTGTCCACTCCCCAGTGAGAGTGCGGGGCCGTGTCCCTACCCGCAAACTCTCACAGAGGCCACAGGGAGAGGGGAGGGGGAGGCAAAGGGAGGCAGCTGCCTCTGCACAGATTCCCAGTCACCAGGAGGCTTCCCAGAGCTGCTGGTGGGCTCCAAGAGAAGGAGGAAACGCGAACGTCTCTGCCAGACTCTCAGAAACCCAGATGTCTTTATCTCTGAGAGAAGGATCCAGTGCCCTGAAATGTAAGCTTTGTTTCTGCATGAAAACACTTGCCATCCTTCTCAGCAGAAGCCCTCTGGCCTGGCAGCTGGCAGGAGACCTGGGGGTCTTTTCCTGGGATCAGGCCAGGGTCAACCGGGGCAGGAGAGCTCTCTCTCCGCTTTCAATAATTCTGCCTCCGGAGCTGGTGTCTCAAGGCCACTGTTGTGTTCCAGTGTGAGCTCTCCCTCTGCTCAGCCCCCGGCCCAGCACCTAGCATATTCTGCCCCCGACTATAGATCCAGCCTCTCCCACAAGATGGTGCACTTTCTAAGGGCAGCAGTCAGGTCTTCTTGCCCCGGAGCACACAGTAGGTGCTCAGAGGGCAGATGCCGAATGAATGAATCACTCATCCCTCCAGCCAGCCTTTGCAATTTCTGGCAATTTCTCATGAGAGCATTTCTAACATGACCCGAGGATTCTGCAATCAGAAAGCGTCTGAACAAGGAGGTTGCTACCCCATTTGACTTCTCCACGAATCTGGGCCAGCAAGAGCTCCACCGTAGTAGTTTTTAGCGCTCTGCTTCCTGGTCACAAGCTCCACCTGAAAGGACCAGGTGGGTGAGAAGACCGCACTCCAGGGGGGCCGAGGCGCGCGCAGTTACCACCTCGACCACTGCTCCTTGGTCCTGCCGTCAGCCAGGCAAATCCGCCAGGGGCTGTGTCCACAGCTGAGAAAAACAGCCAGACCAGCGGAGTGCTCAGCTGGCCTGGTGTCAAACTGCAAAGAGCTACAGCTGCACGGCTTCTGAGAGTCATGGGGTTGGCTTTCTTTCCTGATGTGATTATTTTTCACTGCAGTTTGTTCAGAAAGGGAGGCAAATGCAAGCTGCGACTCCGTGTTAGAGGAGATCATCGTACGTTGGGGAACATCATTTATTTAACAGGTTTCTGGAACCTACTAGAGTTACACATTTTAGGCAAAATGCCTCTAGAAATACACTGGACTACCTCCTCTGCATGATGTGCTCAGGATGCAGGGGAACTGTCTCCTCATTCTGGGTCTTTTCTGAGGCCTCAGAAGAGGCATCAGCTGTTCCTTCTGCCACCATCTTTTCACTGAATGCTCTTAAAGGGTCTAAAGCTGCCCCGAGGCTGTGGATTATAAAAGATGGAGACTTAACCCACTTTCTCAACAATCACTTGACAGCAGAGGAGTTTTGGAAGTTTCACAGATGAAACTGTCCCCATGTCAAGTGCTGGGCAGCCCTCACTGGCAGTGAATCTCAGTCCTCCAAGTGCAGGCCCCAGGCCCACCCCCTGCAGGCCTGCTTCTCCACGGGAGATGCTGCCCAGAGATTCATCTCCTGGCTCTGGTCCAGGCCTCCTCCCCCTCCCCCAGGCCAGTGGAGGATGATGTTCAGCCTCCATGTGACTGTGCCATGAACTTGGGCTCGGGAGGCCTCCCATGAGCCCGGAAGGAGGGGCTCCACTTGCCACAGGCAAGTGGGGTGGACAGACCAGTTTCCCAGCTGCTCTGAAGGAGAACCATCCCACCTCCTCATCCTTCCTGTTCATCTGTCAGAAGCCAGGCCACAAGCAGCAGCACTTCAGGTGGAAGGGCTGGTGGGCACTCTCAGATTTCAGAAGCTGGGCGGGCCAAGAACTGTCCTTTTGCTCAGGTTCTGTATTTATCAGGTTTCTCCAGAGAAACAGAGTCAGTAGGATGTATGTATATGTAGAAAGAGATGTATTATAAGGAATTGGCTTACACGATTATGGAGACTGTCAAATCCCAAGACCTCAGTCGGCAAGCTGGACAGCCAGGAGGGCCGATGGTATAATTCCCTTGCCAGCAGGCTCAAGACCCAGGAGGAGCTGATATTTCAGTTGGAGTCCAAAGGCAGGGGGAAACCAATGTTCCAGTCTGAAGGCAGGCAGGCAGGCAGGAGGAATTCCCTCTCATTTTATCTAGGAATGTTCAGCCTTTTGTTCTAGTCAGGCCTTCCACTGATTGAATGAGACCCACCCACCTTAGGGAGGGCAATCTGCTCTAGTCAATTGATTTAAATGTTCATCTCATCCTAAAACACACTCACAGCAACACTCAGAATGATGTCTGACCAAATATCTGGGTATTCGTAGGCCCAGTCAGGTTGACAGATAAGAGTAACCATCACAGGTATGCATCTTTCTTACTCTGCATAATAAATGGGAGGTGAGGAGGGAGAGTTGGAGAGATGCTAATTTTGGAGAGTAGCAAGCTCCATTTCCATCTTGTCATGAAGACTCTCCCAGAAGACAGGCTGAAGAGGGTGCCCCTGATATGCCACCTGCCCCTTGCCAGAAGTACAAATGGCTTCAATGAACCACTTGGATGCAAGTGATTTGAGAGCAGGGCTCCTGTCCTATGACTCGAGCACCTACCACAGTCCGGGCACAGGAGGCCCCCGGCACAGGCTGTTTAATGAATAAATGAATGAGTGAACAAAGAATGAATGAATGGTACCTGCCATCTTAAAATCCATCCAGTGACTGTAAACTGAACACAAGCATCAAATCAGAGCTACAAAGGGCCAAACATTAAGCTGCACAGACACTGTCCTGGACAAACATCACCCGGCATGGAGAAGACAGGCCGATCCACAGGGTGTCTCTGGGCCTCAGGAAGCAAAGTCCCCCATCCCCTCCATCCATGCTGGCCACCTGGGCCCTGCCCAGGAGCTGCTGGCCCTCCTACCGCCTGAGGTGCCAAAGCCTAGAGGATGCCACACCCCCCTCGGCCTGGTTTCCCCCTTGGCCTCCCCAGTGTAAGGGGCCTCTCCCCACACTGGCCCCACCCTCTCAGAGAGGCAGTCCTTGAAGAGCCGGCCCAGGGCTCCATGAGCCCCGACAAACCTACAAGTCACCGCACCTCTTTCTTTTTCAGGCTAAAAATAAGAACTGTTCCCTTTCCGGGTCACATGTTTGTTGCTGAAGTCTTCCCATGGGCTGGAAAATGAAAATCAGAACCATGATTCTTGAGTATCCTTCCTGGGAAAACTCAGGATCCCAGGCTGTGTCTTAGCAGACAGCCATGTCCCAGTGTCCCGTCTTTCTTTGGACACTGCCTGAGGCTGACACCAAGGAAAAGCTCCCTGATGCCCAGGGCTCCCACGGACAGTGAAACTGCATTTGTGTCTCTTCCTTTTTAAAGAAGTTGCCTCTTTCTGGAACTTCCACCTTCTTCCTTCCTCCCTATAAAAACAAATCTATTTCTGGCAAACACGAAGACTGAGCCAGATTCTCACGCTGAAGAGAGGCAGGGGAAAGCAGAGGAGGCAGCCTGGGGCAGGGAAGGGAAGGACGGGAACGGGGAGCATGGGGCGGCGGGGGCGGAACACTGCCCTTCCTTGAACGCTACCGGCCGCCTGGAGTAAAGCCTCAAGCGTCCAGGACAACTCAGGACGCCAAGGTGCCTGGGGCCATTTGACCGTGTTCAGAGATCAGCGTTGACTAGATGGGCATTTTGAAAGGAATGGTTTATATTTATACATGTGGCCACAGACTCAACATCAAAGGTGCGTCTCCAGGGAAAGGTGGCTCTCTCCTGAGAGGTGTGGCAGGGGACAAGGGGACATCTATGACCTTTGTGTCTTTCCCCAGCCCACTCAGGTTGAAGGCTCTGAAAACTGATTCTCAGCACAGACTTGACCCAGGCCCCAGGGTCGGCTTTCATTTATTAACCCAGGGGACTAAGTACCACAGGGGCCAGCTCTGTGCCCGGGACCAGAACAGCAGGTCAGTACGGCCTGCCGTTCTCGCCATGAAGTCAGACACTCACGGAAGCCCCGTCATGGCACAGGTTGTCTGCGAACAATGTGAGGGTTGGAGGCCGTGAGGGTTTTGGCGCCAGTGGTGTGCCCTGCACCCACGAGGGATGGGCTGGCCGTCGACGCTGGAATGCTCTGTTTCCATGGCGCCGTGCTGACTGGCACGCTCCCTAACTGTACCACTGCCCTCACCCAGCCGTGGGTGTCCTCCACCAGGCAGGTCCAGCAGCCCTCTCTCCTGTCTGGGGCGCCAGTACATGCCGTGCTCCTGTGTTGCTCCTAAGATGAACCATGCAGAGGACAAGCGTGCTGCCTTTATTTCCCAGCTGCACATGTGCAGCTTTCAGCCTCCACCAGGCTGATGTGCCTGGTCCATGGCCATTGGCCTTGTCTTTATTTCTTCCTTGTTCAAATATTCTTGGTCCCCAAGCCTTTTCCTTGAGGGTCTCACTTCCATTCGCCCACAGAGAAATACCTCTGAACCTCAGTTTGCAACCCTAGCCCCGAGGAACCTACAGGGGCAACAAGACCTGGAAATGAATAAAGTTAGAAGGAAAACTGAGCCCAGCCCCACCCCTTGTCCGTCTGACCCCCGCTGCTCCCCCAGGAGGAAGCTGAGGAATGGGAAGTCTCCTGGCCCCCCGCCTGTGGGAGACCCCTCGCTGCCTCCCCAAGGAGGCCTGTGAATGCTGGGGGACCCTGGAGTGGGGTGACAGCCACCGCCAGCTGCATCTTGGGCCCTGCCCGCCCCCGGCCCCGCACTTACCTGGTAGGCAGCTTGTCTCATGAACTGCTTGGCGGGCTGTTTCCAGATGGCAGGCACTGTGATAACCCATCTGACATCAGAGTTCTCGAACTCTGAACCCGTCTGATCGCTCAGCTCCTAAAGCCAAGGAAAATGCAGCAGGTCAAGTGGACAGAGCTGGTCCTCCTGTGGCTCTGCTGAAAATCCAGGCTTCCTGGCCGTGAACTCTTGGGGCATCTATTTCGCGGCCCCCCGAACTTATCAGCGCCAGGAACAAGAGTCTGTTTTCCGAATATACAGCAAACAGGGAGCTCCCAGCTCCTTCCACTCCCTGGATGTGGCTGCAGGTGGGAGACGGGCAGATCTGAGGCCTTTGGCCACTTCCTAGTCATGTGACTTAGGGCAAGTGACAACTTCTCAGGCCTCAGCTTTCTTATCTGTGCAGTAGGGATAATAATAAGCTCATACACTTATTGGGAGGATTGATAATTTCCTGAGAGCTACACTTCCTGACAGCTTGCTCCAGTGTCAACCTTGTTAAGCCCTTTCCATACCTCAACCGCATTAATCCACTTGAGAATCCCGTTAGGAAGAGATGAGCACCGCCCCTCTTCTACAGGTGGCAAACTAAGGCCTAGATACGTTCGGTATCTCTGTGATGATTGCCCAGCTAGAAAGTAGCAGAGCCAAAGTTTGGACCCAGACGCAGGTCTATCTTGACTTGAAGGGCCAAGGTCTTAACTAAATTGTTACTTTTGGTCTCGTATCTGAACAGTGTCCGGCCCACAGGAATGCTTAATGACTGGTAGCATTTGTTATCAGAGTTGTCACTGTCACCCACCTTACTGCAGGCCTAGCACATCAGTGGAGTTTTCCTGGCAGGATGGGAAGGGTAGGAACAACATGACCTAAGCAAGAACCGTGCTGCCCTTGACTTTCAGTTAATGTAAAACCTATCTACAAAACAGAAACAGACTCACAGACATAGAGCTCAGACTTGTGGTTGCCAAGGACAGAGGGATGGGGAGGTAGGGGAGAGAGAGGGATGGACTGGGACTTTGGGGTTGCTAGATGCAAACTACTGCATTTAGAATGGCTAAACAACAAGGTCCTACTGTATATGCAATCTCCGGGATAAACCATAAAGGAAAAGAATATTAAAAAAAAAAAGATGGTGCAGTGATTGAGAGTCCCCCTGCCGATGCAGGAGACACGGGTTCGTGCCCCGGTCTGGGAAGATCCCACATGCTGCGGAATGGCTGGGACCGTGAGCCGTGGCTGCTGAGCCTGAGCGTCTGGAGCCTGTGCTCTGCAACGGGAGAGGCCACAACAGTGAGAGGCCACACACACACACAAAAGAATGTTTATATGTGTATAGCTGAGTCACTTTGCTGTACAGCAGAGATGGGCGCAACATTGTAAATCAACTCTTCTTCTTCAAAAAAAAAGCAGTGGGACCCATGTGGATAAACAGGACGGGTGGAAGCATCAGAGGTTTCCACCAGGCCCAGGTAGACAAAATATGTCTCTAGAATAGCTCTCAGGCTCAGTATTCCCACCAGTAAAATGGGAAGAATAACACTAACCCACAGCATTACTGGCAAGATTAAATGAGAACACACAGGGAACATCCGGCCCAGAGAAGACCTCTGATGGATGCTTGTTCCCCCTTCTGCTCCCCTCCTGTTGCTACATTCACCAGACAAATCTGAAATCAAACCTAAACACACACTAATGTGCTTCTGCATCAAAGTCCGCTCTGGGGACATGTTTCAGAAGATTAATAGGCTGGCGATTTTTTTCCTAATGGGTATCTCATTTTCTCTATTGTTTCACATAGTTATCTTGGGGCTGGCCCACCCTCTCACTGAACTAACTTCCTCTTTGATCAGTAAATTTTTTTTCCCTTTTAAAAAAAACTTTTCATTTTTCATTGTGAGAAAATACACGTAACATAAAATTCACCATCTTAACCATTTTTAAGTGTGTGGTTCAGTACATTCACTAAACGTTTTTTTAATAAACATGTTTTTAAAAACATCTCTGCTTTAGACCAAAATGAAACAATTTTTTTTTTTTTAAATTGAGGCATAACTGATTTACAGTGTTGTGTAAATTGCTGGGGTACAGCAAAGCGATTCAGATAGATATATATAGATATATATATGAATGAATATATATATAGATATATATATGAATGAATATATATGAACATATATATATATATATATATATATGTTCTTTTTCAGATTCTTTTCCATTATAGGTTATTACGAGATAGCGAATATAGTTCCCTGTGCTATACAGTAGGTCCTTGTTGTTTACCTATTTTACATATAGTACTGTCAAACTCCTAATTTAAATCCCAAACTCCTAATTTATCCCTCCCCACCCCTTTCCCCTTTGGTAACCATAAGTTTGTTTTCTATGTCTGTGGGTCTATTTCTATTTTATATAAAAGTTCATTTGTATCATTTTTTTAGATTCCACATATAAATGACATATGATATTTGTCTTTCTCTGTCTGACTTACTTCACTTAGTGTGATAATCTCTAGGTCCATCCATGTTGCTCCAAATGACCTTATTTCACTCTTTTTAATGGCTAACATTCCATTGTATATGTATACCACATCTTCTTTATCCATTCATCTGTCGATGGACATTTAGGTTACATCCACGTCTTGGCTATTGTAAATAGTACTGCTATGAACACTGGGATGCATGTATCTTTTTGAATTTGCATGTATCTTTTCATCTTTTCCAGATATTTGTCCAGGAGTGGGATTGCTGGTGAAAGAGCCAGTTTTTGTTTGTGTTTATTTTTGTTTTTTTCATCACGTTTTATTTCCTTGCAGGTCTGCACTGGGCTTTAAAAGCAGGTGAGCATGTGATGGGTTGGGAGGGATTCTAAGCGTGGTGCCTGTAACCATCCAGGCTATTTTAAACTCTTTAAACAGGAAAAGACTCAAAGATGAATGATGGGCTTCCCTGGCTGTATGGAAAGTTGTCTGATGAGCTGTTTGTTTGCCAGTGGGTGGAGATCAGCTTGGAAGGGAAGGAACCTGGCACTGACTGAACATCTCACGTCAGGCACTTTCACTGACTGTCCCTCGTGAATAGTGAGGCTGCTCCAGGGACGTGATTTCTGAGATATTCTACTTGAGCTTATTCTGGTCCAACATGCAATAGTCCCCCCTCTGCACTGAACCCACCTGCCCCTCAAACACCAGCCAGCCTCTTATGCAGGGCCTAGTTCCTATACACCTCCTCAAACAGCTCTTCTGCATGGAATTTCTTTACAACGTGTTCCCTGCTCACAGAAGGTTCCGGAAGCTTCTGGCTGAGCCGACAGGTCCACAACCACCCACCTACCCATGCCCGTGCCTGACCTCTGCCCCCTCCACCTCCTCCCTCCCTTGAGAGATGGGCTGTTCACGCCTTTCTTCTTGGCCAACTTGAACCACACTCGTAGAAAGTCGTAGACTTTCTCAAGTTCTACGTGTTCCCGGAGTCCCCACGGCTGCTCCTCTTATTCCGGAGGCCCCCACCTCCCTCTGTGCCTTCATCTTTCTCCAGGCGCTGAGCCCATCCCTCTGAGATCCTTCTCTTCAGGCCGACAGAGGTCCACCTCCTCTCCTGCTTCGCTGTCTCCTGGACCAATGGCGGCTTCCCTTCCACAGGTCCCCGCCGGCCTTACTGCTCCTGCCTCTGGCTGGTCACCACCTTCTTCCTGAAGCGAAGCCAGCCCATCTCCCTCCCACTTCCTTCCTTGGAATCCTCTCCCCACCCCTTTTCATAGAGGAATTTTTTCCCAGGAACCACTCCCTCCCTCCACCCCACCACGTTTATCTCCCTGGTTTTCATGTTCCTCAAATGACCCCACAGTTGGAGTCTCAGCCTCGCCCTCAGCCCTCGGACAGACTTGCTTCAGGATCTGAGTGAGCTGCTAACATATCACTCTCCTCCACC
This sequence comes from Mesoplodon mirus, assembly GCF_964341445.2. Taxonomy (NCBI): domain Eukaryota; kingdom Metazoa; phylum Chordata; class Mammalia; order Artiodactyla; family Ziphiidae; genus Mesoplodon; species Mesoplodon mirus. Next base: position 216,737,471 of record NC_138977.1, read on the forward strand.
TGCAGGCCCTCAGGACCACGTGGTCTCCCCTCCTCTAACGCTATCCTTGTGGCCATGGCAACCCCTGCGAGAAATCCTTTGAGGGCTCCCCACGACCCAGGAAGAATTCCTTCGTCTGGCCTTCGAGGCTTCACACGATCTCCTTTGGAGCTTGCTGTTCCTGCTCTCTGCAGCCTTGCCCTTCGCCTGCTCCAAACTGTCTGCTTCCCACAGCGGTTTGCTGTTTTCTTTCCACTGAGCTGTGCCTGGGCCGTTCCACCAGTGCAAAAAACATCCGCCCTTCCAGCTGCCGCCTGTCAGAGGCCCGCAATCCCTCTCCTCCGGGGAGGATTCCCTGCTGCTGCCCTTGGGCAGAACCTCTGCCTTCACCAAACACTCAACACCCACGGTTACCCCCTCATGACGCCCACCCATCGACTGTATGCACTGGGTTTCTTTCCACGTGACCAGAACTTGCATAGCACCTGGCTCACAAAAAGTACTCAAAACAAGAGGTACTTGAATGGATGAAAGCAGTGTTACGACCCCACTTCTTTGTCTCCCTCTAGCCCTATTTCTAGAATTCTATTCTACTCTATTTCTAGAATGCACTAAACTTCTTCTAGCAATCACATAATACCAAATGCTTCTGAAGTTCCGAATTCTTTTTGGATAGAGATCAATACACGAGGCTCTTGAATCATCTGATCTACACCCACTCATCACCATGCCTGTGGGAGGGGACACTGAGTGGATGGCTATATTCCATTTGGAAATTAGCCATTTTCTTAATTCTGGGCCATCACTGAACAAACCTTTGCAAGGGTAAACCAAGGGGGCTTATTCACCTGGTCAGCTTCTTCCATGGGGTCTGGGGTGGGGGGCATGGAGGAGAGGGGGGACAGCAGCAACTATTTACCAAGTAAATAGTTGCTGAGCCCCCAGGGACGCATTTAACATCTAATATTTCACTTACTATCAAACGACCCACGAGGCACAGCTACCTGACCCCCTTTTCATGTTAGGAACGTGGGTATCAGAGAGAACGAGTACCTTGCCCAAGATCGCACAGCTGCTGCGTATGTCTCCCGCCTTTCTTTATTTTGTTTTACTGAGGTATAATTCACATACCATAAAATTCACCTTTTTAAAGTGCACAGTTTGGGACTCCCCTGGTGGTGCAGTGGACACGGGTTCACGGCCAATGCAGGGGACGCGGGTTCGATCCCTGGTCCAGGAAGATGCCACGTGCTGCAGAGCAACTAAGCCCGTGCGCCAAGACTACTGAGCCTGCGCTCTAGAGCCCACGAGCCACAACTACTGAAGCCCACGTGCCTAGAGCCCATGCTCCACTACAAGAGAAGCCACAGCAATGAGAAGCCCGCACACCACAACAAAGAGTAGCCCCCGCTTGCCGCAACTAGAGAAAGCCCGCGCACAGCAACGAAGACCCAACGCAGCCAAAAAAAATAAAGTGCACAATTCAGTGGGTTTTAGTATATTCACAAGGTTGTGCAACCATCCCCGCTATCTAACTTCATCACCCCCCAAAAGTAACCCATACCCCCTGGCAGTCACTCCTCTGCCGCTCCCCCAGCCTCTAGCAACCACGAGTCTACTTTCTGTCTATGGATTTGCCTCTTCTGAACATTTCCTACAAATGGAATCATACAGTATGTGGCCTTTTGTATGTGGCTTCTTTCACTTAGCATAATGTTTTCAAGGTCCATCCACGCCATAGCAGGTGTCTACTTCATTCTTTTGTAAGGCTGAATAATATTGCAGTGTATGGGTGAATCCCATTTAGTTAACCATTCATTCACTGATGGACATGTGGGTTGTTTCTGCTTTTTGGTTATTATGAATAGTGCTGCTAGAAACATTCATGTACACGTTTATGTGTGAATATATGTTTTCGTTTCTCGTGGTACATACCTAGGACTGGAACTGCTAGGCAGATGGTCACTCCGTGTTTAACCTTTTGAGGAACCGCCAGGCTGTTCTCCACAGCAGCTGCACCATTTTCCCTTCCCACCAGCAGTGCACAAGGGCACATCCCACTTTCTGAATACAAAGCACACATTCTTTGCCCCGAGGCTGTCCCTGCTACCCTAGCTGGCAGGTGCCCCCTGCCCCAGCACAGGCTCTGGCATGTACCTACCTTCAGCGCCTGTTCCTTAAAGTAATTCAGGGCATAAGCAAAGATTTCAAGGGCTTTGATTTTCTTGCCATTTGCTGCCGTCAGGTCTGTATCCATGGTGAGGTCCTAGAGCCGGGACAGGAATGAAATGGTGAGAAGGAGAGACATGCCTTCTGGCTTTAAGCACTGTCACTTGGAGACCTGGGGAACCCAGTGAACCATGTCTGTGTTTCCTGGTGTTTGAGGGACAGACTAGGATGGCACGTCCCCCAGGACAGGGTTGGCAGCAATGTCCCCTTACTGTGTAGGAGGCCCTGGCTGCTCCCCTCAGCCCCCACCTCCACTGCTCCCTTCTTCCCTCCCTCCCTCCCTCCTTCTTTTCCTCTCTCCCCTGGATCCTCTGGGGGCAGAGGTTTTGGGGCAGCAACGGAGCCCAGGAAGAAAAAAAAAAAAAGGCAGCAGACGCCACTCCCGATGCAATTTACATACTATTTCCACATGACACACATGGTCACCCTTGGGAGCCCCCCAATGGAAGTCTAGATAATCATACCACATCACTGATGTGCACGGTGCTAAACAGACACGAAGCTTTCACTTCCCAATGAGCTGCCAACCAAGTCACAAAAATAGAAGAGCTCCTATTTTAAGGCTTGTGCTGTCTAATCCACTGGGAGCCCGGCATCATTGCCTTCCTCCCTCTGCCAGAAGCTACAGCAGTTGCTGAGTGCAGTCCTTGGGTGTAAGATGCTCCGTGAGATGCCGGATGGACTGCGGTCATTAAAAAATGATGAAAATAGTCCCCAGAGGGTGGGAGTGGGCAGAGAGGGGAGCAAACCTCAGGAGGAAACCCCCAAGTCTCCTGGAAGCAGAAGACGCATTACCACCAGGGAGAAAAATCAGTGTGGTCTCTGGATGGATCCGGGCTGGGTGATGAGTCTTTGCCTTTGGAGTGTGACGGGGTATCAAGCAGCTAAACCGGGCTTGTGGGGCCTGCCCGTCATCCTGACCCCTGCACACATGCTCACTCCTCCCACATCTGGGGCTCAGCAAAGACACCCCAGCTTTGGGGTGCTGGCTCCCACGCGGCTTCCAGGCATCAGGAAGCCACAGGCTTGGAACTGAAAAATTCAAATTGAAAAAATTCCTGGGCTTCCACCTGCAGGAGATTCCTATTGGGCACTGAATCCCATCAGGTGAAACAGGAAGGATGCATTTTGAGCCGAAGTCAGTGTGCTTCAGAGAGAGACACACACACGGATGAGCACCAAGCCCTGGAAGGCAGGGTGCTGGCTGCAGCGTTTCCCAGTAACATTTGTTTTGTCGTCTGCAAACACTTAACAAGCAGACATATGAAAGCAATAAATAATAGAAGCTAGCACTTGACTTTAACTAACTAAGGACCGACCGGCATGGTCCTGAGAGCTTTGTGTATTTTGATTCCTTTAATCCTTACAACATCCCCATAAGAAAAGCACTCTCCATGTCTCCATTTCACAGATAAGGTAAAGCAAGGCAAGGAGAGTCTATGTGACTTGGATTAACTATCTCAAAGGTGTCAGAGGTGGGATTTAAACCCAGGCCATCTGGCCTCATGGTCTGTGGTCTTAAACACTATCACCTTGGGGCTTCCCTGGTGGCGCAGTGGTTGAGAATCTGCCTGCCGATGCAGGGGACATGGGTTCGAGCCCCGGTCTGGGAGGATCCCACATGCCATGGAGCAACTAGGCCCGTGAGCCACAACTACTGAGCCTGCGCGTCTGGAGCCTGTGCTCCACAACAAGAGAGGCCGCGATAGTGAGAGGCCCACACAACGTAATGAAGAGTGGCCCCCGCTTGCCACGACTAGAGAAAGCCCTTGCACAGAAACGAAGACCCAACACAGCAAAAATAAATAAATTAAAAAAAACAAAAAAACACTATCACCATCCTGCATCTCTAAGTACTGAGAGTTAAGGAAAATTTAAGGGATAAAATGCTTAAATTGAAAAAATTCTATCCTATGGCCCAACATTTCGATGAAGCTTGGGGGAGGGCGCTACTCAACTTGGCCATCTTACAAAACCCTGGCAAGTTGGAAGCAGAACTACTTCAGGCACTGGGCCTCCAATTATTGGGCACTTGATTTCCTGAGCTACCTTCTTCCCCACATAGAAGGTTAATGAGCCAGTTGTTGCTGGTTGTTACTTCCAAACTGGTTAGTTATAACCACTACCCTGAGCCCCCCAAATGCTCCCTCATCCCCAAGTCCTTCCTTCAGGATTCCTTGATCTCCCAACAATCCTGCAGGTGAAGGGGGATCTCCCGGCACAGCAGGGGTCTCCCAGCCCCCTATGCCTGTGCTCCATCCAGGCAGTGTCTCTCTGACTGGTCAATTTCCAAAGCAAACAAGTTGCTGAACATTCTGAATATCTCCCTGCCCATGTGTACGTCAGAAAGTGCTGTGTGTTCCACAAAAGTGTTGTGTGCTCCAGGTTGTTTCTAAAATCAAGGTGAATGGACATTCATTTCTGCTTGGGAGAAACCTGAGGGCCCCCAAGGTCTGGAAAGGCTGGAGGAACCTCGGGGTCTCGAATGCGGAGGACTTGGGGCCAGGGAGAGGCTGGCTTACCCCAGTGGTGTGCAGCTTCATCTTGAACTTCTCCAGGTACAGCCACTGCTTGGCCTCATTGGGATCCAGGTCGTGGTAAAAGTCCCTGGCAGCATACCCGAAACTGTGGAACTTCCTCTCTGGAGTCAACAAGATGGTGGTCGGAGTCTTCTGGTTGGATACCCCAGGGTCGCCTCCTTCCCATCGCCTGCCACCAAGGAAAGGCAGAGGTCATGGGCCTTCTTGCGTAATCCCAATGTAGGCAGCACTGGTGTGAGCACCTACTGTGTGCATGGCTGTTACAGATGTGAGTGCCCACGGTGGCTGCCAAAGGTGCCCTCTAGTTTAGCTGGTTGAGTAGTGACTAGAGACACAACTTCAGTTAATAAGAAAAACGAAAGGGACAAGTGCTAGGTTCTGGCTCAGTAACAAAATCTGCTTCATCCTTTCATCGTTTACTGAGCATCTACTGTGTGCCAGCTGCTGGCGACACAGAGGTGAAACATTTATGTCTCTGCCTTCAAATAACTCACAACCTAGTAGGTAATGGGTTTTTTGTTTGTTTGTTTTTTGGCTTGGGTTTTGGTTCTTTAATTTGCAAGCACTCAACAGCACATGGATAGCTGGTTTGCATCCTCTTTGAAACAGGTAGGGTATAAACAATCACATAAATACCTGCCTCATCAGATGGAAATGAGGGGCCCAGGGAAATGTCCCAGAGGGGTCAGAGGAGACAGAGGTGCCAGAGCTGGGGCCTTGGAAAGAATGCAGGGCTCAGGAGAGACTTGATGTTGAAGGAGGGAAGGACACTGCAGGCTGCTCTGAGGTGGGCAAGCTAAGTGAGTGTGTAGGTTGGAGAAAGCGTGTAAATGAGAAGAGTGATTGTGTACACGTGTGAAAAACGAGATTGGGAAGGTGGTAGGAACCAGGGTGAAGAGAACCCTGAGGAGTGAGAGATTTAATCGGTGAGTAATAGGGAACCACTAAAGGTTTTAGAGCAGGGGCAGGACCGAATCAGAGCTACTGTTGACTGGAGCGAACTGGACTAAAGGGCGGGAGATGGGAAGCCAGGTGGCTGAGCAGGAGGCTCAGGCCTCGAGGTGAGGGGGCTCATACAGGGGTGGAGAGCCCTGGGAAGAGAGAGAGGGGATGACGGCGGAGGGGCTGTCCAGCGGAGAACCGAGCCAAATGGCCTTGGTGGTGAGCAGGTGCAAGGAGCCCCAGAGGTTTCAAGCATGGGAGCCTGGAGGAGAGAGTGCCCCTCACAGATGCTGGCAGCCCTGGCCAAGAAGGAGGCAGGAGGAAACGTGGAGAGCTTTATTTGAACGTTCTGGCATCGAACTCCCAGGAGGGGCTTGAAGATACAAGCCTGGGGTTCAGGAAGAGATCCAGGCAGGAGATAGACCTGGGCACCCCCATACTGGGGGCACAGTCACAGCAACAAGGTGGATGAGAGTGCTGACGGGAACCGTGAGGAGGGAAGGAACCATATCCTGCACATCTATATGCTGAAGAGGACCCAGAAGTGGGGAGGGGTGGATACAGACAGGCAGGCAGGCAGATGCGATGGGATTATGTCCTGGAACTGACGGGAGGGGCCGTGGAGCAATCAGAGGGTAGGCTGAGCCCCAGCAAAGCTTCCTTCCTTCTCACAGATAGAAGGAAGGAGAAAAGTAAAGAGAGTGAATGCTTCTCCCTCCATTGGGGCCACGGCAGAGAAGCCCCGGCTGCCAAGAGGCCAGGGTGCTCTCTCCTCTACCAGGTCCTGGCTCAGCAGCTGGCTCTGGTCCTGCCACTAGCCACACGACCCCTACGGGCAGCCCCTGATGGAGACACATGCCTGAGGGGAAGCGCACCTCTCTCCCTGGCCTGCCCTCCTGGGGAGGTGGCTGTACTCCTGGATGGGCTCTCACCTGCCCCTGACATCACAGTCCAGATGGAGAGCCAACCTCCACCTAGATTTGCCACACAGATGAGGCTGGAGTCATCCCTGGCCAGTTTCCCAGTCAAGCCCCATCAGGATGCAGGCTTCTACCCAGGGAGCCGAAGTCCCCATGGTGACCCCACTGAGATGCAGGGATGATCACCAGCCCAGGCAGACACTGGCGCCTGGGCCAGAGGTGTGCACTCCACACAACCCTTCAGAAATGGATTTTCCATTACTGTTAACAGTGACATTTTCAGTAGGTAATGGACTTCCTGAGGTTTTGCCCTTCAAATTTTTAATTCTTCATTCCTATTTAAATACAAAAATTTAAACTTTCTCATTCATAACTGTGTCAGTCTGGATCATGGTTATGTTAATATGTTCTGAGTGAAATAAAATTCAGGTAGAACCTCCCTCCAAAAATCTCTACGATAACTAGGATAATGTCCCTAGAGACCCTGAACTCTGTGGATGCTTTGCGAGAATTCCTCCCCAGCAAGTTCAAAGTTATTTTTGCTCTTTTTTTTCAGTGTTCATTGTATGACTATCCCTTTGAAATAACATTTCTTAAAACAACTAGAAGCTGATAAATGTTGATTCTAGCTTTTAACACAGAGCTCTTTTCTTTCTGAGGTTCCCACCTCGGGAGATGGCAGAGTGGACCCTCACAGCATCTGTCCCACTAACCCGAGGCAGAATCTTGGTGGTGACTGAACACCGAAGGCTATGCTGCAATCAGGGTTCTCTACTAGAACTGGCTTTTTGTTATTTCCTGATGAGACGATACCCACGGGTCTCTGAAGCATCTGAGGACATCCAGTTTTCCAGAGGAAAGGCAGGGCCTAAATCAAGAGTGGGGTAGGGATCACTTTTTTCATGACTTGTGTTTTAAACAGCACTCTCTATAAAAAATGCGTAAGATCTTATTCTGGGAGTGTTAACTAAATTCCACAATTACCAGCTGAAGGAATTGCAAAGCCCATCACAATGTATCTTCAGAGCCATCCTTGGATTTGGAAAATCAGGGTTATAAATCCCTGGTTCCCAAAGCTTTGAGTGGTCACAGACTGCAAGAAGGCATGAGCCAGTCTGGGGCAGCAGGCACTGGTGCCAGGATAGACCAGGGTCCTCGCAGACAGCTGATCACACGTGGATGGGGTAGACGCCAGGGCTGCTGTGTGCATGAGTGGGGGTGGGGGGAGTGGCCCAGGAGACCCAGGGCAGCTTCAGGGTGAAGTTGGCTGAAATTCACCCCACTCTGCTTTTTCTCAGGCATGGTGCTTCCCACTTCTGATTACTGTCATCTCATGACTTCACTTGAAAGAACTAGCGCCTTCCCTGCTTACATTTTACTACGTGCTAAGTGCTTGATAGGAAATCTCGTTACATTTGCACACACACTCTGTCAAGCAGGTACTGCCATTATCCCCATTTCACAGATGAGGAAACAGAGCTTTAGAAGGTTCAGCAATTGCCTGAGGTCACATGGTGGTGAGCGGGAGGCCTGGATCTCCTCCATCACCAGCACCTTAAAAGTCAGCACCTCTTGCCCAGGCGCTGGAATCACCTGGTTTCAAACATACTGTCCAGGTCCTTCCACAAACCAAGTCAGAATTAAAGCAACACATTTACAGACCAGGAACCTGGAGCCCAGAGATCAGAAGTGGCTTGCCCGAAGTGGCACGGTGAGTTTGGGCCAAGCGGGGCCAGAATCCAGGACCCGCTGACTATGTACCATTCACCTGCTCACTGTACTAATCCCTCTCCCCTCCCCCAAGTCTCCATAGTTACAGCGACCAGCGCCAGCACCTACCCCTCCCTGCCCACAGCACTCACCTCATCACATGGATGCATTCTGGCTCCTTGGTGAAGCTGTAGGCATAGCCACTGGATGTGGTCCCAAAGTCGACAGCCACCACCACGAGAAACGTCTGCTGCTCAGAGACGTTTGGGTCAGCATCGTTCTGCAGATAACCGAGCAGGGTACAGGGAGTGGGCGGGGCAGTCAAGCCAGGCTTTCAGAAGGGTTCCACCCTGCCCTGCTGTGTGCCCACTGTAGACAGAAGCATATTGCACATTCTGGTTCAAGGCTGCCACGTGGTGAGCTCTGGGGAGAGGGCAGGCTTTCTCAGCCCCTACCTGACCGACTCAGGGAGAAATGGAGGTGTCTCCTAAACAAGGGCCAGGCCACTGGGGAGGGCCCCTGCCTACATTTGACCAACACTCCCTTTGTCAACTGTGCACAAACGTGGCTAATTATGGAAACTCTTCCATCTGGGCTGGAACCCCAGTGGTTCCCTGAGTGACACCCCCCTGTGCCCCCCATTGCCCTCCCCCAGTCCCTGCACAGACCTCCAGACCCTGCTCAGCTGTGCCCTGTGCACCTGCCAGATGACCCCTCCACCTGCCCAGGTGTGTCATGCATGGGTGTGGGGCTCAGCATACCAGGGACCCTGCCCGGTCCTGCCATAGTCATCATATGACCCTGCTGAGTCCTGTCCCCTTGGGGCCCCGAGCCTTTCGTCATCTGTCAAGTGAGTAGGTCAGGCCATTCCAGACTTCCAAAAAATTCTTTAAGCAAATGTAGACTTTTTTTTTTTAACATCCACAGAACTTCAAATTATACCAATAATTTTTGGATTTGAAGAGTATTGGTTAGAGCAGGGGGTGAGAGCCCCACGTGTCTGGCCTTTCATCACACTGCCCCCCATCCCATTCAGCTTATCCTGAAGCTCTTACAGGGAACCCTCAGGGTACAGAGTTTGAAAACCACAGGACCCAGCTGTTAGGTGAGCAAGCCTCTCAGTTTTCCCAAGCCTGAGGGAGTTCAGGATACAGGACTTTGCGTGGAAACCAGGACGGTTCCAGGAAAACCAAGACAAGCTGGCATCCCTACCTAGCGATGGCTCTGAAGTTCTTCTCAGCAGGGTCTGCTTTGAGGATCTGAGCAGCTCGTACAAAGCCGCCCTTTCCTCCGGGTACCTCTCTCTGGTTGGCTACATGTAAATCCCTGGAACGGCTGCCCCACAGTATCTACCTTTGCAGTTAGGGGCAAGGCAGGAACAAATGCCCAGCCTCCAGCCCCCCGCGCTGCCCAGGTCCTCTCTCTCGGGCAAGCTGGTGCAGAAGCAATTACAGCCACAGCTTTTGGTCACGGCGGTTAACTACAGTGGAAAAGCCAGTGCATTTCACTGACTCACCCGCCAGCCCCAAGTGGCTGCTTCCTACAAGAGGATGTCTCGGTCTCTGAGCCCTGAATCTTTAAAGAGCTGCTCCCACCCTGCCTGCTCATGTTACCCACACCCAGGCCAATGGCTCCAGAAGCATCAGCCACACCATGGAAAGCCTTTGCTGACCCACAGTGGCGAAGGGGCTCAGTAGGGCTCACGTGGCTGGCACTAGGTAGGACAACTTAATCTCCACCCATGAACGTGAGAAGCCGCTCAGAAGCCCATCACATGAGAGGCGCCTCTGAAAGCAAAGGTAATCAGCACACGTACCCCCCTCCCCATACACACAGATTTCTTACCACAGTGTGGGAAGGGGACAGAGGTGTTATTCCTGTGTCCCCCAGACTCCGGGCTGGAGATGAGTATGCAGACGTAGGGGTCATTTCTGAAAGGAAAGACAAGTGCGCTCCTTAGAGGTGGTGTGGACTGAGCCGGAGAGGAGCAATGAGGGCTGCATGGCTGTGCTCCTGCAGGGACTGTTGCCCCTGGAAAGCCAGCTAACGTGGGGCGAGGCTGAACTCCAGCCAGAAAGGTAGGGTGTCTGATCTGTCCACCCCCGTATTTGATATTTAAAACTTGACCAAATGAGACGCTCCTTTTCTCCCAGTGACCACCAGGCCTCTCCCTATGTGCCACCCAACTCCCACTTAGCAGAGAGGCTGCCCAGTCCCCAAATCGCCTTGGCACCTGGCTCACGCCCTCTGTAGAGCCAGTCCTTAGCCCAGGCACCAGCATGGACCAGCAGAGCCTGTAGCCCCCTGAGATGATGTGCAAATTTTTCATGCATTTTCTTGGAAGGGCATCCACAGCTGTCAGGTTCCCAAAGGAGTATGGGACCCCACCCCAAAGATTAACAACCCTGATTGTAAGAGTAGAGGACAGGAGTGCAACTTCCAGAAATAATTTCCTTGCTTTGTGGATGCATCACCTCCTCCCTCCCTCTGGCATGAGGCCCTGCCAGAACAAGGGGAACTCAACTCTCTTCAGTGATGCTGAAGGGTTTTGACATTCAAAAAAAAAAAAAAAAACTATAGCAGAAAGACAGATAGATTAGCATTCCTGGGTCCCCCAGTTGGGGCCCTGCAACAGACACGAGGTCAAATCAGAGAAGAGCCAACAGCAAGGCAGCATGAATATCATTTTGTTGATTCCCCTACTGCTCTTGCAATTACTCAGGCGCAGACATTGGTTCTGAAACCTTGCCAGAGCCCTGTGGCTCTCCCCCAGGGGTGAGCACCCAAGGAGAAGTCGCCCTGTCCCTGGTCAGTGCTGGAAGCTCCACCCACTCTCCCTGCCCACTGCCCAGGACTGGCAGGGCCTGCAGAGCAGCAGAACAAGCACTGCAGGCTCCCCCTGCAGAGGTGATGGCCAGATCCTGGACACCAACAAATCCCAGGTACCATCTAGTACGTTCTGCAAATACTGCTCCATTCGGTATATAGACTAATACCTGGTGGGGAAAAAATGGGTAATGTGCTACAACAATACATGTAGTCAAGGAAACCCAGAGGGTATGAGGTATCTGGGAAAGACCTGTCTGCTTCTAGGGAAGCACTAGGAGAGGCTCCATCTGCCTCTGCTTGCCAAATCACTTTGGTTAATCCCACGCGCTTACTGATTTTTTTTTTTTTCCCTGCTTAGTGAGAACTCAAACGGCATCATTACAGTGGGCGCCAAATGGGTTGAGGGAATAAAATGAATTATGAAAGAGTGAATATGAAGCTTCAAATCTGCACAGCCACCTTCCCAATCTGCAGGCATATGCTCCCTCTCCTCCCGATAAGGCTCAGTTCTAAGCTTTGGGAGAAAGGTTCAGAAGCAAGTAAGTACAGAGGCCACAAATCAACCTGTGGGGCAAAGGACTTAAACAGACATTTCTCCAAAGAGCATATACTAATGGTCAATAAGCATGTGAAAGATGCTTAACTCATTAGTCATTAGGGAAATGCACTCATTAGTCATTAGGGAAATCAAAACCACAGTGCGATACTGCTTCACACCCACTTGGATGGCTCTAATTGAAAAAAAAAAAAGGAAATAACAAATGGTGGCAAGGATGTGGAGATATTGGACCCCCTGTATGTATCTTGTGGGAATGCAAAATGATACAGCTGCTGTGATAAGCAGCTTGGTAGTTCCTCAAACAGTCAAATATAGACTTACCATAGACTCAATTCCACTCCTAGGAATTCCACTCCTAAGTATCTACCCAAAAGAATTGAAAACAGGGACGCTTGTATGTGCGTGTTCACTGCAGCATTATTCACAAAAACCAAAAAGTGAAAACAACCCAAGTATCCATCAACAGACAAATGGATAAACAAAATGTGGTATATCCATTCAATGGAATATTATTCAGCTGTAAAAAGGAATGAAATTCTTACACATGATACACCATGGATGAACCTAGAAAACATTATGCTAAGTGAAATAAGCTGGACACAAAAGGACAAATACCATATAATGTTTAGAATAGGCAAATTCATAGAGACAGACAGTAGATTAGAAGTTTAGAAGTAGCCAGGGGCTAGAGGGAGGAATGGGGAGTACAGAATTTCCATTTTGGGTGATGAAAAATTTTGGAAAAAGTAGTGACGGTTGCACAACATTGTGAATGTAATTAATGCCACTGATTTGCACACTTAAAAATGGTTAAAATGGCAAATTTTATGTTATGTGTACTTTACCACAATAAAAAAATTTTATTAAAAAAAACTTGCTCGGGGCTTCCCTGGTGGCGCAGTGGTTGACAGTCCGCCTGCCGATTCAGGGGACATGGGTTCGTGCCCCAGTCCAGGAAGATCCCACATGCCGCGGAGCAGCTGGGCCCGTGAGCCATGGCCGCTGAGCCTGCACGTCTGGAGCCTGTGCTCCGCAGCGGGAGAGGCCACAACAGTGACAGGCCCGCGTACCACAAAAAAAAAACAAAAACAAAAACATAAAACTTGCTTATCTGAGAGGAGAAGCAATTTCCGATTCTACTAGCACCATGGCTCAGTGCTCTTGAAAAGAAAATGGAGACGTGAGCCTGGCTCCCGGACCAGCCGGCTAAACTTCGGCTTCTTTGCTCATCTCCCAGCACAGGGTACCCCCTTCCATAAAAGCAGGGGGAGATCAGCATCTCCACTTGTGAGTAGCCTGCCCTGCCCCCACCCCCCCTTGGGCAGCCTGCAGAGAGGCACCATCCTGCGCTGGGAGCCACCCTCTCTCCACCCGCTATACCTGCAAGGCCTGCAGCCATGTGTCCACATTTGCACAGAAGGTTTTGGAAGACACCGAATGTCTAATTGCCCAGAAAATCTGGTGCTGGCAATTAGCAAACAAGCTATTATCTGCAGAAAAACCATCCACCCCGCTGTCTGCTTGGTTCTAATTATCCCATCACTCAGCCCTTTTCAGAGCATGTCCTACTGACCTGTAAAATAGCATATGTTGGGCCACACACTGAACACATGCCTTGGGCCCCCAGAGGACTCCAGGGAATTTGAAGACAAGAACCAAGGATGTTTTTTGGTTCTCCCTGTACCTCCCTCCCACCCTGCCTCTGGTTCAGTACTAAATAAATCATTTGCCTTGCTGATCACTCAGCCAGGCCTAGAGGCAATTGAACTTCATGGATTTTCTCCATTAGAAATTAAAATGCAGCTACATTGTGCGATGATTTAAAACTGACTTGCACAGAAGGTATGGAGGAGTAACATTTTTATAGACATTTGCATATCATGCACACCCACATCTATAGCTCTATAGATCCCAAATCAAAGATAATTCACCAGTTAATGTGCATTGACCCACCACAGAAATATAAAGAGCCTGTAGTGATAACTTTGTTATCAAGCTAATATTTCTTTATTTAACTATTTAAGATGCTCAAAAATTTTTAGGGAGGGGATTCCCTGGTGGCGCAGTGGTTGAGAGTCCGCCTGCCGATGCAGGGGACACGGGTTCGTGCCCCGATCCGGGAAGATCCCACATGCCGTGGAGTGGCTGGGCCCGTGAGCCATGGCCGCTGAGCCTGCGCGTCCGGAGCCTGTGCTCCGCAGCTGGAGAGGCCACAGCAGTGAGAGGCCCGCGTACCGCAAAAAAAAAAATAAATTTTTTTTTAGGGAAAAGAATATGGAAAAGCCTACTTTAGCCCCTGCGGGATGTGAGAAGTTTCTGGTGTGCAAATAATCCCAGCCAATCTTGAGAGCTTTCATTCAATAGGTAAGTGATTAAGAATAAACACAACAGGGTCAATAGAATATTATCTATTGGTCTATGGATAATTGACAGATCTAAGCTAACAGACAAGAGGAGAGAGTTGATACATGGAATGTCTATATGTACAAGGTACATGCTGTGTGTCCTGGCTACCAATTAAACCTAGGCCATTATCCACAGTAAGAAACACCAACTGTCGTTCACTGTGACCCTGTTTAAGTTTCTCTGTAAAGCCAATATAATAACGTCTGCCCCATGACTGCTCCCGCCTACGTGATATTCCAGTTCAGTACACACAGAGTGACTTAGGCACATCAAGAGCAGAAGAGAAAGGCAAAGCTAAAAGCCCAAGAAGAAGAGAGATTTTTAGAGTACAGGCTTGGGAGAGAGAAAGGAAGCTGATGAAAAGAAAAGTGATACTCATCTGCAGAGGTAAGGAGAGAAGACTGGTAAAAGAGACTAAAGAAAAATGCTTTACCAGAAGTGTAGTCAAGGGCAGAGCTGAGGGATCAGGGAGTTTTAAGAAATACCTACTCCGCCGTTCCCACAAGATTAAACAGACACTCAAAGCATCTTCCCATTTCAAGCACTAAGTTATTCTGAAATGCAGTAACACAGAGGGATTTGATGATTTCACATCACAGAATCAGAAAAACAAGGAACATTTCAAGAATGCAAACTATCAGCCACAGAATCAAGCCGAGGAGGAAGAGACCGGAAGCTTTCTAGAAACCCAATAGAAAATAATCATCAGGTCTTCTTTGTCATTAGTTTTAGATGATTTACCATTACTTATGTCTTATATACTTACTGTATATAAGTAAGTAATCTTTACTATATATAAGTATATAATCTTTTTTAGTTTAGTAAATATGAAAATAGATACAGGTGTTCCTAGGTTCACTCTTAACCTGGGACTCAGCCCGCAAAACATTCTTCAACCAAGCCATTTAAAAAATAATTTTTGCAGCAAAGAGGGATATATAAATAAATGAAAATATTTATGCAGCCAAGTAGAGGATATAAACAAGTAAAAATAGGATTCAACCAACAAGTCTCCTGTCGCAGGATTTTTTAGACCCCAAAGCAGATAGCAGAGGAGAAACTAGTTGAACTTGTGAGGTTAATACTCATCACTTGCCTTAACAGTGTAATAATTAAAATACAGGCTTCATCAGGGTTCCTGCTATAAAACGTGAGACTTGTAAACTCCAGACACATTCTCATTTGCTCCTGGCTCTAATGGCTTTAATCAAAGCAGACACTCCTAAAATAAAAAGTAGTCTTACTAAGAGAACCTCAGAGACAGCCATAATTCATGAACTTGCTTGTTGTTCTGCTCTGCTGGAGACATTAGTCAGCAAATAGCCGTGAGCAGAATCGTGGACTTTCTGAGATACATGAAATCGATGCTGCTCCATAAATACAACATTTTTAAAGATGAAGACGGAACCATTGGGCTGACTTTATTTTACAAGGCTCCAGGCTCATGTGAAATGACAGGTGGTCTCAAACAATGGAGACTCCCCAGCTTTTTCAAATAGGCCTCCTTGCTAGCTTTCAGATTTATGTTCTATCAAACAAATGCTCGATTTCAAAAGGATTTTTAAGGTCTGGTCCTTATGATTTTTAAAATGCAGTATATATGTTCATTTCTTTTCTCCTGCTAGCCATGAGATAATAGGTTATTTGCTGACAGTTGCCTAAATCAGGCCGTTTGAAAAAAGCTCTCCCTTTCTCTCTCCTTATATGCCCTCCCTGTAGTGTCATCTTTGAAAATTGATCAGCTCAAGGTCATGTGTAGGTTACTGGCAAATATCTTTTAAGAAGGAACATTTAAAATTCTTATTACCCTATAACAGGCTGCATGGCTAGCTGAAATAATGCATTATTACCGTAAACTGAACTTCCATTTCAGTAAATAATTTATGGGGTTTTTTTTCAATCACCATGGTTGATGTCCAAAGTAAATGGAAATTTTATTGGTGTGAACTGAGAGACCCTCCTGACTTCAAAGAACACTGAGTGTAAAACAGCTGCTCTCCAAATGCTAAATAACAATTATGGAAATGTGCATTTATTGTGGCAGAAACCACAGCATCATGCACCAGGGGGCTGCGTCAGGCCCTTCCTGACACCAGACAGCAACTTCCAGTTACCGTCCCCATCACTAAATGGACTAGGAGATACGATGCCCCAGTGAGAGAGAACTGGGGCATCGGAGTTTCCCCAGAGACAGTGAGATCCCCAAGTTCCTGTAACCTCAGTCCATGTGTGGTGGCACTTCCCAATTTCTCTCTTAACCATAGGTTCACAGGAACATGCATGTTCAAGCAGCTGCTGGGGGAGGTGAGGAAATGCTTTCTAGACCAACAGGCCTTCCTACTAATTTTCATGAATTATATTCAGAAACCTCACAGCCTCTGCCCACTGGGACCTAGCATTTGAAGGGGGTCCACCAGATCACCCCATACACAGGATTAAGATACTTTTGTCCATCCAACTTGTCTTTCACAGACTCTGGGCTCATCTGGGCAAGGCCATGTCTTATTTCATCTTTGATTCCTCAGCTCCTGATTTGTCACAGGCACTCAGTAAATGTAGGGTGGATGGATGGATGGATAGCTGGTTGGGTGGGTAGATGGATGGACGGATGGGTGGATGGATGGATGGATGGGTGGATGGATGGATGGATGGGTGGATGGATGGATGGATGGATGGATGGATGGATAGCTGGTTGGGTGGGTAGATGGATGGACGGGTGGGTATATGGATGGACGGATGGGTGGATGGATGGGTGGATGGGTGGGCGGATGTTTCTAACGTGTGCCCAAAAGTGGACTCATTGACTATCCATAGACTTGGAGGGCCACTGAGGTCTTTCCCAACCGAGGCATCAACCCCCGAGTCAGGATATTAGTAACACATATCCTGAGTTACCTCCAACAACGTGGGATCAGCTCTCAAATCACTCCCAGACCTGCCTCTCTCCTCAAATGTCCCTTTTGGTTGGTGCAACCACCATAGCTCCCAGAAGGGAGATTTCCTAGACTTCTCCCTCCCCTCTCATTGTACTCCTAAGCCCCGTCATCCCTACTTCTTAGCATCTCTCACAGTCACCCTCTGCAGCCTCACCACCACAACCTTGGTCCAGACCCTGCTGACCTTTATCAGGCCTCCCACACAGCCTCTCAGTCTCCCCGCTCTGAGTCTCCCCATCCAAGTCACGCTCCTCCGCGGTCAGAGCCATCCAGTCAAAACTGAGGTCTGCTCACGTTACTCGACCAGGCCAGGGCCTTCTATTCCCATGCCCCACAGGATACACCTAGCACACAGGCCTTTAAACCTAGGATAAACCTAGCACACATCCAGGCCTTTAAAAGTCCACCCCGCCTCCCTCTGCAGCCTCATCTCTCTCCATCGCCCCCATGCCTTCTCTGCTCTCTCGGTACAGAGGAGAGAGGAACTTCTTCATCAGTGTCTGGGGATTGACGGGCAAAACCCAGACTTGCGGAAATGCTAAGGACAGCAGCCTGGTCTCATCAAGAAATAAATTACAGGGTTTCCCTGGTGGCGCAGTGGTTGAGAGTCCGCCTGCCGATGCAGGGGACACGGGTTCGTGCCCCGGTACAGGAAGATCCCACACGACGTGGAGCGGCTGGGCCCGTGAGCCATGGCCACTGAGCCTGCGTGTCCAGAGCCTGTGCTCCGCAACGGGAGAGGCCACAGCAGTGAGAGGCCCGCGTACCACAAAAATAAATAAATAAATAAAAAATAAATAAAATAAATTACAAGGAAAATACAGGCGAAAGAAGGAAGGGAAAACTATAGATTAAAGGGTCTCTCGAACTTTGATGTGCATCAGAATCACCTGGAGCGCTTATTAAAACAGACGTGCTGACCCCACCCCCAAAGTTTCCACTCCAGTAGGTCTGGAAATGCTGAGTATCTGCATTTCTAATGAGTTACCAGGCCATCTGGATCAGCCCCAGACAAAGGCTATACCTTTAAAAGACAAAGTAACTCCAGTCATTGCAACACTTGGATCTTTACTGGACCATGATTCAAATGAACCAAAAATCTTATGCCGTTTATGAGACAACTGGAAATGTAAACAGTGACCAGATATTGATAATATGAAGAAATTATTGTTAGTGGTGTAATTATGCAATCTTTAAGAGTTGTTATGATACATTCTGAAATATTATCACATGAAACAATATGATATCTGGGATTTTCATCAAAATAATATGGGATATTAATCCTTTGTCATTGCTTCGTTTGCAAATATTTTCTCCCATTCTGAGGGTTGTCTTTTGGTCTTGTTTATGATTTCCTTTGCTGTGCAAAAGCTTTTAAGTTTCATTAGGTCCCATGTGTTTATTTTTGTCTTTATTTCCATTTCTCTAGGAGGTGAGTCAAAAAAGATCTTGCTGTGATTTATGTCATAGAGTGTTCTGCCTATGTTTTCTTCTAAGAGTTTGATAGTGTCTGGCCTTACATTTAGGTCTTTAATCCACTTTGAGTTTATTTTTTGTGTACGGTGTTAGGGATACAGCCACTATACAGAAGAGTATGGAGGTTCCTTAAAAAACTAAAAATAGAACTACCATATGACTCAGCAATCCCGCTACTGGGCATATACCCTGAGAAAACCATAATTCAAAAAGAGTCATGTACCAAAATGTTCATTGCAGCTCTATTTACAATAGCCAGGACATGGAAACAACCTAAGTGTCCACTGACAGATGAATGGATAAAGAAGATGTGGCACATATATACAATGGAATATTACTCAACCATAAAAAGAAACGAAATTGAGTTATTTGTAGTGAGGTGGATGGACCTGGAGTCTGTCTTACAGAGTGAAGTAAGTCAGAAAGAGAAAAACAAATACTGTATGGTAAACACATATATGTGGAATCTAAAAAAAAAAAAAAAATGGTTCTGAAGAACCTAGGGGCAGAACAGGAATAAAGACGCAGACGTAGAGAATGGACTTGAGGACACGGGGAGGGGGAAGGGTAAGCTGGAACGAAGTGAGAGAGTGGCATGGACATATACACACTACCAAATGTAAAATAGCTAGTGGGAAGCAGCTGCATAGCACAGGGAGATCAGCTCGATGCTTTGTGTCCACCTAGAGGGGTGGGATAGGGAGGGTGGGAGGGAGATGCAACAGGGAGGGGATATGGGGATATATGTATACATAGAGCTGATTCACTTTGTTAGACAGCAGAAACTAACACACTATTGTAAAGCAATTATACTCCAATAAAGATGTTAAAAATAATAATAATAATACGGGAGGGGAGGGACAGAGATTAAACGATACTGGTCACAAATTGATAATGACTGAAACTGGTGACTGATTCATCCGGGCTCAATACATTATTTGTCCTACTTTTGTATATGCTTTAAACTTTCCATGATAAAAGAGCTGGTGTTTTAATGTACCAGTTTCATGTCCATCTCCCTCTTGTCAGGAGAGCAAGAGGATATTTTTCTTATGCTGTGTATCAATCAGAGCACCTGGCCCATACATGGTAGGTAGGTGCTCCAGACATTTGTCAAGCGAATGAATAAGCTAGCAAGAATATATATTCATTTAAACCGATACACGGAGACTCTGAAGGCCTGGGAAGGTTTCAGACCTGGGTCACCGGTGGGTGAGGGGTACAAGTTCAGCTGGCTTCTCTGGAGGTGAGGCTATTGGGACAGCCCTTGAAGGAGTCTGAGTTTCAGCAGAACCCACCGGGCCCCCTTGCAGGCAGCAAAGCAGGTGTCTGACCACCAGCTGAATGGCTCTAACTCCGAGGTGGGCTCTAGCAGCCCAGCCTCAGATACGAGGCCCTCCTAGACTTTGAAACCACCTCTGTAAACCCAGGGCCTCAGAGGAGGCAGGGGGCTGTCCCCAACCCAGTGCTGGATCCCTCCATGTTCTGAGAAATGGGGAGATGCCCCTGCAGACAGGCAGAGTTTCTCTAAAGACCAGGACACACCCTTTTTGCTGTGTTCAGACTCGCTGGGCTCCCAACTCCATGTGGAAGGGATGAGAAGCCTCAATGAAGGCCTTGGCATTTCCTCATCCCCCTGAGGAATGGCCAGCTGCAGTGCCAATGTCAGCTGTCACCCTGTGACCCTTTGTACTAAAAGAACAAACGCTGAGGTCTCCAGAAAGGGAGGTGTCCTGCGGGGACCAGGCTGCAGGCACAGCATCCTCCATGCTCAGGCAGGGCAGCCAGCTTGGGCTGCAGGGTCGAGGGCCATGTCTCCCCAGAACCAGGGCGGCTCGAGAATAGGAGCAAAGCTGAAGTTGGCTCCTTGGCTGCAGTTCTTAAAGGAAAGTAAGGAAAACAAAATGGCTTCTGATGATGATGGAGAACATGGCATGGCAGGTGGAGAAAGCGGAGGTCTGGACACCGGCTTGTGAGCCTGGAGAAACCACCTCACCTCTCTCCGGCGCATCTTCTCCCTCCGTGAAGTGGGAATTTGGATTCTCAGGGCCTCAATCACTGTGTTGCAATGAACAAAAGAGGTAAACCCTCAGAAATGTGTAACAGTCCGGGATAAAAGGATCCAGGAAAAGGAGTAAGTCTGTGAATAAAGGTGATGAATTTGCTGTGGAACGTATTTCATTGATGTAACTGTGGAAAACACAAACGAAGGTATTCAGGCGATTGGAAATGCCTATGCATTCCAGGGAGAAACGTCTTATTCTAAATTGAAGTTCTTCCATTAAAGCTCATGCTTTGTGTCAATATTACCAAACTATTTACATGTGATTATTATTTAGTGTATCTGTTCAATAAATATTGGTTTAAACATAAAAAAAAACCACGAAATATGTAACAGCCCTCACCCACCATTTGCTGAATTCCTTCATGGGGTCAGATATTTATGTATTTTTTTTAGTTTAGGCTCTTTTGCAAGTTTATTAAACTCAAATTATTTATTTGAAATTGTTAGAAACGTACAAACTCAGAAATCTATTAGGAAAGCTATCATGGTCGGCACACACTGAATGCGAATTTCATGCCATGCTAAGAGCTTTACAGGTGTGGCTTGAGAAAGCCTGCTGTTAGGGGCTGGAGGTACTGGCATTCTTCCACTGGATGGGTGAGAAACATAAGGCCTAGAAGGTTAAGAAAGAGCCCAGGGCTTCCCTGGTGGCGCAGTGGTTGAGAGTCCGCCTGCTGATGCAGGGGACACGGGTTCGTGCCCGGGTCCGGGAAGATCCCACATGCCGCAGAGCAGCTGGGCCCGTGAGCTGTGGTCGCTGAGCCTGTGCGTCTGAAGCCTGTGCTCCACAACGGGAGAGGCCACAATAGTGAGAGGCCCGCGTACCGCAAAAAAAAAAAAAAAAGAAAGAAAGAAAGAAAGAAGCCCACATTTTTAGGATGCAGCCCAGCTGGATTCGGAGCTCGCCACCTCTGAGCCTGTGCCCTACAGGGAACCCAACACCAGGTCCCACGCAAGTATTGTTTCTCTTGAAAGATGAAACTACGAGAGAGGTGTTAGTGTTAACTTAAATCCCCATTTCACAGATGGGCAAATAGTGCGGGGGAGGTCAGGGGGTCACAATCACAGGGCACCCCCAAGCCCCAGCGGCTGTCTCTGCCTCCGGGCTCAGAAGACCGCATGGCTCACCCTTCCTTTGGCTCCAAAGGCTCACAGTGTTCTCCATTTCAAATGCCATAATTCTTCAAATCCAAATATCAGCGTGGGGAGGAGCCATGATGACACAGAGGTTCAGAGTCAGGAAAGCCTGGCCTCAAATCCTAGCATGGCGGGCTTCCCTGGTGGTGCAGTGGTTGGGGGTCCGCCTGCTGATACATGGGACACGGGTTCATGCCCCAGTCCAGGAAGATCCCACATGCCACAGAGTGGCTGGGCCCATGAGCCATGGCCGCTGAGCCTGCGCGTCCGGAGCCTGTGCTCAACAGCGGGAGAGGCCACAACAGTGAGAGGCCCGCTACCGCAAAAAAAAAAAAAAAAAATTCTAGCATGGCCACTTCCCAGAGGCAGGCCCTGGGGTGAGCTACTTAGCCTCTTCCAGCCTGTTTTCCCACCCCTCCTGGAAAAATGGGGGGGGAGGGGATCATGATGATGGTGATACATTTCATAGGATCACTGTAAAATAATGCATGAATACATGAAATAATATCTATAAAACCTGGTGCATGGCGAGCACTTGATAAATTATAGATGTCATTTATCATCGTTACCATCATGATCATCCTCGTCAAATCGGTCCAATTGCTGTTGAGAAAAAGCACCCACGTGTTTACACCAGGAAACAGAGCTCCCACTTATGCACAAGGGCGGCAAATGCATTTTCTTTATATTATGCTTCTCTGGGCTTCTTCATCAAGGATAAAAAGTCTCACCAGACAGAAACTTGGCAAATGGGACCTTCAGGAAAACTCAGTGATGGGAAACACGAGGGCCTTGCTGCCGTGGGTGAGGGAGACTGTCTGGCCCCGACTTCCCGCTCAGGCCACCTGCTCACCTCAGGGGTCCTTTCAGAATAACCACGGAGACCCTGGGAAGCCACGTGACCCTCCGCGCCAGACAATAACCTCAGGCTTTCCTGTCCTCTGCGATGAAGCACATTTTCGAACTGACCGGGTGAATGAAGAATCACTCTCCCACCAAGGAAAAGATTCCACCTGCCTGGGCACCTGGAAGGCCAGGGTTTAGACTTCCCCAATTTCTATCGTGAACAGCCTTGGGATGGCTCAGCCCACAGAGCTGGCGCTGCCTGTACTGAGACTAAAGCCAGGGGCAATGGCACTCCAGCCTGTTGGTCTCCCCAGGAGCGGGATCTTTCCCCTCCCAAACACTCATCATATGTCCCTGGGGAGGGGAGAGGGAGAAGCAGAACAGGAGCTAAGGGTTGGGGAGAGAGACAGCTCGTTCACCCCCTTCAGCTGAACCCTCCTGATGAGAGGAAGTTGTGCCACCTCCAGGCAGGAAGGGTTGCCCTTAGCCCGCTTGTACCCCAAGCCAGAACCGGAGCACAAACCTCCCGTACCCTGCCGGTGCCTGAGAGCTGAGGCTCGTGCACGTGACAGATCCTCCGAGGAGTGTCTTAACGGAAGAAATGTCCCAAAACAGCAGCGTAGTTTGTGCACTGCACAAAGGCACCACCTTGAGGGACATCACCCAAGCAGGACTGCACCCACCCCTGGATATGGGTGCCGTTTTCTTACCCCAAAGGTGCCCTTCCAAGTCATGAACTAAAGGGCTATATCACCTAGAGCGAGCATCTTTTTCCAATTTTTGCACCCAGAGAAGATCTGTGTCTAATTCATCTAAAAGCACCATAAAAGGCAGCCATAGCACTTAATACTCAAAAAAAAGGAAGGAAATGCCTGGAAAGGTACTGAGTTCCCCATCACTAGAAGAGTTCGAGTTGAGGCCAGGCAATCACTTAGCTGTAGAAGAGCAACAGTGGGTCAGAAAAAAGGAGATGGGACTCAGGAGGAGTGGAAACCAGGCTGTATGGACTGAGGCATTCGACCAAGATTCACTGAGCACGTGATTCACTACCTGCCGGGAGCTGTAGAAGCTGTGCAGCACTGTGGTTAAGCACAGGGGTGTTGGGCCTGGGGAGGCTGTTTCAAATCCCAGCTCAGTTATTTACTGATCTTGGTGGATACTGCTGTATCCACCCCAAATCCATTTCTCCCTTCTTAACCAAACCCTATTTTACATGACTAGGGGGAGGGGTGACCCTGCCCCAGATCCAGGGTAGATCCTGGGTAGTCTGAACCAATCATGACAACCCCCTTCCCCTTCCAATCATGGACACGGGAATGGGTTTGTGACCCACAGCTCTGGCTGATGGGACATGAAGGGAAGTCTGCCGGAGGCTCCTGGGAAGGAAACATCCTGACTCTCAGGCGAGCCCATGAGGCCAACACCTGTGGCTGCCATCTTGCCGCCAGCCCAAGATGCAGCCAGCACGGAAAGAACCTCCATCCATCCTTCAGTGGGTCCATGAGCTGCCTAGTACCTGCCTTGGAGCCTGCCAGACCTCTGGACTTCCCATTCATGGTCATAACTAATTTCCTTTTTCTAGAAACAAGATAAAGTCAGTTTTTCCATGCTTTGCAGCTAAAAACTGATGCACAGCTGTGCAATCTTGAACAAGTTACCAAGCTCCTTGGTGGTTCAATTTTCCTTCTGTATTAAATAGAGGTGATAACTCTTACTTCCTGAGATTAATGAGGATTCAATAAGAATAATGCAGGCAAAGGTCTTAACCAGTGTAGCTATTATTCCTCACAGTGTCTCATTTTATCTTTACAAACGACCCAATGAGGTAAGAAATAGGTAGATATTAGCCCCATTTAACAGCAGAGGAAACCAAGGCAGAGAGAGGTTAAGCATTTCCCCAAAATCTCACAGCTAGTAAGTGCCTGTCTCTAATGCCCAAGTCCCTTCCCTCCACCACATTCCAGCCCTGAGGTTCCAGGGGCCCTCAGGTTCCAGGCCTGAGCCTGTACCATGGAAAACTTGCAGCAAAGAGCAGTGAAAAATCAGATCTCTGGAGGGAGGGGGGATAGGGAGGGACTACTAATGGATATGAGTTTCTTTTTTTTTTTTTTTTGCGGTATGCGGGCCTCTCACTGTTGTGGCCTCCCCCGTTGCGGAGCACAGGCTCCGGATGCGCAGGCCCAGCAGCCATGGCTCACGGGCCCAGCCGCTCCGCGGCATATGGGATCCTCCCAGACCGGGGCACGAACCCGTATCCCCTGCATCGGCAGGCGGACTCTCAACCACTGCGCCACCAGGGAGGCCCGGATATGAGTTTCTTTTGAGGGTGATGAAAATGCTCTGGAAGTTGATAGTGGGGATGGTTGCACAACCTCGTGAATATATTAAAAACCACTGAATTGTAGACTTTAAAATGGTGGGTTTTATGATATGTGAATTATATCTCAAGAAAAAAAAAAAATCAAAGAGCTGCAGGAAACCACACTGTAAGGACAACTGTCTCCTAGCCCACCTCCAGGATGGCTGCCGACTACAGCTAGGCCGGGGGCAACAGCTGGCACTGGCCTGTCCCCAGATACCCCACTCTTTAGCAACACAAGAACGTGGGCCCAGAGCGGCGTCAGTGCCTCAGGTCACCAGCTGTGTCTTCACTTTTCCCCTAGATGCTCTGAAGCCGGCTGGCCAGAGCTAAAGGGCCAGGAGACTCCCAAGGGTCAGGCATCCTGACAGCGAGCTACAGACAGGGGGCTTGTCGGTGCTTCTCCCCAGATAAGTAGTTTCAAGGGATTCTGGAATAAATGTCAGGAGAAGGTACCTGATAACCTGCAGCCACACTAGCCCTCAGCAGGAGTCACGGCCTCATCTTAGCAGGAGGGCAAACTGCATCAGCATTAAAACATTCTTCTGTTAACTATTTGCAAGTGCCCACTGCCTGAGCCTGGGTCCTAGGCGGGGAGGTGCTCAGGAACCTGCCTGAGAAATTCCTGCTCCCAAAATATAAAGGAAAAGAGAAGAGAAATGCCACAAGGGGCTCAAAAGATCCCCTGGGGAGGTCAAGCATGGCCCATCCACTGCAGCCTGAAGGGGGGCTTCCAAGGGGGCGACCAAATGCCCTCCAGCGCAGGCAGCCTGGCACCTGTACACAGACCATTCCCACACGCTGGGCGAAGGCTTCATGTCAGCTGGAAGGAAAGAAAGTCCATTCAGAGTCTTTTAAGACTAAGTTTAAACTCCCTAGTTCTTACTCTTTTTATACAAAACCTTCACTGATGGATTGACCTTCTTACAAAAATGGAATTAGTAAACTGGGTTAAGATATTGATTAACTTTAGACTTTGCTAAATTAAGTATACATGGCAAAATTTCAAGAGTAACTACTCTTGAAAGGAGTTGAAATCGAATATCTAACTTCCAAGCAGTAACAGGAGATAAAAACAAAGCAAACTAGTAGATAATTCCCCCAGGACCGAATTTGCTCAAAGCCTTTGCCAAAAGAATATAAAAGACCATGCTAAGGTACTTTCCTGAGAATGGTGCTTACTTCCTCAGGCTACTCCACAGAGCAGGGGGAAAACCCTAAGCCACCAGGACCCAGAGGGTCCCCCAGAGCACCCCATGGCCCACCTAAGGCCAAGCAGCTGTGATGAGGCCCACAGAGCCTCCCCACCGATACACCAGACCCAGCTCCTGTCCCAGAGCAAGCAGATGCTGACCACCAAACTCTTTTTTGTTTTTGTTTTTTTTGCGGTATGCGGGCCTCTCACTGTTGAGGCTTCTCCCGCTGCGGAGCACAAGCTCCGGACGCGCAGGCTCAGCGGCCATGGCTCACGGGCCCAGCCGCTCCGCGGCATGTGGGATCTTCCCGGACCGGGGCACAAACCCGTGTCCCCTGCATCGGCAGGCGGACTCTCAACCACTGCGCCACCAGGGAAGCCCTCTGATCTGTTTTTTAATCTGCACTTCAAGCAAGTCAACTACAATGAAAACCAAACTAAACCAAACCCTTGGGGTGAATCGCTACAGCAGGGTAAGAGCAAACAGACCGCAAACCCCTGCCAATCCCGTATCTCTCATACCTACCACGCAGAAAAGCAAACGCGGGTCCTTCCACATCTTCTCCTGAGCTGAGGTGGGGAAGGCAAGCCTCAAAACCATATGAACCGCAGGAAATAAAATGCATATTATGTTTAGGGCCCACAAGGAGGCCACACAGATGGCCCCAGATGCCAAACAATTCAGATGCATCACGGGTGCCCACACCCCCGGTGCATGCATGATATTCGTGCATGAGTATTCAGGACACATGACCTCCCAGGACCCCTGGTTCCAGCCCCTGCAGGGCCCAGATAAGCAAGAACCGAGGTCAAAGGAATGGGACTTTGCGCCCTAGCTGCTACCTGTGGATGGCCAGTTGCCCAACCTCGGGCTTAGGAAGCCGTCTGGGCCTCCATAAGCCCAGGGTGGTGTGCCTCCAGCTTTCCATTGCTGCTGCGCCGCGGGCCTGTCCCTCCTGGCACCCAGGCCTGCCCGCTGCACTAAGTCTAACCGTGCACACGAGGGCTTCGGGCCTCACGGTTCTCTTTAACAGCTCCTCCGTCTGGAACTCAATTAGTCAGGGGCCATCTCCCCTTCAGAGCAGAATGCTCCAGATACAGAGTGACCAGCCTGCCACCCCCCAGGCACAGCCCCACCCGCTGAGCCGGGAATGTCTGAGCACAGGACAGTGACCTCCAGGAGGGGCCCATGGGAATGCCTCAGGCTGGGAAAGTGGCAGCTGGTCACAGGGACATCCACATGGGCCCGCACTCCCCACCGCGTTTCTCTGCCCCTCTCTCTCCACACACCTAGTCTGGGAAGGTCCCAAAGGTTTGGACACAAGTCTGGGGACAGTCTGCGTTAGTGAACTAGAAGACTTCCGGAAGCTAAATGTGTAGCAGGGAAGCAGGCAGGGGCCACGGGGCATCACTTCAGCATTTCCTGGGAAGTCCGTCAGCGGAGCGGACGAGGGTCCCATCCCCCACCCCCCCTGTGCCCGCCCACACCCTCCTCTGCCCCATCCCCATTGGGCTCCATTAGTCTTGTCTAGTGGATATGCATCACGTGGGTATTTAATTTATGAGAATCCGACTATGAGTTCTCAGGCCACTACAGAGCAAGTGACTTCAATTTAAATGTTGTAATTAAGAACAACGGAGGGCTTCCCTGGTGGCGCAGTGGTTGAGAGTCCGCCTGCCGATGCAGGGGACGCGGGTTCGTGCCCTGGTCTGGGAGGATCCCACATGCCGCGGAGCGGCTGGGCCCGTGAGCCATGGCCGCTGAGCCTGCGCATCCAGAGCCTGTGCTCCACAACAGGAGAGGCCAAACAGTGAGAGGCCCGTGTACCGCAAAAAAAAAAAAAAAAAAAGAACACCGGAAAATTCTATCTTGCCCATGAACTCTTTATTAGACACCATGGTGAGTGCCATGGGGGACTGAGGTGGAGTGGGCAGCCCCAGGGTGATGCTGTTTGGCCTTTCGAAGGGCAAGTTTGCTGAGTGGACAAGATGGGGAGGGAACCCCAGGCAGAGGGCAGAGCACGAGCAAAGATAGAGAGAGCAGTGTGGAGAGCTCCCCAGAGGCCTTGCACCCTCCCTCCCGGCTGCCCCCGGCTCACATCACATCACAGCCACCAATTTCATCAGGTTACTCCCAGCCCCAAGCACCTGCTGTGGCTCTCCTCTGCCCTTCATATCAGATCTAACGCTTTAACCAATCAGACAGCTCCATTAGGGCCCGCACCACTACCGCCCCATCGTGACTGTCCCCAGACAACACCCTGCACCAGCTGGGCTGTGTTCTCTGCCATCTGGGAAGCCATCCGCCATCCCCCAGGTCCTCTCGTGCACCGGTCTGCAGGGAGAAAAGGCCCCACTAACCTTCCCGTGGGAGGAGCTGACCCTTGTGGCTGCCCTCCCACCAGGCACAGCCTTGAACTACTCTTCCAGGAGTGGGGAACGGGACCAAGGACACAGAGTTAGCTGGGCTGGAGGACACCTGGTTCCACCCGCACCAGCTCTGCCATAGACAGGACTCTGTCCTGGGCCTCAGTCTCTGCAGCTGCAACCCGGGCTAACAACTGCTCCCCCTCACAGGGCTGCGTGGAGACCACAGGGGAAGACCCATGAGAAAATGACAGCCCCAAACTGGGTGCAGAGCAGGTACTCAGGAAGCACAGGCCCACCCACCGTTCTGAGGCCCAGAGCGCACACCTGCTGACTGAGGTTTTCCACCTACATGTCCACCGGCGGGCCACTTACTCCCCTGCCCTGGACCAGAGGAGGCCCCCTACCACCACGTGTGCACCCCGGAAACCACTGTGGGCAAGAAGGGTGGCCATCAGCCTCCGGTGCCCAAGGCCAGCCAGGCTGACCCGTGCTCGTGCTTCACAGCCCTAGCATTTCAGCTTGAGCTGAGCATCCCCACCCTGTGACTCAGCAACTCCTCCAGCAGGATTCTACCCAAGAGAAATATGTACATGCCCCCAAAAAGATCTGTTCCAGAATGTTCACAGCAGTTTTTTTCATAATCGCCAAAAACTGGAAACAATCCGAACATCCATTCACAGGAGAACGGATGAACAAAGTATGGTCTGGCCATACAATGAAATACTACTCAGCAATAAAAAGGGAACAAAATCCTGTACACCCAACAACATGAACAAACCTCAAAAGCACTGTGTTGAATACAAGACCCTGGTCATGAAAGAGCAGATGCTCTAAGGTTCCATTCATATGAAGTTCAAGAACAGCTTAGGTGGGGCTCCCCTGGTGGCGCAGTGGTTGAGAGTCCGCCTGCCGAGGCAGGGGACATGGGTTCACGCCCCAGTCCAGGAGGATCCCACATGCCGCAGAGCAGCTAGGCCCGTGAGCCATGGCCACTGAGCCTGCGCGTCTGGAGCCTGTGCTCTGCAACGGGAGAGGCCACGACAGTGAGAGGCCCGCGTACCGCAAAAAAAAAAAAAAGAAAGAACATCTCAGGTGAAAGGTATCAGAACAATGGTTACCTCACAGGGCGGGTAGATAGAGACCAGGATGGGGCACAAGGGAGTTTCTGGAGTGATGAAAATGTCCTGTATCCTGCCTAGTGTGGTGGTTACACAGCGTATCAGCATCCTATTGCTGCTGTAATAAATGATCACAAACTCAATGACTTAAGACCAGACAGTTCTGGAAGTCAGAAGTCTGACACGGGTCTCACCGGGCTAAAAATCAAGGTGTCAACCGGGCTGCGTTCCTTCTGGAGGCTCCAGGGGAAAATCCACTTCCTTGCTTTTTCCAGCTTCTAGGGGACACCTGCACTCCTTGGCTTGTGTCCCCTCCCCCCATCTTCAAGGCCAGCAGCAGAGCGCCTCCGAATCTCTGACTCTGGCCCTCCTGCCTTCCACTGTCCCTCTGCCCTTATAAGGACCCTTGGGGTTACACTGAGCTCACCCTGATAATCCAGGACCATCTCTCCATCTCAAATCCCTTAATGCAATCACTTCTACAAAGTCCCTTTGGCCATGCAAGGTAACATATGTGAATGTTCCAGGAAAGTAGGACACGGACATCTTGAAGGACCATTATTGGGCCCACCACACCTGAGTATATGGATTTTACATATGTAAAATCCACGAGCTACACACTTGACATTTGTATGCTTTACTGTATGTGAATTCTACCAATTATAACAATAAAGAGCAAACAAGAAGGGCGCCTATAGCCTGGGCTGTAGATGTCACATCCCGGGCATGGCATTGCAGGCACCATCTCACTTAATCCTCACACCCACCCTGCACCTGCTTTCTGGCAACGGAGGCGTGAGGAGAGAGAGAAAACCTCGCCTGCAGCTGGCAGGAGGCAAAGCCAGCTTGAATCCAAGCTCTGCCTGCCCCCCAAGTCACCAAAGACCCCTGCTACGGGAGAGGCCCTTTGATGCCCCACTGTTATTGCCATGTGAGTACTAGAACTTTCCCCTAACTCGGTTCTGAGAAAAACAGTGGGATGAGAAAAGAAAATTCAAGGTAGGGACAGCAGGGGTGATGGAGGCTGCACACTGGAGACCCCCTGCCCTGTCCAGAGGAGTGACCGTGCTTTGGCTCCACCCAAGAGAGGAATCAGATTTTTAGGTGAAATCTCTCATCCATTTTAATTATAGGCAATGAGTTCAAATGCATGAGCAAACCTCTGTCCACAGGCCGCCAGCCAGCCACCTTGCGCACCCCTCCCGCCTGCCCCAGCAGGCCTGCCAGCAAGCCGCAGCCTCGCCCCTCTGAACCCCGCTCTGCTCTCTGCAGGCCACGGGTACCTGCGGGGAAACTGACAGAAGGACACAAAGCTGCTCCGGTGAGAAGGGACCTGACCGCTCCTAAAGGGAGCCCACGAGGCAGCTGTAATGAGGCCTCCTGCCTGCTGGGAACGCACACTCCAGCGGGGACCAGAGGCCCCGTTCCTGAGATCCCTGCTGCTCCCCCCGACTAAGGCACCTCCAAAAAGAAGGTCTGGGGCTTCCAGGCAAATTTGCTGTTTGCCCACCTTGAGGGCCCCTGACCGCACCTGGATAGCTGGGGCCCAGGCCACCTGTGTCCAGGTTCAAGCAGAGCTCTGCTGAGCCATCCACAGCTGGGAGCCCAGGCGCCTCAGGCAGCACCCGCCGTGAGCTCTAGGAGGAGACAGCTCGGTTACTTTTCCAGTCCCCCCTGCCTCTCGTGCCCGCGCAGTGCCCTGCACCTGGGCAGTGCCCAGCCCACCCTGCTCCCTGGATGGTGGGTGGTGTAAGGGAGCCAAGGGGTCCTGTGGCGTGGCTTTCTTGTGGCCGGGGGCAAAGCATGTGAAGGAGTGTTACAGAAATTATCCAGGACAAGGATTTTTGAAGAACACAAAAATCCAAACTCAGAAGCCATCAGGCCACCTACCCACTCTCTCCCCGTGGGGCCTTAACCAAGAACCATCACCTTTCAAGCTTCTGTGACCTTGTCTATAAAAGGAGGATAACACCCCCTTCCCCACGGCACTGTGTTTTATGAAAGCGCATCTATGGGTTCTGTCTCACCTGGCCTGGCAAGCGTGGAAGGCTGGACACCCAGCGGTCAACAGGGGCTGCTCTGAGGGGCGTGGCCCTGGCTGTTTCCTCCTTTCTTCCTTTGGATTATACTTTCCATGATGAACATGTAGCGCTTTGGTCATGAGAACCAACGTTGTTACCTTGGTTTTTACCCAGTCTCTGCCCAGGACACGGTGAGAACAGAGGGGATTGGGCAGGGTTTGGGGGAGCAGGGTGTGAAGCTGGCCTCCACCCAGCAGCGCCTGCAGCCGCGGTCCTGGTCCCGCCCGAGGTCCTTGCCCGTTCCTCTGCTTCCCGCACCAGGACCCCCAGCCTCCACCCGCTCCCAGAGATCACCCGGCTCCCGCACCCTGGGGCCACGCTCTGTCTGGCAAATCTCCCCAGCGACCCTAGGGAGGAGGCGGTACCTCTCAGCTGCATCCTAGACATGAGGAGACAGAAGCTCGGGAAGGCCTCCGGTCCTGACCAAGACCTCACAAGGAGTACGCTGCAGAGCTGAGACTCGCACCCGGGACTTGAGCTGGTCGGTCCCACCATACCACGCTACCCTCCAGAGCTGAGCGCTCAGCTCAGGGACCCACCTGGAAGCAGCTCTCCAACTGCCTTGACCTCTCGGCCTCCTCCAGGCCCAGGAGAGGAGCTCTACTTGGTGGGTTTGCTCTGGCTCTTAACACTCAACCCTCCAAATGTCCCCAGCTGTCCCCTGCCTGAAGTGGGCCATCCTTGGTGCTGAGACAGAAATCTTGCCACCCTGCGGGGGCGGGGGAGTGGAGAGCTTTCTGCTTGGGTCGCAGGCCTCCCCCTGAGCTCCTAGGTCCTGGCTCCACCGCTGGGCTCCAGCCCTTCCAACCCGCACTGCTCTCAGCTTTACTCATTCACCTCCTGGTAGGAGTCCTGCTGTTCAGTCGCCAAATCTGGGAACAAGCCTGGAGCTGGCACTGTGCATGGGACGGCCACAGGGCACCCCGATGGGCTCTGAGCCCTGAGGGTTCAGCTGGGGGTCGGGGGAGGCAAGAGGGGGTCACCTTGAATTGTAAGCATCTTCACAGATGGAAACCAATTGACAAATTCTTCTCTGAGGGTGAGGCAAAACCAGATGTGAGCCCGGGGAGAAGTGTGGGGAGGGAGGCGCTTTGCTGGCAGAAGGAGGTGGGAGGGGCCTCTATCTTGGGACTGAAATCCCTGACTACTTCCTAATGAGTCACAGGCTGCCCAGGGCCACCCCTCTGCCACAGTCATTGTATTTTTGGCTTCTGTTTGTGTTTGCAGCTTATTTCAACCTCACTGCTAGTATTTCAGTAACAAGTGGCCCCGCCCTCCCCCACTCCCCCCGCACTAATATCTTTGAGGGGCATTGTTAACAGGACCCCAGCTGCATTCTTCAGCGTGCTTTATGCTATCTTAAGGCCTTATTCTACAGGAATACATGTCCGTTTCATAATACATATAATTATATAACTATAGATACATTGCAGTGTATATACTATACATTATATATATAATATAGCTCACTGAGAAGTCTGTTTTTTCCATATAACTATTCATTCAACATACAAGGTTTAGATCAAAAAATAAGTAGGACAAAGTGAATTCTGACATTCCTACTGCGCCCTGATAAATCCCATCCCGTGGGCTCATCTTCCTTCCTGAGAACCTCAGGCTCTGCCCCCGGCATGTAGCACTTTGGGATCTCACTGGTAAATGTGCAGGGAAAGCCCAAGGAATGCAGCGTTGGGGAAAAATCAGTGCCCACAACTAGGCAAGTCCTTGTGGGTTCATGTTTGAATGAACCATACGAACCCCAAGGGAAGACCTACCAGAAGCTTCCACAGTCTCTGTCTCTCTCTTCCTCTGTCTGTCTCTGTCTCTTTCCTTCCCTTTCCTCCACCTCTGTTGCTTCCTCTCCCTATCGCTCCATACCTGCATGCACACACATACTTACGTGTGCACACATACACACACGCATGCACACACACACTCCCAGCAGCCTGTCCTGAGACAGGTCTGGAAGGACTCAGCAAGCCCAGCAGTATCAGGTCTTTGCTGAGTCTTTGGCACCACTGCTCGGACTAGACCATCCCCTTTCTTCCCCTTTCTTGGCCCCTCCAGGGCCCAAGCTGGGTGCTGCCACCCCAATGTCCCTATCCTCAGCCTCTCCCATCCTCAGTATCCCAACCCAGACAAGCAGAGTCTTCGCTTGCCTTGAGGGACAACATGACCCTACTCGGCCACTAGGTCACTGTGTGCTCTTCAGGTGACTGCCACTTTCTAGGATTCTATTTCTTTATCAGGAAAATGAAGAGGTTGGCTCATAGGTGCTGAAAGCCCAATTGTACCTTCTAGCTTTAACCATTTCTCACTCTGATCATCAAAGTCACACCAAGTGCTGATGGCTGATAAAGACTCAAATCTGCACAGCAACTCTGCCCCCAGATCTCCACCAATTCTGGTTCCATGATGCCTCAATGTACCAAGCAATAAAATCCCCTCTATGTGGGCCTAATAAAGTGTCATAAAGTTTTTATTTTGCCAAGCACAGACATTAAAACTGTTTTATTAAACCTATTATCTGCTATTTCATTCAATTCATAAAAGAACGGAAAATAGGACTGCACTAGTTATCTATTGCTATTAAGAAAAAAACTGGGCTTCCCTGCTGGCGCAGTGGTTGAGAGTCCGCCTGCCGATGCAGGGGACGCGGGTTCGTGCCCCGGTCCGGGAGGATCCCACATGCCGCGGAGCGGCTGGGCCCGTGAGCCATGGCCGCTGAGCCTGCGCGTCCGGAGCCTGTGCTCCGCAAGGGGAGAGGCCACAACAGTGGGAGGCCCGCATACCGCAAAAAAAAAAGAAAAAGAAAAAGAAAAAAACTGTCTCCTACAGGTAGTTATGGTGCTAGTAACCCAAATAAGTCATTTGCAGGAGATGGTTCCTAGGTGAGGGCTGTACATACAGGTATTTCCCTGAAAATCTTCACATTCAGCAAAATCCTATTAAAAACAACAGGATTCATGGGGAAAATAGGGTTGGTGCATATCAGTCAACACCTACAGAACCCTGCACCTGAGCCTTTCCAAAACCAGTAACGGCTCGAGTGATATCCTGGTCCAGCGGCCACCGGGCCCTGGACCCAAGACCACACAGTGAATAAGTCATTGGCTCCTGTTCCTCCTTTGAGATGAAGGACCTCAGGGGCACTCACTTCCTACAGAGACCGATCTCACCAAAATGAAAAGCCCCATCCAGAATGTCACCTGCACCACTGCTTCCTTACAGGGGCATTGCCTTCCAGCTCCTTCATCTGCCCTCTGAGCTTTCCCATACAGCTTAAGGGGATGGAAAGATAAAAAATGGCCACAACTGGCACTAAAGGAAGGTGAATCTACACATTTTCCATTTTCTTCTTAATTCTTATTGATCTTTAATCATGAGAAAGCCCATCCTGATCTACCAAAACATAAGCACACAGGGACAATTTGCCAATGAGCCAACACAGCTTCCACATATACCCACATCATTCCCCCATTCATCAATCATAGAAACGCATGTTGTAACAAACAAACAAATAATTTCAGGTATAAGATAATGGGAAGTGGCTTTGAAGAAAATTCAACTGTGAGTAACATCTCACAGTTTACAAAGGGCTGATTTACAAAGGGCTGATTTCTGGACAACTGGCATGCACTCACAGAACGTCTTAAAAAGTAAGAAAATCCAACCTACGAGTTGTTTGAAAACGTACGACAAGTTTTTAAGGTTTGTACTTGTAAAATGTGAGTCAAGCTGACTCTGTTAGATTAAAAATAGCCGCAAATTTTTTGCAGCACCTCCCATTAAGCGGTGGAGTCTATTTCTCCACCCCTTGCCTCTGGCTGGCCTGGTGAATTGCTTTGAGGACTAGAATGACTTCTCAGGAAGGTCTCAAGGCCTTGCAGCCTCCCCACTCCTCCTCTTGCTGCCCTGAGACCACCACGTGCAGGAGCCTGAGCTAGCCTCCTTGAGGATGAAAGACCACATGGAGAAAGAACCCAGCTGCCAGCCAGCACCAACCCCCAGGCCCATGAGTGAGGCTATCTGGACTCTCCAGCCCAGCTGAGTCATCAGATGGCTGCAGTCACATTAGTGACCCTAGGCAAAGCCAGTAAAAGACCTACCCAGCAGAGACCTGCTAATAGAATCAGGAGCAAATACAATAGCTATTGTTTTAAACCATTAAATCCTGGGATAGTGTCTTACACAGCAAAAGCAGATATAATGTGATATTTTGTAGATATTTCACTAATTCTATATTAATTTAATAGTTTGCCCCACTTGGGAGCCAATAAACTTTTGATTTAGATCTCAATGATTCCATAGGCCCCTGAGAAGGATCTAATCCAGTCCCAAAAGTGGCAGTGTCTCCAAAGACCCTACCAGGACTGATTCAAAGCCAAGGGCTGACCAACAACCCAAACTCTAGGAAGGCATCATGCAGCAGATTCAAGAGGAACCTGACAGATGTAAAACACAGAGGAGAACAGTTCCCAACATTCACACTGCTCCTGGGGCAGGCTGAAGACTCTCTAACCAATGCACCTAAATCTTTCTGATTGTGGTAGGCTGAAAAACGCGCCGCCTACCCCAAATGTGCCTGTGTTCTAATCCCTGGAACCCATGAATATATGAAAAAAGGATTTTGCAGATGTGATTAAATTAAGGATTTTGAAAGAGGGAGATTATCCTGGATTATCCGGGTGGGCCTAATAAGAGATCCTTATACGAGGGTCCTTATAAGAGGAGGTAGGAGGGGCAGAGTCAGGGGAAGATGTGACAATGGAAGCAGAGATTGGAGTGATGCACTTTGAAGACGGAAGAAGAGGCCACGAGCCAAGGAATGCAGGTGACCTCTAGAAGCTGGAAAATGCGAGGAGGCCGGTTCTCCCCTAGAGCCTCCAGAAGAAACACAGCTCTGCCAGCACCTTGCCTCTAGACCGATGAGACCCAGTTTGGAATTACTTCCAACCCCCAAACTGTAAGATAATACATTTGTGTTGTTTAATGCCACTGAGTTTGTGATCATTTTTACAACAGCAGTAGGAAACTAATACACTGGAAACGAATACAGTAGGAAACAATACTCCTGACTACAAGAACGTAACTTGGAACTTTCATCCGTAATAACAAGAACAGCTAATAATAATGGCTAACATTAATTTAGTGTCTACTTTGTGGCTCTGTTCTAAGTGCTTTTCTTGTATAAACTCATTTAACCCTCACAAAAACCATATGAAGAAGACTATTACAATCCATATTTTACAGATGAGAAAACTGAGCCTTTAAGAGGTTAAGTAACTCACTAGGGCCACAGAACAGGTAAACGACACAGCCCACAGCTGAGCCCAGGCAGTCTGGCTCCAGACCCCACCTTTAACCATTACATCTCCCCAATCAAACCAGCAATGATAATAATCAATTACAGCCACTTACTGAGCCCCCCTCTAGATACCAGGCTCATGTCCAGCCCTGGACATGCTGTCTCTCACTTAGTAGTCAATACACCCCAGTGGAGCAGGATTATTATTCACCCTTGTTTACAGCAGAAGAAATTGAGGCACAGCAATGTTACACCCAGATGTTAAACACATCTGAACCTAGAAGCATCAGAAGCAAAAGCTCGAGTTTAACCACACGCCCTCCCACCTCCTTCATCCCACCTGAGGCCCCGATGGCTGAGAAGAGGAGAGATAAGTAGCACGACCACATAATTTATCTTCCAAACTGAGATACTCAGAAAGTGAACGGAGTCACTATTAATGCTTTCACTGGGGCAAGAGGCATAGAGCAGAACTGTCCCGGCAAACCCAGACACACGGCCACCCTAAAGATAAGTGGACTAAAGTCAAGATGCATACTCTGCAGGTCACGGTTCCCCAGAAGGGGCGCGGTGGAGCAGCTGTCGGCCCCTCCTGACATCTACAGCTGCCAGGTCACGTTTAAGGCTGGAAAAGGAGGGTGGTCCTGGCCGAGCTCAGAGCAGAATCTGCAAAGCTCCAGATCTGGGGTGTCCTCACGGCAGGCCAAGTCTTTCCGATGGTGGTCTGGGAGTCCATTGAAGGCAGAGGTTGGGCAGCCCTGGATAGATCCCAGGTATGCAAAGAGACCTTGAACCCCACTGGTGCCCCAGTCAGAAACCCATCGTGGAGCTCAGAGCCTTGGCAAAGGGCTAAGTGAGAGCCAAGCAGGGTCAGCATCCTGAGGCACCAGCTCTCCTCTAAAGACCTAGTAGACCTGAACAAGACAAGGTTGCCCACTCTCACCACTATTATTCAACATAGTTTTGGAAGTTTTAGCCACAGCAATCAGAGAAGAAAAAAAAAAATAAGAGGAATCCAAATCGGAAAAGAAGAAGTAAAACTGTCACTGTTTGCAGATGACATGATACTATACATAGAGAATCCTAAAGATGCTACCAGAAAACTACTAGAACTAATCAATGAATTTGGGAAAGTAGCAGGATACAAAATCAATGCACAGAAATCTCTTGCATTCTTATACACTAATGATGAAAAGTCTGAAAGAGAAATTAAGGAAACATTCCCATCTACCACTTCAACAAAAAGAATAAAATACCTAGGAATAACCCTACCTAAGGAGACGAAGACCTGTATGCAGAAAACTGTAAGACACTGATGAAAGAAATTAAAGATGATACAAACAGATGGAGAGATATACCATGTTCTTGGAGTGAAAGAATCAACAAGGTGAAAATGACTGTACTACCCAAAGCAATCTACAGATTCAATGCAATCCCTATCAAACTACCAATGGCATTTTTCAGAGAACTAGAACAAAAAATTTCACAATTTGTATGGACACACAAAAGACCCCGAATAGCCAAAGCAATCTTGAGAAAGAAAAACGGAGCTGGAGGAATCAGGTTCCCGGACCTCAGACTATACTACAAAGCTACAGTAATCAAGACAGTATGGTACTGGCACAGAAACAGAACTATAGATCAGTGGAACAGGATAGAAAGACCAGAGATAAATTCATGCACATATGGTCACCTTATCTTTGATAAAGGAGGCAAGAATATACAATGGAGAAAAGACAGCCTCTTCAGTAAGTGGTGCTGGGAAAACTAGACAGCTACATGTAAAAGAATGAAATTAGAACACTCCCTAATACCATACACAAAAATAAACTCAAAATGGCTTAAAGACCTAAATATAAGGCCAGACACTATAAAACTCTTAGAGGGTAACATAGGCAGAACACTCTATGACATAAGTCACAGCAAAATCCTTTTGACCCACCTCCTAGAGAAATGGAAATAAAAACAAAAATAAACAAATGGAACCTAATGAAACTTAAAAGCTTTTGCACAGCAAAGGAAACCATAAAGAAGACAAAAAGACACCCCAGATCTGGAGCTTTGCAGATTCTGCTCTGAGCTCGGCCAGGACCACCCTCCTTTTCCAGCCTTAAACGTGACCTGGCAGCTGTAGATGTCAGGAGGGGCCGACAGCTGCTCCACCACGCCCCTTCTGGGGAACCGTGACCTGCAGAGTATGCATCTTGACTTTAGTCCACTTATCTTTAGGGTGGCCGTGTGTCTGGGTTTGCCGGGACAGTTCTGCTCTATGCCTCTTGCCCCAGTGAAAGCATTAATAGTGACTCCGTTCACTTTCTGAGTATCTCAGTTTGGAAGATAAATTATGTGGTCGTGCTACTTATCTCTCCTCTTCTCAGCCATCGGGGCCTCAGGTGGGATGAAGGAGGTGGGAGAAAATATTTGCAAATGAAGCAACTGACAAAGGATTAATCTCCAAAGTTTATAAGCAGCTCATGCAGCTCAATAGCAAAAAAAACAAACAACCCAGTCCAAAAATGGGCAGAAGAGACCTAAATAGACATTTCTCCAAAGAAGATATACAGATTGCCAACAAACACATGAAAGGATGCTCAACATCACTAATCATTAGAGAAATGCAAATCAAAACTACAATGACGTATCACCTTGCACCAGTCAGAATGGCCATCATCAAAAAATCTACAAACAATAAATCCTGGAGAGGGTGTGGAGAGAAGGAAAACTTCCTGCACTGTTGGTGGGAATGTAAATTGATACAGCCACTACGGAGAACAGTATGGAGGGTCCTTAAAAAACTATAAATAGAACTACCATATGACCCAGCAATCCCACTACTGGGCATATACCCTGAGAAAACCATAATTCAAAAAGAGTCATGTACCACAATGTTCATGGCAGCTCTATTTACAATAGCCAGGACATGGAAGCAACCTAAGTGTCCATCAACAGATGAACGGATAAAGAAGATGTGGCATATATATACAATGGAATATTACTCAGCCATAAAAAGAAATGAAATTGAGTTATTTGTAGTGAGGTGGATGGACCTAGAGACTGTCATACAGAGTGAAGTAAGTCAGGAAGAGAAAAACAAATACCATATGCTAACACATATATATGGAATCTAAAAAAAAAAAAAAAAAGGTTCTGAAGAACGTAAGGGCAGGACAGGAATAAAGATGCAGACATACAGAGTGGACTTGAGGACACAGGGAGGGGGAAGGGTAAGCTGGGACGAAGTGAGAGAGTGGCATGGACATATACACACTACCAAATGTAAAATAGATAGCTAGTGGGAAGCAGCTGCATAGCACAGGGAGAACAGCTCGGTGCTTTGTGTCCACCTAGAGGGGTGGGATAGGGAGGATGGGAGGGAGACGCAAGAGGGAGGAGATATGGGGATATATGTTTACATAGAGCTGATTCACTTTATACAGCAGAAACAAACACACCATCATAAAGCAATTATACTCCAATAAAGATGTTAAATAAATAAATAAATAAAATAAAGACCTGGGCCTGCTGGACAAGAAGCCGCGGGGCCTGAGGCTCAGGTTGTGTCTGCCTCTTCCCAGCAGTAGGATCTCGTTCAGCCCTTCTTTCCTCTGAGCCTCCTGGATGAAATGCAGCCTCTGATAACTGCCCTATCTCCATCCACAGGATTCATAATAATAAACAATAGTGGACAACAGCAAGCATTCACCATGAACCAGGAGGTGTACTCAGCACTTAGCAGGGGTTATGGGAGTAAATAAAATCCACTCTGGGATGGGTACATAGGTTATTCCCACTTTACAGATGAGGAAACTGAGGTGGGGGGGGTAAGTAAATTGCCCAGAATCCCATTGCTGATAAGTAGTGAAGCTAGGATTGGAATCCAAGCTGACTGCCCCTGTAAAATCCCATTGGAACATTCTCTCTTCCCCACCTGGCCAACCCAGAGCGGCACACTCTAGTGCAGGGATCCCCAGAGGGAGGGTCCCATTCCCCTGGTGGACCAGGGACTAGGCAGTCACATTTCACACTAATTCTCGACCAATTATAAGACTCATTGATGGGCTTTGCAAATATATCCCCAGGCCCCATTTCCCTGGTAGGTCTAATTCCAGAAAATCTGGGAATGAGAATTTTAATGACCTCCCCCCAGGTGATTCCTAAAGCTTTTCCCTTCCTGTTCAAGACCCTCTTGAACCTGATTCCATGAAAGAGTCTGCTGCTCCCATGTCCTTGACCTCCTCTAAAACTCTCTAGTCTCCCTCTGTATCCAGAGCACAGCCTCAGCAGAAAACCTTCTGCAGGCAGCAGGATCTGCCTAAAGTGTACTAACTTCATGTGGGTTCCATGCATTTGGGCTATGGTTACCTTCTGTTTGTGGAAATGATACAGGTTTCCTATTTATGGAAGTGATATAAATAAGACTCTTAAAATAAGTGCATTAAAGAAAAACAGTAGGTCAATTTATAAAATAATACATTATAGTTTGGGTGGTCAGTACAAAAAAGGGGAACCTCAAGTAGCTAAAGACAGATAGAGAAGCAGTTCCCTGAGGATAAGAGGTGCCTGAGGAGGCTTTCCTGACAGCCCTGAGCTCTGTTCTAGCACCACCCCCGAGAGCTAGGTCACCGGGGGGAATGCACTTAATTCCGCTCAGCCTCAGTTTCCCCTTGTGTAAAATCACCCACTTCGTGGAGTACTTACGAAGAGTTAATGAGATGAGACAGGTGAAGTATTTAACACAGGGCTGGTGCTTAAGACTCCCTGGTGACTCAGACAGTCCAGCACCACGGAGTGGACTGTGTCTGTCCCTCCCCTCCACTCCCACGTGCTAAGGTCCCAAGTCTGAAATGCAGACATGTGAAAACTCAGTGATTCTCAAACTTGGCCACTCACCCAAAGAGGTCCTGATATAATAGTTCTGGGATGAGGCCTGGGCACCAGGAATTTTAAAACACTCTCCAGGTGCTTCTAACAGGCAGCCAGGATTAAGAACCACTGTGGTGGGCTTCCCTGGTGGCGCAGTGGTTGAGAGTCTGCCTGCCGATGTAGGGGACACGGGTTTGTGCCCTGGTCCAGGAAGATCCCACATGCCATGGAGCGTCTGGGCCCGTGAGCCATGGCCGCTGAGCCTGCGCGTCCGGAGCCTGTGCTCCGCAACAGGAGAGGCCACAGTGGTGAGAGGCCCGCGTACCGCAAAAAAAAAAAAAAAAAAAAAAAAGAACCACTGTGGTAACTAACCCCAGGGAATGTCCAGTGGCCAAAAAGTGTGGCTCCTGACACCACCCGCTCCAGGACCAGCCCTGGGTGACAGCTGCCCTCATTCTTGCTTCTCACCAGTGGACTCTGCAAAGATGGGGAAAGGTGTTCAAAAGCGTTCAAAACAGTTTCCTGCCCATCCGTTATCTTCACTCTTCCCACAACAGACCCAGCAGGCATCATGCACCCCTTTCACAGACCAGGCAAGGAAACCTTAGGTGGAGTTGACCCACAGTCTTTGGGCTCCAAAGCCACTCGGCTCCTCCAGCCCTCCGCACCCCTAATGCACGTCTGGACCAAGAGCGGGACTGGGAGTCATTTGCAATAAACGTAACGCAGCAAGGATCTGCAGAGCCCGCTGCGGGGGCGGGGGGCGGGCCCGGTGGGAGGCGATCGCTCCCTGCCACATGCTGTTTAGTCATTAAACCCCTGGTTCCTCCCAGCCATTCTAATTATGCGCAGCAATAATAAAGAAGCTTTCTCCCTCGCCAGAGAGGCTTATTTATGCGACGAGAGCACTTCGCCCCCACAAGATTGAGTCGTCACTCAAAGCCTTGCTGGAATCAAGGTCGCATCTCTTTAGGGATTGACTGAACCCCACCCACCTCCCCCTCCAGCTTCCACCCACTCCTGAGCATTCGCGTTTCTAGAAGCGCCACTTCCCTGTGGAGTGGGCAGGATGTGGATGCCATTCCCCACTGCTGTACTCCCTCACAGCTTGCCGACTGAGATTCACTCAACACACAGTAGGACATTTGTTGAGCACCTACTATGTGCCTCCCTAAGAGTATGGAAATGAAAGATACAGTCCCTGCCCCTGTTGGGAGAAAAGGGAATGAGAGAAAGAGCACAATCTTTTAGGCTCCATGACCAATTCATACCCCATCTCCAGCATTCATTGGCTGGGTGAATAGATTCATTGGCTGGGCAAAGTTACAAAATTTCTCAAAGGCCTCAACTGCCGCATCAACAAAATGGGGTAATAATAACACCAACCTCATGGGGCTGTTGGGGGAGTCAGTGGGATATTCCCATAGGAGACTGGAATGAACGCTAGTTGGGATTAGCCATGGTTAGCACCAAAGTCTTTGCCCCACACAGGCAGGATCTCATCCAAATGGAGGAGTCCAGGAAGGCTTCCTGAGAAGTGATACCTGAGCTGAGTTTTGAAGGATGAGCAGGAGTTTGCTAGAGAAAGTGAGGATGTTCCAGACAGGGGGAACTGCATGAGGGCCACGGGAGATGACAGGGCTCTGGGAAATGCAGGAGACAGTGTGGGAAACATGCACAGGGGTGCATCACGGTGACAGGGGACAGAGCTGCAAGGCAGGTGTGGACATGTAGGTGGATCCCATGGCCACAGCCCTAACTAGTGACACCCAGAGCATCACTTCGACTTTTTCTTGGCTCCTTTGGGAGCCGCAACCAGTACCCTTCCACGCCCATCCGGAGTTCGGTGGCCACAGGAAAGT
This sequence comes from Mesoplodon mirus, assembly GCF_964341445.2. NCBI lineage: Eukaryota > Metazoa > Chordata > Mammalia > Artiodactyla > Ziphiidae > Mesoplodon > Mesoplodon mirus. The sequence goes on from NC_138977.1 coordinate 216,781,201, forward strand.
GGGGCAGCCCCACTCTATTAGTCATGCACTCATTCATGCAGATGCTCAACAAAACTCCCGGAGGGCCCAGCACATGCTGCGAGGCCACCTCCTAACCCTCACTCAGCCCATTTCCAGATGTGCCACGCTGGCCTGGCAGCTTTCTCCTCAGTGAAATAGGGGTGAAAGTGTCCCCTCCTAGAGTCATTCATTCAATAACAAATGTGACCAGGGCTAAGTGAGATAATTCAGTATTCTCAGATTTCAATACAAACTAAGTCCTCAATAAATGTCACAATTTAAAATGTTTATTTTTTATTATGATTATCTGCCAGGATGGTAAGAATCCCATCTCCAAAGCCCAAAGCACTGCTTCCAGAGTTACCCCCAACCCAGGCAAAACCCCTGCCTGCTGTGCCTCTCCTTACCCTCCCCCCACCCTGGAGCAAATGACCTGGTTTCCACTGCCCACATCTAGCCCTGACTCGGTCACCACAGGAGCTAGTCCAGCCTGAACCACACCAGCCCCCCAGTTCACCTCATCCTTCTAGGGCTCCACATGTCAACCAACTCAGGTACTGGTGGGGGCAAGACTGAAGGTCATCTCAGCCTTTTTGGTCCAAAGCTCCAGGGGTTAAAGGGTGGATCTTCTGATTTTATAAAGTAACTAATTTAAATGTTCTATTAGCGAAATTTGCAAACACATACAAAGCAAATGGAAGAGTAATGAACCGTCAGGTACCCGCCACCCAGCTTCAATGACTACCAACCTGCCATTCTTGTTTCACAGGCACGTCCCCCACTTGATTTACTGGGAGAAGTTTTATAGCTTTGTGGCCATCCCTTCTAGCATACCCCACCACCCGGGGTTCCCACTGCTCACAAGTCCCAACACACTTTGATGCCTCTGGCTCCGAGAGAATCCTTGAAATAACAACAACAATCTACAACAATCATTTTTATGTCCCTAATAGAATGGTAATTACTGGCCCACAGGGGCTATGCAGGATGGTGGTGAAGGGCTGGAGCCCTGGAATCAGATGGCCTAGGTCCAAATCAATACCCACTAGATATGTGACCTTGGATAGGTCATTCAACCTATGTTTAGATTTCCTACCCAGTAAAAGGGCAATGCTGGTACCAGGTTTCTTGTGTGGCTTTAAAAAATAAAATAATGCATGTTCATTGCCCAGGACAGAATATGCAATGAGGAAACCTTAGAAATAGATGTGTTAGGTGGTGGGTGAGCAGGCTCAGCTCCTATGAGATACTATTAATATCTCTCATTTTATAGATGAAGGGATGGAGGCCAGAGAGAAGCAGTGAGCTGCCAGGGACAGCCTGCTCTGTGTCCCAAGTCCATGTGCCTGGAATTGTCACAGCATGCCTGGAACCACAGATCACTGGAAGTGAAGAAACACTCTAGAATAGATGCAGGGAGCAGTGGCAGGTGGCCCAGCACACCCCGCATGTCTCCCCATCCTGGATGGGGAGCTCTCTCAGCCTGAGAAGAGACAGCTACACAGTGCCCTGTGAGTGTGTGCAGGGTAGAGGTGCTGAATTCCATTTTTCTAGACAAAGCGGGGGAGGAGGCTGGTACATATCGCTGCTCACTCTTCTGATTTGACAAATCCTATGGCCAACCTTGCACTGGATATAGCCACCCACTATTCTAGCATGAGAGGCAAGAAACTGCTTCACTAACTTAAGCTTTAGCAATCCTTAGCAGTTCTGATGTGCCTCCCTATCATCCTGCTTTTTTTTTTTCCTATTTAAAGGAGAAGGGTGGGGAAAAGATAAATCAATCCAGTTGCTGAGTGATGTTCAGACAAAGACAGCCTCCAGTCCACTGCCCGTGTTTGCCAGCTGAGGAAGGGCAGGGGAGGGGGGCAGATTCGGGATGCTGTATTTAGGCCCCGCCTGGACTCTCCACGTCCCTTCCAGGAATGAGCCTTGTCAGGATCTCCCCCTCCCCCCAGCACTCCCCCACCACTGCAGTGCCGTGTTGGGAGGCACCTCCCAGATCCGCAGGAACAATGGGTTGGGGAGGGGGCAGGTGCGACTCGGAGCTCATCAGAGGGCGAGGGGACGCGGCCACAGACAGCAAGCCTGTGAGTACACTTCTCGTGGTGGTTGTGCTGCCACCTGAATCAGTTTCCCCAGCTCCGGTGGGGTCCCCGCAGAGCCGAGCGCTCCTTTCCTGGAAGAATTTCCCTTACGCCCTAGGCATTTTAATTTCTTCCGCGCTAGGAGGCTTGCCTTGTCGCTCCGGAGGAAGCCCCCGGGCCACGCTCCCCTCCAGGAGCTGCTTCTGCCAAGGCCCTGCAGGTCAGGGACGCGCGGCATCCTCCGTGCGCCCAACTTTCCCCACTTGGGACCCACAATCCTGGCCAGCCTGTCCCCTCTGCTGGCGAAAGCCATGATTTATAGCCCTGGGATCCAAGAGCTGCCCCTCCTCTTTCCCCCACTCCCAGGTCCAGTCTCGCTCCTTACCCTCCCTCCCCCCACTTTCTGAGCCTGAACCACGCTTCCCAAAGAAAGCGGCCCTGGCACATTTGCGAAACGCGAGCGTCTGCCCCTGCACTGGGCGCCGTCTCCTCCCCCCAAGCCCGGGCAAGAAGGGTTAGAGGAGCCCTCGCCGCTTCCCTCCTCTTCAGCCCAGAGAATCCCCGCCCGGGGGTGGGCGGGGATGGAGAGTGAGATGCAGTTCGGCCCGGAGCTACAGCCGCCACTCCGGGTGCGTCTGTCCGGCCTCGTCGGGGTGAGAGAACAGGTCCAAAGCTCTGACTCCCCCTGGTGCCCACCCCCGCCTCGCTGAGTGACGAAAATGAGCCGCTGGGGACACCGGGTCACCCCGAGGCCGGCCGTTTAAATGGCCAGCGTGGGCGTCCCCGCATAGCACGCAGGGGACGGACATGGGGGAGGGTCCTCACCCAGACGTGCATTGGGCCCCCACAGGAGGTGACATCCCGCGGCGGGGACAGTGGGGTGTCCGGGCGGGGGCTGCGGTCCTCGCCGCAGTGTCTGCACCCCAGCTGGGAGCGGAGCACGTGACCAGCGGGCCACCCCTGGCCCCCTGGACTCCAGGCCCCGCCGCGGTGCTGACCCCGGCCCTGCCTGCTAGGGAAGGATGGAGCAGGGGCGCCTACTTTTCCGTGGCCCGCGAGGGGACTGCGGGGCGCCGAGCGCGCCTCATCCCTTCCTCCGCCCGCCCCGCCGCAGCCGCAGGACCCGCACCCTGCGCTCACCTCGGGGCCCAGTGTCGCTGCCGCCGGCCTCCTTGTCCGCCATGGTAGCGCAGCCCCCGCCCGCGAGAGGAGCCTCCGGCGCCGCGCCCGTGCCCGTGCAGGTCCCTGTCCGTGTTCTCGGAGGGCGCTCGGGCCGGGTCTGAGCCGCCGGGTAGCAGGAGCACTGCTCTGACGCGGCCGCCGCCGCCGCCGCCGCCGCCGCCGCCGCCGCCGCTCGGGCTCCTCCCCGTGCTCCTCCAGGGCCCGCCCCGCGCCCCGCCCCGCCCCGCGCCCCGCCCCGCCCAGCCTGCCCGCTTGGGAAGGAAGGCGCGGCGTCCGGCCCAGCCGGAGAGCCCCGGGTCCTCCCGCCCGGACCCGCTGCGCCTAGCCGGGCCCCTCCTCTCCAGGGCTCAGCCCCCAGGCGGCCGCACCCCGGGTGGTGGCGCGACCCGGGCCCGGTGGCTCGCCAGCCGGCCGGAAGCAGGCGCTCACAGGGCGCTCGGATGGGCGAGCGGCGGGGACTGGATTTCAGGCCCCCTCGGCCCCGCTACGCGCCAGACCTTTGGAACGGCCGGGGGCTGAAGCCCTACAGCAAGCACTGCACACGCACCCCACTCTCCAGAGGACGCCCGCTCCAGTTTATTTCTCTCCCCTAGGGTCCCAGAGGAGCGGTCAAGGACCCGAGCAAAGGCGGAACCCGGCGCGGCCAGCGCTCAGGCCGCAGACCGAAGACCTGCGCCGGGGCGGTGCTGTGGGCACCGACGCGGGCGTCCGCCTCCAGGCCGCCTGCCGGACTCCATGGCAACTCGGGACCCGGGAGGCGCTTGCTGCGGAGGCTGCGTGGAGCCTTCCATATGTGGGCTCACACCCGGGCCCTCCTTACAAGTCTGAGAATAACGACATTAATAATTCAGAGCTTGGGAGGTCAGTGATTCATTCCCCCTGTCCTCTGGCTCCACCACACACGTGCCATGGGCACCTGTTCCGTCCTGGCCAGGTGGCTTCTGAGTCCACCGTGCAAAGAGGCAACCAGGGCCGTGATAAGATTCTAATGATCACAGTCATTGGATCCTTCCCCTTGGGCCTAACATTATGCTAAGAGCTTAAGAGCCTTATCTCACTTTCTCTGAATAACTCTTAGAGTTGGGGACCAGAGGTCCCCATTTTGCAGATAGGAAAACTGAGGTTTGAGGGTGTTAAGTGATGATGCCAAGAACACACACAGAAAGTAAGTGCCCAGGCTGGAATCTCCACCTAGGTCAAAACCACCAGCTTTCCCTCTGCCTTGAGATGGGCCACAACTCCAAAATGGCACTTAGGGGAGGTGTAATCGTGCAGCCCGTTTATGGAAGAGGGGGTGGGCAGAGGGCTACAGGGAGAGCCCAGAGACTGGGGTCTGCTCAGAGGGTAATGGTCTGGGTGATGAGTTAAAAGGATGAACTTGTCGTCTATCTGCCTGCATTAAAAATCCCAAATGTACAGTCTCTGACTGTGTGTGAGACCACGGGCAAGTTATTTAACCTCTCCGAGCCTTAGTATTTTCATCTGTGAAATGGGTACAACAGGAGAACCCACTTCCTAAGACTGAAGAGGACTAGATGAGATGATGCGTGTACTATGTTTCACTTGGGGTCTGGTGCATGATATGCAGTCCAACAAGTATTAGATATTATTAAGTCATAAGCTTTTTAAAAAGTGGACAATGGCCAGTTGGGTGGGGCAGTGGGCGGTAGGGGCATATGGAAGGGGGGCTTCCAGAGTAGAGAACAGTGTCTTCCTACAGAGCACCCTCTCCTTACCAAGGTGGCTTGCTTGCTCAGAGGCAGACCCAAGAGATGGTCTGGAGGCCAAGAGTATGTAGCACCCAAACACAGGCAAGAGGAAGGGTTGAGGCAGCTGTCCAGGTGACAACCTGGACAAGCAGGCTCAGGATGAAGAGTAGAAGGGCCGCCACTGGCCCTGCATCAACCCGAGAGCTGCCTTCCCGGTTCAGCTCACATGTCCCCACTGCATGAAGATGGCCGGGCTGAGGCTCCCTGGATTGGAATATGAGAGGGCAGGGACAGTCACCAGCACTCTGTCCACTGAGCATCAGTGTCACATGGACACATGCCTAGGCAGTGATGCCAGAAGAGCTTTCTATTAAACATGGTTCTGACTGAGTCTCTCTTGTGCTCAAAACCATGCTGGGCTTCCCTCATCTATGGGAAAAAGCCCTGACTCTTTAGAGAGACACGCAACACGTTTCACAATACTAGTGAGCCCAACCTTCCTCTTCTGTAGTCTCTTTCCCAAGAAGCCTTTCCTCCACCAGCCTTCCTCGGCCATGGTCACAAGCTGCCTCTATCTCCACATTTGGCACCCCCTTCACTTCCCTCGTCCACCTGCCCACATCCAGACATCCTTTAAGGCCCCAGTCCAAAGCCATCAGCCCAAGGACACTTAGGACACCGCCCCGCACCCCCAGGCTCCCACGGTATTCTACATACTCACACACCTCTCTTTTTCTCCTCCCTCTACACTGTCTGCTGCCCAGGCTGTATTCAGGAGGCTCCACCGTCTATCTGCAGGGAAGCCCACCTCCACACCCAGGGCTGGACTTTCCTCCAGGGCCCCAGACCTACTGAAAGTCTCCCCAGGGTGCTTCCTAAGCCCTTCCCACTCAACCAAAGCCCGGCTCATCCTCTCCTGCCCTCCCTCCTGGGTGTCTGGTCTCAGTAAAGGCAGCACCACCCTCCAGTTGCCAAGCCACACACCTGGGCATCAGTTTTCAATGCTCTCTCTGCACCCATCCAAGTTGATTCAATCTCCAAGTCAAGTGTTGCCCAGTTGTCCTCACGGCCACCTCCTTGTCCAGGCCCCATCAGCTCTCACCGCCTGTGGGTCTGCAGGGTCCCCTCACTGGTCGGACCTCTGGCTCCTGTCCTGCCCCCTCAGTCCATTCTTTGGGAATCCAGTCTGCCCTGCCCACCTCTCCAGCTCCATCTCTCCCCTACGACTTCTTTCAATCCCTCCCGCCCACCCCTGTCTGTCTTATGCTGGGCTTTCAAACACCTTAAAATGCATTTGAGGTTTGGACCGCTCCTCCCCTCATTCTGCTACCACCAGCAACCTGGAGAACTCAGCACGGATCTCCCCAGTCCAGGAAGCCTTCCCTGCACTCCCATTCTGGCCTGGGTGCCCCTCTTCAGTGTCCTCATGGCACCCTGTCCCTACCCATCAGGGTCCTGACCCCCGGTGTCAAGACCTTGGCCTTGGCAGCCTGTCAGAACCAGCAGGAAGCCCACAGCCCTCGCCCTCCTACCAGCTGCTATGGAAAGGCCTTGGGCACCATCTTCCCTCTCCCCTGACCCCCAGCTGTAGTGACAGGAGAGCATGTGAGGCAGATGAGCAATGACATGCAGGCCCTGCCGCGGGCAGAGAGCAGACAGTTCTGATTTTCAGGGAGCATGAAAGGCGAGGCACACTCTGCCTTGGGTTTGCCCTCGTGGCTTTAATAATCATCACAGTAGTTAAGCATCGCCCTGGTGAGCACATGCTCAGCAAGCCAGGTGCTGGGATGGTCTACATGCACCATCTCACCGAATTGTCACCGTGGCCCTTGCTGTTTTACAGGAGAGGACATGGAAGCACACGGAGGTTGAGGTGCCTGCTTGGCTTCCTCAGGCTATTCGTAGCAGAGCTGGGATTCAGGGCCAGGCCCGTCTCTTGTCACTGGACATCAGGAAGGGCTCCCTCCAACCTCCTTTGATGCCCATGGTCTCTTCCCTAACAGCTGCCACAGCCCTTCTGCTGCTACCACATCCTACATGAACTGGCCTCCTGATGCCTCTTGACTCTCACTCCTTCAGCTCTCCCCTCCCTCAAGCACAGGTCACCCATCTGAGCCTGCCAAGCTGGCCCTCTCGTTGGTCACAGTCCCCAAGAGCATCACGGGCCTTGCCCCCTCCCAGTGCCTAGGAAGGCACTGGCACCTTCCCAGACCATTCCATCTAAGGCTGCTGCTCCTCCCCACTAGGAGTTAAGCTCCATGAGTATAGGATCTCGGACTCTGGTGCTCTCCTCTCTATCCCAGGGACCAGAACAGTGCCTGGCACATGGCAGGCACTCAATAAATTCTTGATGGTGGATGGACTGACTCAGTCAGTGAAACCAAAACACAACAGGCTTGGCCCAGCAGGAAGGACCAAGCCCGCCATCGGGACGTTACACTGACTCCCGGGGACTCTCTCAGCCATTTCAGAGCAAGTCAAGTCCAGATCTGTGGGAGGTCACTCGGCAGCAAGTCTCCTCCAGCTCCCCTCCAAACCTCCTCCCCACAGTGCTCCCTGTGGGTGTCCCTCAGCACCCACCATACAATTTCTTCTCCACCCTCGGCCACAGAGGCAGTGAGGATGCCCCACCCCACCAGTACCAATTTCAGATCTCAGCTGGACACTTGAGTCCCCAAAAGAGACCCAGGCCAGAACCAAGTCACCACCTTCCAGTCCCCTCATGCTGATCACTCCAGCCACATGGGTCTGTCCTCAGGTTCCCAAAAGCCCATTCTCTGCTCATTTTGCCAGGTAAACCTCTCTCCTCAGAGGCATGGACATATATACACTACCAAACGTAAGGTAGATAGATAGTGGGAAGCAGCCGCATAGCACAGGGAGATCAGCTTGGTGCTTTGTGACCGCCTGGAGGGGTGGGATAGGGAGGGTGGGAGGGAGGGAGATGCAAGAGGGAAGGGATATGGGAACAGATGTATATGTATGACTGATTCACTTTGTTATAAAGCAGAAACTAAAAAAAAAAAAAACCTCTCTCCTCCTCCAGGTCTCAGCTTAGAAGGCACTCCTTCCAGGAAGCCCTCCAAGATAGCATGAGGCCCTCCTCTGTCCTCTGCACCTGACTCCCCAAGCGTTCCTGTCCTAGCACTTATCACAACTCAGGGGTCAGTGTTATTATTAACCCACTGTACAGATGACAATACCAAGACCCACCTAGTGAAGAAGCCGCAGAGCTGAGACTAGAACTCTGAGGTGAGAACTTGGGTTGTTCTCGGGTTGTTCCAACTTTAGGCTGCCCATCTCCCCCTCTAGCTGCAGCTCCCCAAGGGTAGGTGGGCCACGGCCACAATTGTAGCTCCCAGACAGACTCTGGCATAGTACCTGAACAGACAGTGAGTTAAATGTTAAAGGAAAGCAGCCTCCTCAGCTTCAGGCCCTCACCTTTCCCATCCTCTCCAGGATCCTCTTCACCCACCAGTCCACAGACACCTCCCGCCAACAGCCTCCCTCTTTGTTCTTTGGTCCAAACGAAGACGTACCCTCCCCCCTCCAATATCCATTCATGCAAATGGAAGCCCAAGCCCAGAGGCCCACCCAGCTACCTACTCCACCAGGCAGCCAGGATACCCTGTCACCTGCACCCACCGCCCACTGTGAAAAGGGCTCAACACACTGGACAGGTGGGGAGTGGGTGGCCGAGGGCAGTGGCTGAGTCCTCCAGCCCCAGCTCAGACGAAACTGCAGAACATTTGCTGATGGATCTACCACTGAGGGCGCTGGTCCTGTGGACTCATCGGGACATGGGACAGGGGAGGTACAACCGGAGGAAGCAGAGTGGAGAAGAGCGTGGGTCAGGGGGTCGGCCGGACCAGGGTCCAAATCTGGACTGAGCCCCTCCCCGCCCCCTTCAGGTGACCTGGGGACACACCTCCTTTGGTCTGTTTCTTCATCTATAAAAGGGGTTGATAATCATAGGTAGGGTAATTATGGCAGATAATATACGTAAAACACTCAGCATAGGGCCAGGCTATATATGCCACAGTAAATAGGACTTCTTGTTATTTAATTTGTAAATTTGGACCACAAAAATGCCTACTCCTTGTGTATTATGAATTATAGAATGGATCTAAGCAAAATTTTCTTGGCTGATAAACACACACAGAAGATACAGGGGTGAGAGGCTTTTTTTTTTTTTAATGTTTATCCCCCTAATTTTTTTTTTAGATTTGAGAAACACTGATACTCATCCAAATCTGAGCCTTTATGTAGGAAGTTTCCAGTAAAAGCTGCTTTGGACTTTATGATATGGCACCAGAATTTTGTCTATAAACTAAATATCATAAAAGTGACTCCTTTATAGCAAGACCAAGATTCAGATGAGCTAAGGCAACATAAAATGTATGGGGAGGGCTTCCCTGGTGGCGCAGTGGTTGAGAGTCCGCCTGCCAATGCAGGAGACACGGGTTCGTGCCCTGGTCTGGGAAGATCCCACATGCTGCGGAGCAGCTGGACCTGTGAGCCATGGCCGCTGAGCCTGTGCGTCCGGAGCCTGTGCTCCGCAACGGGAGAGGCCACAATAGTGAGAGGCCCGCGTACCACACACACACACACAAAAATGTATGGGGAAAACCTGGGCATGTGTCAGGTCCTTGACCTCTGACTTTTAGTACATTTTAAAAATCCAACCTCATAGCCGAATCACGGTGTACAGTTTATACATCCTTTTCCCTTGAATTTCCATCCCATCTGGTGTGAATCAGCCTCCCCATTAACATTGCAAAACACACTCCACATATACAGCATGGGCTGCTGCATGACTCTTCCAGTGGAAAAACTCAAGGGCCAGAGAAAATTATTTCTCAAGATAGTACAATCACTACGACCTGCAGTGTAAACTTTGGAAATGCCTGCTCAGGTAATGAAGGGTTATCCAAATCTTTCTGATAAATATTTTAAACAGCAGAAGAAATGTCTGTGGTTACTCGCTCAGCAGCATTCTCAGAACTCCTCAAACTCTGGCCCTGCAAGTTCCTGGTTCATAAGATGGAACATTCTGGAAGTTTCATCTCAAAGGGGACATTGCAAAGTGAAACAAGGCTCAGAGAAGGAAAACTGAAATGATGGTATGGCCAGGGGAGGTTTCGCAAGAGCTGCAACGAAAGATAGACTATTCGAGCCAAGAGTTTTCGTGTTACAGAGAAAAGCTACTTCTTTCCTCTTCTCTAGCTCACAGCCCAGTGCCCGGCTCACAGTAGGTGCACGATAAATATTTGTTGAAGAAATGAATGAATGGTCAAATACATCAATGGTGGAATGGAAACTGGGGCAACGCTAAATCTCTTGTTCAAAGTCGCCTGATTGGTGACAGAGCTGGGGCCAGACTCCAGCCCCCTGACTCCCAGCTCAGCTCCACCACAAGCCCACCCCACACGCATCCCCCTCTGCAAAAGGCCCAGCAGGAGATGGCTCCTTCTGTGACTGATTGGTGATGATTGACTGGGACTCTGGTAGAGGTGCTAAGGCCATTTCCAGCTCTGTGGAAGTGAGCCCGGTAGAGGACGATATCCACGTCTTGGTGCCTTGACCCCCAGGATCTCTCCTCTCTAGCTTTCTAGAATTCTATAACGGGCAAGGAGCACTCTGCACAATGCAAAGATAAATCAGAGCGGATCCAGCCAGGTCCAGCCACCTGCAGCCTCCAATGCCAAGAAGAGCCCTTGAAAACTCAAATCTCCCCCTAATCATGGGGCTGCCTGGTCACCCACACTCCTCCAGCTGCCTATCTAGATTCTTCTACCCCATCCTGGGGACATATGCACTAGACAGAGGCAGGCTGGCGTGCCCTCTTGGTCTGCACAGTTGTGCATTTACTTCCTGGTGGCAGACTCATCATCACGGTATTTGCCTGGAAAAGAGGCATAGGCAGCACTGGGCTGAAAGGAAAGGAGATCCGTCTTTAGGTCACCAAGTTCCTGAGCTCAGCCTGGTGGGATTTTATTTCTGGGCCTCAGTTTCCTCACCTGTAAAGTGGGGAGGTTACATTAAGGTGCTTTTTAAGTCTTTCCTAAGGGCCCATGAAAAGATGTCCTTCAGTTCTGAAAGCTGGAGACCTTCATTTACTCCTTCTACAGATATTTACTGAGGTTTTACTACGTACTGGGTGGGCACTGTTCAAAACAGCCAAAATTTATACTCTTGGCCAGCAAGTCTCTATCTTTATTTGGGGGGAAGGGTGTCACAGACCCTCTTGGGAAACAGAGCTGTGACTCTCCTCCCCAGAACCATGCACAGATTTGTACTCACCCCCCACCCCCACCCCATACAGCTCCAGGGTCTCAGCACCCTGCAGCCCAGCCGAGGACTCCTAGATGTCAGATTAAGAGCCAAACTCCAAACCCTCTGCTGCTTGGCAGTGAAACAAAACGGTGGTTTTTCTGCAGGTGGGGTGGGTGGAGGAGGCCGTGTCATGACGCAGCTTGTGATGGCGAGGGCTCTGGCATCAGCCAGGCCTGGGGGACCCTGGTCAGGTTATACACCTTCTCACAGGCTCCACCTCTCCCTGTAAAACGTGGATACTGATGGCATCAACCTCACACGGTGGGAAGATCATTGGAGACAGTGCAGGTGGAGCGCTCAGCGTCTGGCCCAGAGCCAGCGCCCCCCAGGCAGCAGCTGGGCCTGACACAGCCGAACCATTGCACCAGGCCTGGCCCTTCTACCGGCACCTCCCTGCAGTCCCAACCTCAGACTTGCTCATCCTCACTCCCTTTATTAGAAAATTCCAGATCCATATGCTTGAGATGGATTTCCCATCTGGACAAAGATCCAGGCCTTGTGGGAATAAAGCACAGGCATCTTGACCTAAGTGAGGAGATGGAGAACTGTGGGGTCTTTGAGGACTTCGTGGATTCAGGAAAAAGAAACAGCCTGTGGCTATAAACTCTCTTAAGTCCTGTCTTCTTCTCCACATCTCCCTCTGGTTTTTACTTTCCCTTGGTCTTTTTCCTCATTAACAAATGAGTGATGAGCATCACAGCTCTGCGCGGCCAGCAGCATCATGCCGGCACAGACCACCTCTTTCATCTCTCATCAGCTTCAGTCCCCTGAGCCCTCCAGCCACTACTCTCGTGTCCCCTTCAGTCCAGCTTCTGAAGCCGCCTGAGGGATGGCTGGAACGTTTGTGGAGATCCACTTTTCCTCTGGCCATAACCCCTCCGAAGACTTCCCACTGGAATTAGGATCAAACCCGTACCTGTTTCCCAGGCCGATGAGGCCCTGCAGATGTAGCCTTGTCCACCCTACCAGCCTTATAACCCAGTCACACCCCTGTTCCCTTCTCCGACTCCTGGGCCTCTGCTAGCCCATATGACATATTTGCAACAATTAGAACAAGGGGTCCCTTTCTTAAGACACTTCACTTCCAACTGCTGGAAAACCAGCCAAATATGCTTTAGTCAAAATAACATGCTCGTTCCATGTGCCAGAAAATGGAAGGAAAGAAATATGCAGACCCACAACGTCTAGGATGCCTCCCAGGGTTGATCAGTTCACAACCTGCCCATATTGCTATGGTCCTTTAGCAGGCCCAGCTCTTCCTGCCTCACCCTCTGCTGACCTCTGCCCCCACCTCCACCCCTGCTTTATATCATCTGACTGGCTCACCTTAAAGGTCAGCTCCTCGGAGAAGCCCTCCCTGGCCTCACCTGCTGTTCCCTGTCTTATCATGCCACCCCATTTCTCCATGGCACACACATACTTTAAAGTCATTTTGCTTATTTATTTATTGTGAGCCTCCCCCGCTAGGCTATAATCTCCATGTGGGCAGTAGTAATACTGAACATTTATTAAGCACTTGCTGTGTGCTAGACACTGCTGGACACTTTACTTCTATTGCCCCATTCAAACTTCACTGCAATGCGGAAGAGGAAACGATATTATTATTGTCCCCATTTTACAGACAAGGAAACTGAGGTCCACCGTGGATACCCAGGGAGTAAGCAGCAGAGTCAGAATTTGCACCTGGGCAGGCTGAGCTCAGTAGAGTGCCTGGGTCTATCCTGCATCCCATGGAGAGTTGTGCAGGGTCCCCACACCTGGCACCTAGCCTGGCACCTGGCACCTAGCAGGGCCTCAAGAAACATGTTGAATGAATGAACAAATCATTGAATCTGGAAGGCAGAATTATAGTTTAAAAAGCACCCTCACATCTCACTTGAATCATAAAGTACTCGCAGGGAGGCGTCACTATTCTCAACATTTTTAGGATGAAAACATGGAAGGCCTGGTGAGATCATGAGTAACCTTGGCTGAGATCATAATTCTAAGGGGCTGCTTTAAGCCATTCGTTTATTTTTGTGTTTTATTTTAAAATTGCGTGTATATTTTCCACTGTATTCAGTGATATACCTGCATTTGTTTTCTAAACAAAACTAACATCTCAATTTTATATTACTTGTTTTTAAAATGTCTTATTGCAGGGCTTCCCTGGTGGCGCAGTGATTGAGAGTCTGCCTGCTGATGCAGGGGACATGGGTTCGTGCCCCGGTCTGGGAAGATCCCACGTGCCGCGGAGCGACTAGGCCCATGAGCCATGGCCGCTGGGCCTGCGCGTCCGGAGCCTGTGCTCCACAACAGGAGAGGCCACAACAGTGAGAGGCCCGCGTACCGCAAAAAAAAAAAAAAAAGTCTTATTGCAGAAAATTTCAAGCATCAACACAAGTAGAGAGAATGATATAATGAACCGCCAGGTACCTATCACCCGAATTACTTAATTTTTAAAAACTAACTCTCCCAGGAAGAATTCACAGTAGCCGTCATTTACACGTTTTGTGTAAACATGCTCATCTAATGTTCACAGCCCTCCCTCTAAGAAGTACAAATTAGTATCAGTGTATATTCACAGATGGGGACATTAAGGGCAGGGAGGTCAAGTCAATTGCTGGAAGTCTTGGAGCTACGAGAGGCAGAGCCAGGAGTCACCCAGAGCCTGCCAGCTACTTGGCAGTAAAGTACATGCTCTTAAACAAGTCACGTCAAGGAAATGGGTCCATGCCCTCTTCCTTTTATACCTAAAGTTTGCATTAAAGTCGCACCATTTCCAAAAGCATCCCACTCCCAATCAGCTAAGAAACCTTGCCATCCATTCATCCTCTCCTGCCTTCTTTCCCGTTCATTCTCCAGTTCCATCAGACACGTGCCAGACCCCTCACTGTGCTGAGACACAAAGTCTAGCCAGACATGGACCCAGCCCTCTAGGAGCTCCTAGTCTCCATGGAAAGGAGAGAAATAGACCAGCATAACCAAAATTCAAGCAGACCCTGACCAGCACCCAGGCATGCAAAATGTATAAGATATATGCCCTGGGCCTCACCCACCCTCTCTCTCCCCCATCAGGAAGCAAGGCCCTGGAGGGCAGGGGGCAGGGAGCAGAGTGGTTTAGGGGTGTGAATTTGGGAGCTGGATTATACTTGGGTTTGAACTCCAGCTCCATCCTTTCCTAGCTGTGTGGCCTTGGGTAAGTCATCCATCCTCTCTGAATAGCTTGTGAAAGAGGATTGATAAAACCACATATTCTAGAGCCACTGGAGCCTTACATTACATAATACTTAACCCATTTTCTTCAACAAAGGAAGCTTTCCATCAACGTTGGCTGTTACAATTGGCTGTTACAACCAGTTCCTAGTAATGAGTCCCAGCTTGCCTGAGTGAGGCAGCTTTGTAAAAGAGTGTACACTTTTCCCAGTAGGATGCTTTTCTTTTTTTTTTTTTTTCAGTACGCGGGCCTCTCACTGCTGTAGCCTCTCCCGTTGTGGAGCACAGGCTCCAGATGCGCAGGCTCAGCGACCATGGCTCACGGGCCCAGCCGCTCCGCGGCACGTGGGATCTTTCCGGACCGGGGCACGAACCCGCGTCCCCTGCATCGGCAGGCGGACTCTCAACCACTGCGCCACCAGGGAAGCCCAAGATGCTTTTCTTAATCGCCCTCCCCTCAGAAAATCTGTAAATTTGGAAAATAAAATAAAATAACTTCTTAGCCTTCCTACTCAGCTGGCCAAGGTTTTCGGCCACTTGTGAGAAGAACAATCTGGTGGTCAGTGGAGCAAGGACAAAGATGCCTTGATGTTTCCCAGACCCGTGCTGGCACACACCCATTATTCTACAAGCAAACCTATGGCCAGCAGGAGCCAAAGGTCAGGCTCAGGCCATCCTGGGTCCCATCCAGCCTCTCTCCAGGACTTCCTCCCAGGTTGACAAGGACCAAGAAGATCCCAGAAGGACACCAGGGATCCTGGGACACACAGAAGGCACTTTGCCAACAGAGGTTATCACTCAGTAGTGGGACAAACACCAGACCTGGCCTCAGGACCCCTGGCTCCAAGAACCAGGTGCTTCACATATTTGCTGTGTGGCTTTGGGCAGGTCACCAAGCCTTCTGATGCCCAGTCTCCCCATTTGTACAACACAGATAAAAATCACCCTTATTGATCCTGCCTCATGATGCCTGTCACAGACCTGCAGGGAATCCCAGCTTTGCCACTTTTGTGATCTTAGTTACTCTAAGCCTCATTTTCGTCATCTGTGAAATGGTAATAATGATTGCACCCACCTTCCAGTGCTGTTGAGAAGATTAAATGAGGCAATGTGTGTAGGGTGCTTGGCCCAGGGGCTGGCACACAGTAAGTGTTCGGTGATAGAGAATGCATGCTCCATGGTAAAGAATGACCATAACACCGAGTTTCCTCTTCATCATGCTCAGTTCCCTCTGTGTTTGCTTATTTTATGCTGGACACCAAGCCAAGCA
Source organism: Mesoplodon mirus (assembly GCF_964341445.2). NCBI lineage: Eukaryota > Metazoa > Chordata > Mammalia > Artiodactyla > Ziphiidae > Mesoplodon > Mesoplodon mirus. The sequence goes on from NC_138977.1 coordinate 216,796,980, forward strand.
CTTGACTTGTGGTATTTCATTTCACCTTCACAAGAGAGCAGGTCTCATGCACAGGACTCGAGCAGCTCTCTTGGGCAACATAGTGGGTCCACAAGCCAGGCTCTCCCTGCCCCACCCCGGCATGGCTCTGCTCCATGCAACTCAGGCATCAGTGGCTACACAGCCATGTAATGGGCCTAAAACTGTCCCCCCAAAGGCCCTCCCAAGCTGGCAGGAGAAGGGGGGCAGGGAAGGAAGTAGGCTTCTCCAATAACAAGTCTGCCCCTAGACAGTCTTCACCTGTAAAATGAGGAAAAAATGCACTGTCTTGAAACCCTGGCTCTCCATGAGGATTGAAAGTGCTAAGGTCTGAGTAAAGGTAAGAGGGTATTATTTATTTTACCCTCCAAAAGGTTTGTCGTTCTAAGAGGGAAGTTTATAGCAATACAATCCTACTACAAGAAGCAAGAAAAATCTCAAATAAACAACCTAACTTTACACCTAAAGCAGTTAGAGAAAGAAGCACAAAAAAACCCCCAAAGTTACCAGAAAGAAAGAAATTATAAAGATCATATCAGAAATAAATGAAAAAGAAAGGAAGGGAACAATAGCAAAGATCAATAAAAATAAAACTGGTTCTTTGAGAAGATAAACAAAATTGATAACCCATTAGCCAGACTCATCAGGAAAGAAAGGGAGAAGACTCAAATCAACAGAATTAGAAATGAAAAAGGAGAAGTAACAACTGACACTGCAGAAATACAAAGGATCATGAGACACTACTACAAGCAACTATAGGCCAATAAAATGGACAACCTGGAAGAAACAGACAAATTCTTAGAAAAGTCCAACCTTCCAAGACTGAACCAGGAAGAAATAGAAAATATGAACACACCAATCACAAGCACTGAAATTGAAACTGTGATTAAAAATCTTCCAACAAACAAAAGCCCAGGATGAGATGGCTTCACAGGCAAATTCTATCAAACATTTAGAGAAGAACTAACACCTATCCTTCTCAAACTCTTCCAAAATATAGCAGAGGGAGGAACACTCCCAAACTCATTCTACGAGGCCACCATCACCTTGATACCAGAACCAGACAAGGATGTCACAAAGAAAGAAAACTACAGGCCAATATCACTGATGAACATAGATGCAAAAATCCTCAACAAAATACTAGCAAACAGAATCCAACAGCACATTAAAAGGATCATACACCATGATCAAGTGGGGTTTATACCAGGAATGCAAGGATTCTTCAATATATGCAAATCAGTCAATGTGATACACCATATTGACAAATTGAAGGATAAAAACCTTATGATAATCTCAACAGATGCAGAAAAAGCTTTTGACAAAATTCAACACCCGTTTATGATAAAAACCCTCCAGAAAGTGGGCATAGAGGGAACCTACCTCAATATAATAAAAGCCATATATGGCAAACCCACAGCCGACATCCTTCTCAAGGGTGAAAAACTGAAAGCATTTCCTCTTTCAGGAACGAGACAAGGGTGCCCACTCTCACCACTATTTTCAACACAGTTTTGGAAATTTTAGCCATGGCAATCAGAGAAGAAAAAGAAATAAAAGGAATCCAAACTGGAAAAGAAGAAGTAAAACTGTCACTGTTTGCAGATGACATGACACTATACATAGAAAATCCTAAAGATGCCACCAGAAAACTACTAGAGCTAATCAATGAACTTGGCAAAGTAGCAGGATACAAAATTACTGCACAGAAATCTCTTGCATTCCTATACACTAACAACAAAAAAGCAGAAAGAGAAATTAAGGAAACACTCCCATTTTCCATTGCAACAAAAAGAATAAAATACCTAGGAATAATCCTACCTAAGAAGGCAAAAGACCTGTATGCAGAAAACTATAGGACACTGATGAAAGAAATCAAAGCTAATACAAACAGATGGAGAGACATACCATGTTCTTGGATGGGAAGAATCAACACCGTGAAAATGACTATACTACCCAAAGCAATCTACAGATTCAATGCAATCCTTATCAAACTACCAGTGGCATTTTTCAGAGAACTAGAACAAAAAATTTCACAATTTGTATGGGCACACAAAAGACCCCGAATAGCCAAAGCAATCTTGAGAAAGAAAAACGGAGCTGGAGGAATCAGGCTCCTGGGCTTCAGACTATACTACAAAGCTACAGTAATCAAGACAGTATGGTACTGGCACAGAAACAGAAATATAGATCAATGGAACAGGACAAAAAGCCCAAAGATAAACCCATGCACATATGGTCACCTTATCTTTGATAAAGGAGGCAAGAATATACAATGGAGAGAAGACAGCCTCTTCAATAAGTGGTGCTGGGAAAACTAGACAGCTACATGTAAAAGAATGAAATTAAAACACTTCCTAACACCATACACAAAAATAAACTCAAAATGGATTAAAGACCTAAATGTAAGGCCAGACACTATAAAACTCTTAGAGAAAAACTTAGGCAGAACACTCTATAACTTAAATCACAGCAAGATCCTTTTTTGACCCACCTCCTAGAGTAAGGGAAATAAAAACAAAAATAAACAAATGGGACCTAATGAAACTTAAAAGCTTTTGCACAACAAAGGAAATCATAAAGAAGATGAAAAGACAACCCTCAGAATGGGAGAAAATATTTGCAAATGAAGCAACTGACAGAGGATTAATCTCCAAAATATACAAGCAGCTCATGCAGCTCAATAGCAAAAAAAAAAAAAAAACAATCCAAAAATGGGCAGAAGACCTAAATAGACATTTCTCCAGAGAAGATACACAGATTGCCAACAAACACATGAAAAGATGCTTAACATCACTAATCATTAAGGAAATGCAAATCAAAACCACAATGAGGTATCACCTCACACCAGTCAGAATGGCCATCATCAAAAAATCTACAAACAATAAATCCTGGAGAGGGTGTGGAGAAAAGGGAACCCTCCTGCACTGTTGGTGGGAATGTAAATTGATATAGCCACTATGGAGAACAGTATGGAGGGTCCTTAAAAAACTAAAAATAGAACTACCATATGACCCAGCAATCCCACTACTGGGCATATACCCTGAGAAAACCATAATTCAAAAGGAGTCATGTACCACAATGTTCATTGCAGCTCTATTTACAATAGCCAGGACATGGAAGCAACCTAAGTGTCCATCAACAGATGAATGGATAAAGAAGATGTGGCGCATGTATACAATGGAATATTACTCAGCTATAAAGAGAAACAAAACTGAGTTATTTGTAGTGAGGTGGATGGACCTAGCGTCTGTCATACAGGGTAAAGTAAGTCAGAAAGAGAAAAACAAATACCCTATGCTAACGCGCGTATATGGAATCTAAAGAAATGGTACTGATTAATCTAGTGGAAGGGCAAGAATAAAGATGCAGACATAGAGAACGGACTTGAGGACACAGTGGGGGAAGGGTAAGCTGGGTCGAAGTGAGAGAGTGGCATGGACATATATACACTACCAAACGTAAAACAGATAGCTAGTGGGAAGCAGCTGCATAGCACAGGGAGATCAGCTCGGTGCTTTGTGACTACATAGAGGGGTGGGTTAGGGAGGGTGGGAGGGAGACACAAGAGGGAGGGGATATGGGGATATATGTATACATATAGCTGATTCACTTTGTAGTACAGCAGAAACTAACGCAACACTATAAAGCAAATTATATTCCAGTAAAGATATATATAGATATAGATATATACAAAGGTTGTCATTTTCTTCATTTCTTATTTTGTCTTGTGTCCTGATAAACTTCTAAGGTTGGAGCAAGAGAAGAAATTAAAGAAAAAAATCAAAGTATTGAACTTAAAAAATTGTTTCTGTTTTTCAGAAACAAAGCAAATTGAGGATAAGAAGAAAAAAAGATGAGGAAATGGTTGGCATTACACATGATCTAACAGGCAAGTGAATGTATATGATTATCAAAGTCCAAGAACTCAATATGCAAAGGTCACAAAGAAATATTCCAAGAAGAAAGCAAACAGTTAAACAAACACATGAAAAATTATCAGTCTCATCGTAATTTATACACGTGTGTACACAGTTAAACACTTATTAAACATGGGGTAAATTATAAAACAGTGAACCAATAATATATATATATATATATCTGATGATGATGAGATTGTGTTAGCATCTATACTTTCATACATACATACATACATAAAAAGTGCCATCATACACTAAGTAGTTTCACACTTTGGAAAATCATATGGTAACATTAAAAACACTTCGATCAATTAATCTTCATAGGAATGTATTCTACGTCAAAAGAAAATAACTATGTTTATTCATGTATTTTTTTTAAGTGGAGTATAATTGCTTTACAATGTTGTGTTGGTTTCTGCTGTACAATGAAGTGAATCAGCTCTATGTATACATATATCCCCTCCCTCTTGGACCTCCCTCCACCCTCATCCCACCCATCTAGATCCTCACAGAGCACCGAGCTGATCTCCCTGTGAATTGGGAGATTAGGATTGATATATATATATACTACTGTGTGTAAAATAGATAGCTAGTGGGAACCTGCTGTATCCATGTAGTTTTAAGTTTATTTCATGCAAGAAGCACAATTGAATAAAATTACAACTGTAAGTATGAAGGTGTAGCAACATGGGAAAATGTCACAAAATAATATTAAGTGAAAAAGATCAGAAAACGTATATAGGCATAATGATCAGAACCACTAAAATGACGCCTGCATGGGGACAGATCCTGGCATGCAGAAAAACCAAGCACTTGTACTAAGTGGACGGATAGTGAGGCTTTGGCCCTTTCCAGATTTCCTTTAAGGCTTTATCATTTTTTTCTATCTCCCTGTTTCTCTAAACTTTGCCCCGAGACCGGCCCTCACGTCCTGGGAGGCGCAAGGAGCCGTGTCCTGCCTCCATCACTGCCCCAACTCTCTCCATTTGATTTGGTTCCTAAATTGTGTTGCTGTTTCTTGAAACTGCAGTTCTCAAAACAAGCTGGTCAGAGGGTGTGTCAGCTCAGACAGCAAACAAGCTCCAGCAAATACTTCATTAGAGCCAACGCATTCAACCTTGTGTTGGGGCCAAGGAATTTCACATTTGGACACGAAATGTCAGTCCCTACAAAAGGCCCTCTGAGGCCCCGGGAGTGAGCTCAGAACGCTGCCCTTCCCCACGCTTGCCGGCCATGGCACTGGAGCTCCCCAGGCAAGGCCCATGCAGGGTGGGGCTCACTCTACCCCCTTAGCGGCCTGTGGCCACCTCTCAGCCCATTCTGGGTCACGTGCCCCATTGGGAATTTGCCAAATGCTCAGACTTTGCAAATCGTTTTGAGGTGTTCATAGATCTATATGGTGAGACTTGATTCATTCATCATTCACTCATTTGTGCACTAAAACAGGCATGCATTGAGGGCCTATTATGTACCAGGCCGTGAGGATCAATACAACAGTGGAAAAACCTGGTCCCTGCCCTGGAGGAGATCACTGTGTCTGGAAGTAGACAGAGAACAAGAAAATACAATTTCCAATGAATTTAGGTTAGGATATTCTGGGTATAAAATTACACTAATATCAAAAGCTAATATTTACTGAGTGCTTATGAGATGCCAGGCTTGGTTCTAGACCCTCCCTGTTACTATTATTGTGGGTTATGTGGATTATTGTGGGTTATATGGATTATGTGGGTTGTTGTGGGTTATATGGATTATGTGGACCGTCCCCGTTCTTATTATTGTGGGTTACATGGGTTATTGTGGATCACGTGAGTTATTGTGGGTCATGTGGGTCACGTGGGTTATTGTGGGTCACGTGGGACATTGTGGGTTATGTTTAATTCACTTTCTCTCCCAACAACCCCAGAGGAAGATACTAGTATTATCCTATTCTGGATGAGGAAACAGAGGCACAGGAAAAATGCAATAACTTGTTCCAGGCTGGTCAGCAAAGAAGTTTCAGACCTGGGACCCCCACCAGTGCTCAGGCTGGTAACCAAGCAGCCCCTGTCACAGTGTGACTCACTCAGGGACATAAGGGGCTGATCAGTAAATGGAAGGAGGCCAGCAGGACTCCTTGGGCTCCCCCTGTAAACAGATGCCCTGGTGTTCTGGATTACGCCTTGTTCCTGAGCTGGGTTAATAGCAGGAGACTCCCTGGGAGGATCAGCCCTCATACGGGCCAACCCTTCTGGATTCTGAGTGATGGGGAGAAGATCAGGCCCCAGACAGGGAACTGCTCACTTAGGGCCATGCCGAGTGCACCCGGGTGGACAGCCAGGCTCCTCTCCCCGGGCCTCCTGACCTCCCTCCAAACACCCCGTCCCTTCAACAGCAAAGGGTGACTCCAGAGTTAAACTCAGCAAGTCCACATGCACTGGATGAGACCGCACAAATACAGAGTCACATTAAGACACAGAACGTCTTTTTTAGGCTGAAACCAGGAAGAAAGAAAGGCAGTTCATAGAGGTCACAGTTAAAAACATAGGCCTGAGTTCGATATCTTGCTGTGTGACTTTGGCACTTCTTGGTACCTCAGATTCTACATCTGTAAAATGGGGATAATAACTGTACCTGCTTTATAGGAATGTTATGAAGATTGAATGAGTTAGTACATGTGCACAGAAAAGGGGGCTGGCACGTACACCCCAGTTTTCTCATTTGTAAAACAGGGATGCTAATAGCATTGCATAGAGTCTTTTCTATGATTACATAAAATAAGAAAATAGTACCTGTGAAAGTACCTCCAACTCTGTTAAATGCCACCAAGTGCAAGAGATCAAAAATTCCCAATATCTGGGCTTCCCTGGTGGCGCAGTGGTTGAGAGTCCGCCTGCCGATGCAGGGGACACGGGTTCATGCCCTGGTCCGGGAAGATCCCACATGCCACGGAGCTGCTGGGCCCGTGAGCCATGGCCGCTGAGCCTGCGCATCCGGAGCCTGTGCTCCGCAACGGGAGAGGCCCGCGTACCGCCAAAAAAAAAAAAAAATTCCCAATATCTGCTAGAAACATTTGCTTATTTATTCAACACATAATAACTAAATAAATGATACTAAATTATAAGTGTGTGTAATCTTCCCCTCCCCCTGCTTCTAACAGAATGCTTCTGTGTACATGCTTGGTGTTGGCTTTCTATGATATTAATGGAGGTAAAGGATAAAACACACACACTCACACACACCACAAAACTTGAGAAGCCAGAGATAAGCTGATATATGTGGGAAAGAGAACTATAACTCTCACCAGAGTTAAAAAAGAAAAGAAGAGGGAAAAAAAAACAGCCCTAATCTAAAAGGTGAATGTGGAAGAAAGAAAAAAACAGAACAGGGACTTCCCTGGTGGCGCAGTGGTTAAGAATCCGCCTGCCAATGCAGGGGACACGGGTTCGAGCCCTGGTCCTGGAAGACCCACATGCCGCAGAGCAACTAAGCCTGTGCGCCACAACTCCTGAGCCCTCATGCTGCAACTGCTGAAGTCCACGTGCCTGGAGCCCGTGCTCCACAACAAGAGAAGCCACCGCAGTGAGAAGCCCACGCACCACAACGAAGAGTAGCCCCCGTTCGCCACAACTAGAGAAAGCCCACGTGCAGCAACGAAGACCCAACGCAGCCAAAAATAAAAATTAAAAAGATAAAAAAAGAACAGACCCTAAGAAGGAAGTTTGCCAATCTGGAAAGAGAGGAGAGAGATGTTGGAGGTGACTGCCATGGATATGAGAAAAGAAGAGTGCAGGGAGGCAGACAAATATTAACTGAGCTTCTCTACACACCAGGCACTGTGCTAGGCTCCGAATTCACAAGCTCTGGTCCTCACAGAGCTTGAGACATAGCATAAGCAACTGGCCCGCCCCCTGGCCCACTCTCTCATCCTGCGGGTTGCCAGCCCCCACAGACACTGACAGTCACTCCTCTTCAGCTCCGAGGGCACCTCTCAGGTCAGGCCCTTGCCATCTCTCCCTGGATTAGTTTGTCAATGGGCTCCCTGCCTCTAGTCCCAATCCCTCCCCTGCAATCCATTTTCTACACTGCTGCCAAAATGTTTTTTTTCTCCCAAAATGCAAATCTAATCATGACTTGCCCCTATTTTAAATCTTTAAATCTTGACTTCCTCCTCACCCCTTACAGGAAGAAGCAGTCATGCCCAGGCTCTCATGCAAGTGATCTGAGTCTGGCCTAACCCATGACCCCTCCTCCCCTATATCCTCTGCATCTCATATCCTCACATTTTCACACTGTCTGAAAAACCCACTAGAGTCCTCTTTTTCACCTCTTACTCTTTCAAACTCAGCCGGGCCTCACTCCTCTTCTCTGGGTATCGCTCACCAGGCCCCCACCTCAGACAAAGCTAACCCTTCCCTTTCTAGGGCATTTCCCCCTTTTCTCAGCAGTGATTTGTATACATCTGCCCCGATACTCAACTGCCACCAACTTAGGGATAGTAATGCATCATGGTCACCTCTAGCACAGCGCCAGGCATGCAGTAGATGCACAAAGAAGTTTTGTTGCTGATGGTGACAGAGATGACAGGGGACAGAAAGATACATCCTGCTGTTGGGAGGGTGTGGCACTACCAACTTAGTAATTCAACTTGAATTTATGCTGGTGGAAACTTGCTGCTTTTGAATGGATCTATTTTTTTCTAACCCATGGCACATGTGGACCAAGAGAAGTCAATGACCTTTCAGCTAATAAAATGTTCTCAAATGACACAGTGAACCATGATCATTTTCAAACAACAACAAAATAACAGTAAACATAAGTAAGAAAATTAAAGTCTAGAACACACCGCCCAGAGGTAAGCACTGCTGACGTTCCTACAGTGGACTCTTCAGAACTCTTTCCCATGCATGTGTTACATCTGTCTGTGCAGTGTGATATGATCCAGGCTTTCCATGCCCAAAGGGCTCCAGCCTCCCAGAACCTGGGTGGAACTTCCCCCAGTTGGTTGGGGCCAAGAGACCTTCCATTTGGGGCTTTGGCCCTGGGCAAAGACATAGCTGGCCCCATTCCCAAGTTGGGGCCATCTCCAGGCAGACACAAAAGGGGCATTTTTCTTTCTCTCGTGTACAGAGTGTGCTCCGGACTGGGAGTTTTTCTGGGTTATGAGATTCAACTCAATTGGAAAAGATCATGTGAGGTTTCCCAAGAAAGTCAGATGTAAAGACAGCATAGACTGAAGTTTTATTTTTGTCCAAAGTGATTATGAATTATGAAAGCTGAGGGAACAGCTGGCTTTTGTGGGAAAAGAAAGCGTATGGGTAAGATCTGTAAACTGATAGGACCATTGAAATGACCCTGAAAGGACCATTGAGTTATGGGAGGGACTCAGCAATGAGTCTCTCTCACTTCCCTGTACCCTCCGGTGGGGCGTTCACATAAGGAAGTCTGTGACTGGGGGATATGGGTGAGTTAATGTTAGGATTTGCCCAATGCCAGGGCTGAGTCCCATAGGACCCACTGGAGGTCCTCTGTTATGGCTGCCAAAGAAATGATAACACACTTTGGGGAAAATCCATCAGTTGGTACTACCCTATTGAAGCCATAACTACATAGGGATTTATACTTTGACCCAGTAATCTCACATATAGGAATCTACCTGCACATATGAAACAACAAGCCAAAAATTGGGATTATTTGCAATTGCAAAATACTGGAAACAACACAAACGATCTTCATAGATTAGTTGAATAGAAACTACGCTAATCAATTTAAGGAAATTCTATGTGTCTATAGAAATGAATGAAGAAAATCCCTATGAATTCACATGGAGCAATTTCCAGCATATATAGTATTAAGTAAAACAAGCAAAATACCAAAAAAATGTATTTTATATTTTGCATAAGAAAAGGGGAAATATACATATATATGTATGCTTAGTTTTGCAAAAATAAATAGAGAAGCAACAAACTAGAAGCTAATAAACATGGGGAGGGGACAAGGTGAAGGGGATGGAGATGGCAGAGAGACATCTATGAATTTACCTTTTTATATATGGTTTAACTTGGAGTGTTTTATATATCCAAAATCAAAATTAAATCTAAAGTATTTTTAAAATCAAACTCTAAATTTGACATAAAGAGAAACAAGCAAGTCTTACTATGCATCATATGAGTGGTAGGTGTGAAATAACTATACAGAGAAAATCATTAATTCAAGTAATTTTGGACAGAGTATTCTGACTGTTTATTGTTACATGACATTTTCTAATGACAAAAAGGACTGCAAAGACATATTGAACTTAATGTAATAGGTTTGTCGTTGGTAGAGATACTGGTGGTATAATTCTGAAACTATTTTTCTGTGTGTGTCTATTGAAGGATAGAACAAATGAGCAAATATTTGATGTTGTTGGGGACCAGGGTTTTAACTGTGGAGAGGGGAGGTACAAATATAGAATGGGGGAAGGTGAAGAAAAACTTATTAGATTTGAATTAAATATATCAGTGCATATTCACGGTTTTAAAGAATATATAGTTCTTGGTTCCATTCACTAAAAAGGCCTAGAAACAATGACACCCCAGTAGCAATGAGCCCCCTAGAGCCCAGATATTGTTTTCTAAATATCATACCCCACTAAAAGGAACCTGGGCTCCTTGGAGATATAGTTAATTCTAGGACTGAGATGGAATAAATACAAGTTAAGCCTGAAACACATTGCTTTGGCGGCAAGTAAACACATGCTCCAAGACCAAAGAGGTATGTCAAAAGGACACAGGAGGCAATATGAAGGAGTTCCCACTAGCCAAATTTGAGACAATATGAGCAAAAAAAAAAAAAAAAAGCAATAATGATGATAATTTATTAAATACATCAAATTTAAAAATTAGATCTGAGTCCATAATATTAAAAAACAAAAAATTAATATTAAAAACAAAACAAAAGATGTTTACTGAAAGAGAAAAGAAGGAGGAAGGAAGATTTTAATGGTATTTATTGTATTATTCTTGTGGTTTATCTGCAGGGTTTAGAATTTTCAAGATTAGAAGTTGAAGGGATCATTACCAAAAAAAATTGCAGTTATATGAGGTGATGGGTGTGTTAACTAACCTTATTATAGTCATTATTTCACATAAATGTATTAAATCACGTTGTACACCTTAAACATACACGATGTTATATGTCAATTATATCACGATAAAGCTGGGGGAAAATAAGATATTCAAATTTTTAAAAAATTGAAGGGGAAAAAGAAACATGCGTGAAGGGAAGGACATACCAGTAAGATGCTAAGAAATGGGTCAGGAGACCCCAGTGGCCAGTTGTTCCCAAAGGGGTGATAGCACCCCCTACAGAGGGCTTACAAAGTAAAGTCTCCCTGTTCCCACAGTCAATGTTCTCACAGTTGTTTCAGAGACTGTCAGTCTCTGTATAGACAAGCACGTACACATGTATTTTCTCCATTTTCTTACCCAGTGGGAATACACTGTACACTGTTCTGTGCCTTTGTTTTTTCTCCCTGCAACACGGTGCTTGGACTTTGTTCCATGGCCCATAGAACTTCTGTGTTCCTTTCTGCAGCTGTTTGTCATTCCATTGCCTGAATGGACCGTAATTCACACAACCAGGTCCTATATGATGGGCATTCGTTCCCTCTCACGATTTGGCTGGGACCATCTCCCTTCTTTTCCACCCTTCACCTCCTTACCTCCTTGCCCCTTTGCTCGTCCACACCCAGCACTGGGGTTCATCGCTAATGTCAGCCCTGAAACTGTAAGGTGACCAGCTTGTTCTGGTTTGCCTGGGACTGTCCTGGTTTAAAAACTGAAAGTCTTGGGCTTCCCTGGTGGTGCAGTGGTTGAGAGTCTGCCTGCCGATGCAGGGCACACGGGTTCGTGCCCTGGTCCGGGAAGATCCCACATGCCGCAGAGCAGCTGGGCCCGTGAGCCATGGCTGCTGAGCCTGCACGTCTGGAGCCTGTGCTCTGCAACGGGAGAGGCCACAACAGTGAGAGGCCCGCGTACCGCAAAAACAAAACAAAACAAAACAAAAAAAAACTGGGCTTCCCTGGTGGCACAGTGGTTGAGAATCTGCCTGCTAATGCAGGGGACACGGGTTTGAGCCCTGGTCTGGGAAGATCCCACATGCCGCGGAGCAACTGGGCCCGTGAGCCACAATTACTGAGCCTGCGCGTCTGGAGCCTGTGCTCTGCAACAAGAGAGGCCGTGATAGTGAGAGGCCCGCGCACCACGATGAAGAGTGGCCCCCGCTTGCCACAACTAGAGAAAGCCCTCGCACAGAAACGAAGACCCAACACAGCCAAAAGTAAATAAATAAATTAAAAAAAAAAAAAACTGAAAGTCTTGCTCCCCAGGAACTCCCCCTGTCCTGGGCAGACCAGGGTGCTTGGTCACTCTACCTGGGAGCAAAGTGTCTAGTGGCCTCAGCAGGAGGCAAAATGTGCTCCCGAGTAGAATTCACCTAACCCTCTCCAGAAAGGTCCTCCGGACGCCTCTGCCCAGGCCCCAGAATCTAAAGACCTGTGAGAGAGGAACACTTCCCGCCCGTCTGCATCTTCAGACAAGGCTGCCTCACCCCCGAGTACCTCACCTGGACTGCTCTGACCCCTCTCACAGGCATTCACATGAAAGTCCAAAGCTCCCCCAGTGGTTTGAATGCCTGGAAATGGCATTAACAAATTAACCCAGATTGTCATTTCTTCCCCGTGATTCAATCAGCTTGGCCTGGCTCGGAGGAATCCCCTTGTTTTAATCATGTTTCTCTTCAAAATTCACTCTTGTTAGGAGCTAAGGGATGCCATTCATGTATCTTTGGTTCAAATTGTCTCTCACCTATCCTTTCCTCATAATTCAATAAGCTACTAATTTTATTGAGAGACTACCTTTAAATGATATGCCAGAGACTTAAAAAGGAAAAGCAAACACTGGGGTCCCCAGGGAAATGCTGTGTTTGCATCCGCAAGTCATCACCAGAAAGATCCATCAGGCTGACAGCCGACGGTGTCCTGGTTGGGGAGTGTAGAGCAGCAGTGCCCCCAGGGACCCCTGCTGAGGTCTGCCTCAGACCTGTGACCGGGAGGTGGGCTGTGGTGGACAATGAGGGGCTGCCGGCCTCCAGGGCTGGGGTTGATGCCCCGGCTGGTTCTAGCAGGTCCTAATGAGTCTGTTCCATAAGGTCTCCTCATCTGCTGATTGACCTGGAGGGAAAACTGGCCCAGGAGACACAGGCCCTGGAAGGAGGCAGCAAGAGACAGGCAGAGGACAGGGGCCTGGGACCTGCTGGACCACATAGGCCGGAAGGGGCAAGAGGGCAGCATGGGAGAAGGCTGATGCTCTGACTCCTCAGCCTTGGTGCAGGCTGCGTGTCAGCCCCCTTTCCTCACCAGTGATGGCAGGGCTCTGCCCCCAGGGCAGGGCAGACAGGAGCAGGCACTGCCCCTCCTGTCACCCTTCACCCCCTAGGGCTCTGGGCCAGCCTGGGCTCAAGTCTGTTAAGGAAGTTTTGCTTGGCCAGCTCAGGGTTACTCCCGTCTCCTCCTCCTCTGCCCTGGGACAGCCTCTATGTGGCTCCATATTCCTTAATCACCCCCTTTCAACAGAGGGTGACTAACTCTTCCAATCTCTTCTAACCCCAACTTCTGACATGCAGGGCTACAAAAGCAGCCCTCGGACACAGTTCAGCAGTTCCTCAAAAAGCTAAACCTGGAATTATCAAATGACCCAGCAGGCCCGCTCCTAGATGTACATTGAAAACCTATCTTCACATAATAACTAGCCCAGGAATGCTCATGGCAGCACTACTCACAATAGCCAAGCGGCGGAAACAACTCAAAACTCCATCAGCTGATGAGTGGATAAATAAGATGTAGTTTATCTGGACAATAGAATGTTATTCAGCAATAAAAAGGAATGAAGTGCTGACAAGAGCTACAGCATGGACGAACCTTATGCTAAGTGAAAGAAGCCAGACACCAAAGGATAAATATTGCATGATTCCATTTATATGAAATGCCCAGAGCAGGCAAATCCATAGGACAGAATGCAGATTAATGACTGCAAGGGGCTGGGGGAGGGGGCTGAGGAGTGGCTGCTAATATTAATAGATATGAGGTTTCTCTTTTGGACAATGGAAAGAAATGTTCTGAAATTAGATAGTGGTGACAAATGCACAACACGGTGAAAATACTGAAACCCCGCTGAACTGTATACTTTCAATTGGTGAACTTTATGTTTTGTGAATCATGTCTCAATTTTTTTTTTAAAGAAAGCAGTCTGCTGGAGTCACCCTTTGACCCCGGCACTGTTCTATATTCCCGGCAAGCTTGTTCCTCTAAATGGTCTTTAAAGACCCTACGCTGCCCTCTGCTTCCCACGGGCAGGCTCTCCTCCGCCCTGGCCCAACTTACACACGTTGCCCGGTTCTTCCCCGCCCCAGATACCCCTGCTGCTGGCGAGCAGACAAATTTGGGGAGAATGAGGGGGTGACATCCAGCACAGCATACGGAGACACAAATCAGACCATACGACATCTCTGTCCCTGGAAGTCCCCTGGCCCAGCGACCAGCAGGGTCTCCCCTCTGAACAGTCATCACTCCGGCCTCCCACTTCCTCCAGCCACCAACCTTCCTGGAGGGCAGACCCTCCATGCTGGACTGTGAGGTCCTCCTCTTTGCAACAAAGCCCAAGGCGTGGCCTCGGGGGTCACTTCTTCTAAAAGATCTTTTCTTTCCTCCCTGCTACGTCACTGCCTCCAGCCCAGGAAATGGAGACTTCGAGAAAGTCAAGTCTCCCAGCTACCAAGAAGGGGTGTGGGTCCCCAACATAGACCCTTGAGGTCTCCTGTTGTGAGGGCTGGGGCTTGAGGGCGCCAAATCACCAGGAACTTGCCCTCAGGAGCCGTGTTTCCGTCTGGCTGTTACTTTTACTCAGAATGACGCTGTGTGTGAGCTCTGCCCAGCCTCCCCGCTTCTTCCCTAATTTTCTTGGCTCAGGGCAGCTTTGCGATCAATCCTCCCATCTAAACCCGGGACTCAGAAGCAATCCATAGCTCTGAAACATGCTAATTAGGTTTAGGCAAGAGAGCTCAATAAATTGGAGCAAAACAGCTATTGATTCAGCTATCAACTCTCCCGGAGGCACACAAAGCAGGGCTCCAAAGACAACAGGAGGAGAAACAAAGAAATCACCTAAGAAGCCCATTTACTCCCCAAAGATTTGGTTTTCATAGCAAATTTTTTTAAGAAAATGCCAGCTGGGGGAAGACGTCTTAACAAGTGCAAGCTGAGCAGGCCTCAGCTCCTTTGCTTAAAATTCCTTCCATCTCAAGTACAGTCCCGACAGTGCCAGCTCTCTGGGAGAAAGATACAGGAGACAGTGGCCGCGGAGCCCTGAGGTCATTCAGGCCATCCCCCTGCCTCAGAGCGGAGCTGAGCTCAGACCTCCTCCCCACCTCATTCAGCAGGGAGGAGCCGCTGCTTTTAGTGAGTGTGGCCTCACGCCAGGCACCGGACGTGCCATTTCTCAGTCAGTCCTCAGAAGAGCCTGATGAAAGAGGTGTGGTGTAATCCCCACTTCGTGGAGGAGGAGACTGAGGCTCAGAGAGGTCAGTGACTAGTCCGTGGTCACACAGCTGCCAAAAAACGGAGACCCCCCCCCCCATGGCTCTCACATGGTTATCAAGACTCTGGCCTATGTGGGCCCCTGTGAACCCTCCTGGTGAAGTTCAAAGCACATCCTCAGATGAAAGGCTTCCTGCAGAAGCGTCAACGCAGGCAGCAGGTACAGACAGGGGAGGTCCTGTCCAGAGGCCACCCTGTGTGTCCCTGTGGACGGCACCTGGATGAACCAATCACAGGCCCTCCTGGGGTCTGTGAATTGGTGAAGGAGGCAGAATGGCTCAAAGTGAGGGCGGAGGCTCAAAGCCACGAGGCACACGGGTGGGGGAGTGAGGTGATACCAGGCAAGGGGAAGGAGGTGAGCCGGTGACTGGGGCCAGGTGGGAGGGGGCCGGTGGCAGAGGGAGACGCTGAGACCCCACGTGGCCCACCCCAGAGCCACGGCGGGAATGTCGGAGGGTCCCATCTTCCTCGAGGCCCCCCTGGCTGGCTGGGTGTCACCAGGTTTCTCCCCCTCCCCCTCCCTCGGCGTCCCCACCCCCCAGCAGCCCTCTGGTTTGGAGAACAAGGAGCACTTCTCCCGGAAGCTGCCCCTCTCACCAACCTTCTTTGAATTTTCTTAAAACATAAACGCGCCAGCGGCCTGAAAGCCTTTTCTAAGGACGTGCAGGAATCTCTCTGGGTGAGGCTTTTATTTTTAAAGGGAAGAACTCCCTCTCTTTGCACGGGCTCTGTGTGGGCTGGGAGAGGGGACAGTGGAAAGCAGGCTGGAGCCTTCTCCAACAGGTCAAGGGGCCTGTTTGCCAACCCTGGGGCTCCTGGAAAGGGGGGCGCCAGGGAGAGTGTCAGAAGGACGCAGAGGCGGTCCAGGCTCAGGACAATCCAGAGATGTCTGTTCCTACAGGTCCAAGGCCACGGATTTTGTCCCCACAGAGGACCTGGCCGGGCTGCCCCACTGACATACTCTCAGCAGGGGCGCATTCATGGAGCAAATAAGACTAGAAGCTCATCTGAGGGCCTGAGTGGCCAAGCAGGGGAGGTAGGGTGGACAGGAGCCCTGATGGCCATTCGGGACAGAGGCCAAGACCGGAAACCTGGGGGTAAGCCCTGCAGTGAGGGCAGTGCCAGGCCTGGCAGGGGCCAACATTCTCTGGGAGCTAAAATGAGAACTGAGGAGATTTTAAGCTGTGCAAGAACCCAGGGCAGAGTATGGTCTGGATCACTTCCACGGCCTGGACAGAGGGGCCGCCGAGTGTATTTCCAGGAGTGAATCCAACGGGATGGGATTGCAACTGTGAAATCCCATCCCGGGGAATCCCAGCCTGCCCGCGAGTTTGACAGGGGCTCTGGGAAGGGAGGAGAGGAAGCAGGCCTGCAGTTTCTCTCTGCGGTGGATGAGGGCCTCCCCCAGTCAGGGGAGCGTGTCTCAGGCTCCGGGCCCCAGGTCGGGAGAGCGATGATGGTGAAGGGATGCTGCCCCTGGGATCCCGGGGACCAGAAACACAGAGCTGGCAGGCCCATAAGGGTGACGGGGTGGTGGTCCCCTCAGGTCCACGCTGATGCCAGCACTCGTCCAGGCAGCGGCTCCAGGGGCTGTACCCCTCACTCCCACCCTAGCCACGGCTGCACCTAACCGCCCCCCACCTGCACCTCCAGCTGCTTTCCTCTGCAGAGCCAAGTCCCAGCAAGGCAATAGCAGGCCCACCTGGGCCCAGGCATTTCGCCCACCTCCCCCCGAGGCCCAGGACAAACTTCTGGCCTGATGTGAGGCCCTGAGAAGGCGCGGAGGTTCATTCAGCTGAGCAGCAGCCGTGGTACAAAAGCAGGCCTCGCACACAAAGGGCCAACAGTGTTTCACTTCTCAAAACCTCAGCTCCGGAAGGGACCACCAGGCAACGCTAGCCCAGCAGGTGGGTGGAGGGCAGGAGGCCTGGGCGCTGTGCCTTGTTCTGAGCCAGCCTGGTGAGGGAGCATGGCTTTCCCTGCTCCCAGTGGGTTCCAAGAAGGCAGCAGGGGGAAGCCGGCCAGGGTGCTGGGCCACCTCCCTCTGTCACCTCTAAAGCTCGCCTTCACTCCCTGCCCCGGCTTATAATAAGTGAACCAAAGAACCAACTGTGACCCACCTCCCTATGCCCCCGCCAAGTCCTCAGGGGGTGCTTTCAGCCAACAGTCGCCAATTACAGCCTGAGAAAGCCATTCTCACCGAGCAACTCCAGGAAGGAATTCAACTCCGCTGACGATTTTTTTTTTTTTTTCCAAACTCTGTCTGTATTTTTTTTTTCTCACCTCTAGTCAGTATCCTGATTTTCTTTTTTTTTTTTCTTTTTATTAGTTTCTGCTTTATAACAAAGTGAATCAGTCATACATATACATCTGTTGCCACATCCCTTCCCTCATGCATCTCCCTCCCTCCCACTCTCCCCATCCCACCCCTTCAGGCGGTCACAAAGCACCGAGCTGATCTCCCTGTGCTCTGCGGCTGCTTCCCACTATCTATCTACCTTACGTTTGGGAGTGTATATATGTCCATGCCTCTCTTTCGCTTTGTCACAGCTTACCCTTCCCCCTCCCCATATCCACAAGTCCATTCTCAAGTAGGTCTGTGTCTTTATTCCCGTTTTACCCCTAGGTCCTTCATGACATTTTTTTTTTTTAATTCCGTATATATGTGTTAGCATACGGTATTTGTCTTTCTCTTTCTGACTTACTTCACTCTGTATGACAGACTCTAGGTCTATCCACCTCATTACAAATAGCTCAGTTTCGTTTCTTTTTATGGCTGAGTAATATTCCATTGTATATATGTGCCACATCTTCTTTATCCATTCATCTGATGATGGACACTTAGGTTGTTTCCATCTCCGGGCTATTGTGAATAGAGCTGCAATGAACATTTTAGTACATGACTCTTTTTGAATTATGGTTTTCTCAGGGTATATGCCTAGTAGTGGGATTGCTGGGTCATATGGTAGTTCTATTTTTAGTTTTTTAAGGAACCTCCATACTGTTCTCCATAGTGGCTGTACCAATTCACATTCCCACCAGCAGTGCAAGAGGGTTCCCTTTTCTCCACACCCTCTCCAGCATTTATTGTTTGTAGATTTTTTGATGATGGCCATTCTGACTGGTGTGAGATGATATCTCATTGTAGTTTTGATTTGAATTTCTCTCATGATTAATGATGTTGAGCATTCTTTCATGTGTTTGTTGGCAGTCTGTATATCTTCTTTGGAGAAATGCCTATTTAAGTCTTCTGCCCATTTTTGGATTGGGTTGTTTGTTTTTTTGCTATTGAGCTGCATGAGCTGCTTATAAATTTCGGAGATTAATCCTTTGTCAGTTGCTTCATTTGCAAATATTTTCTCCCATTCTGAGGGTTGTCTTTTGGTCTTGTTTATGGTTTCCTTTGCTGTGCAAAAGCTTTTAAGTTTCATTAGGTCTCATTTGTTTATCTTTGTTTTTATTTCCATTTCTCTAGGAGGTGGGTCCAAAAGGATCTTGCTGTGATTTATGTCATAGAGTGTTCTACCTATGTTTTCCTCTAAGAGTTTGATAGTTTCTGGCCTTACATTTAAGTCTTTAATCCATTTTGAGCTTATTTTTGTGTATGGTGTTAGGGAGTGACCAAATCTCATACTTTTACATGTCCCTGTCCAGTTTTCCCAGCACCACTTATTGAAGAGGCTGTCCTTTCTCCACTGTACATTCCTGCCTCCTTTATCAAAGATAAGTTGGCCATATGTGCGTGGGTTTATCTCTGGGCTTTCTATCCTGATCCACTGATCTATCTTTCTGTTTCTGTGCCAGTACCATACTGTCTTGATTACTGTAGCTTTGTAGTATAGTCTGAAGTCAGGGAGCCTGATTCCTCCAGCTCTGTTTTTCGTTCTCAAGATTGCTTTGGCTATTCGGGGTCTTTTGTTTTTCCAAACAAATTTTGAAATTTTTTGTTCTAGTTCTGTGAAAAATGCCAGTGGTAGTTTGATAGGGATTGCATTGAATCTGTAGATTGCTTTGGGTAGTAGAGTCATTTTCACAATATTGATTCTTCCAATCCAGGAGCATGGTATATCTCTCCATCTATTTGTATCATCTTTAATTTCTTTCATCAGTGTCTTATAATTTTCTGCATACAGGTCTTTTGTCTCCTTAGGTAGGTTTATTCCTAGATATTTTATTCTTTTTGTTGCAATGGTAAATGGGAGTGTTTTCTTGATTTCATTTTCAGATTTTTCATCATTAGTGTACAGGAATGCCAGAGATTTCTGTACATTAATTTTGTATCCTGCTACTTTACCAAATTCATTGATTAGCTCTAGTAGTTTTTTGGTAGCATCTTTAGGATTCTCTATGTATAGTATCATGTCATCTGCAAACAGTGACAGCTTTACTTCTTCTTTTCCAATTTGGATTCCTTTTATTTCCTTTTCTTCTCTGATTGCTGTGGCTAAAACTTCCAAAACTATGTTGAATAAGAGTGGTGAGAGTGGGCAGCCTTGTCTTGTTCCTGATCTTAGTGGAAATGGTTTCAGTTTTTCACCACTGAGGACAATGTTGGCTGTGGGTTTGTCATATATGGCCTTTATTATGTTGAGGAAAGTTCCCTCTATGCCTACTTTCTGCAGGGTTTTTATCATAAATGGGTGTTGAATTTTGTCGAAAGCTTTCTCTGCATCTATTGAGATGATCATATGGTTTTTCTCCTTCAACTTGTTAATATGGTGTATCACATTGATTGATTTGCGTATATTGAAGAATCCTTGCATTCCTGGAATAAACCCCACTTGATCATGGTGTATGATCCTTTTAATGTGCTGTTGGATTCTGTTTGCTAGTATTTTGTGGAGGATTTTTGCATCTATGTTCATCAGTGATATTGGCCTGTAGTTTTCTTTCTTTGTGACATCCTTGCCTGGTTTTGGTATCAAGGTGATGGTGGCCTCGTAGAATGAGTTTGGGAGTGTTCCTTCCTCTGATATTGTTTGGAAGAGTTTGAGAAGGATGGGTGTTAGCTCTTCTCTAAATGTTTGATAGAATTCGCCTGTGAAGCCATCTGGTCCTGGGCTTTTGTTTGATGGAAGATTTTTAATCACAGTTTCAATTTCAGTGCTTGTGATTGGTCTATTCATATTTTCTATTTCTTCCTGAGTCAGTCTTGGCAGGTTGTGCATTTCTAAGAATTTGTCCATCTCTTCCAGGTTGTCCATTTTATGGGCATAGAGTTGCTTATAGTAATCTCTCATGATCTTTTGTATTTCTGCAGTGTCAGTTGTTACTTCTCCTTTTTCATTTCTAATTCTATTGATCTGAGTCTTCTCCCTTCTTTTCTTGATGAGTCTGGCTAATGGTTTATCAATTTTGTTTATCTTCTCAAAGAACCAGCTTTTAGTTTTATTGATCTTTGCTATCGTTTCCTTCATTTCTTTTTCATTTATTTCTGATCTGATTTTTATGATTTCTTTCCTTCTGCTAACTTTGGGATGTTTTTGTTCTTCTTTCTCTAATTGCTTTAGGTGCAAGGTTAGGTTGTTTATTCGAGATGTTTCCTGTTTCTTAAGGTGGGATTGTATTGCTATAAACTTCCCTCTTAGAACTGCTTTTGCTGCATCCCATAGGTTTTGGGTCGTCGTGTCTCCATTGTCATTTGTTTCTAGGTATTTTTTTATTTCCTCTTTGATTTCTTCAGTTATCACTTCGTTATTAAGTAGTGTATTGTTTAGCCTCCATGTGTTTGTATTTTTTACAGCTCTTTTCCTGTAATTGATATCTAGTCTCATAGCATTGTGGTCAGAAAAGATACTTGATACAATTTCAATTTTCTTAAATTTACCAAGGCTTGATTTGTGACCCAAGATATGATCTATCCTGGAGAATGTTCCATGAGCACTTGAGAAAAATGTGTATTCTGTTGTTTTTGGATGGAATGTCCTATAAATATCAATTAAGTCCATCTTGTTTAATGTATCATTTAAAGCTTGTGTTTCCTTATTTATTTTCATTTTGGAAGATCTGTCCATTAGTGAAAGTGGGGTGTTAAAGTCCCCTACTATGATTGTGTTACTGTCAATTTCTCCTTTTATGGCTGTTAGTATTTGCCTTATGTATTGAGGTGCTCCTATGTTTGGTGCATAAATATTTACAATTGTTATATCTTCTTCTTGGATCGATCCCTTGATCATTATGTAGTGTCCTTCTTTGTCTCTTCTAGTAGTCTTTATTTTAAGGTCTATTTTGTCTGATATGAGAATTGCTACTCCAGCTTTCTTTTGGTTTCCATTTGCATGGAATATCTTTTTCCATCCCCTTACTTTCAGTCTGTATGTGTCTCTAGGTCTGAAGTGGGTCTCTTGTAGACAGCATATATATGGGTCTTGTTTTTGTATCCATTCAGCCACTCTGTGTCTTTTGGTGGGAGCATTTAGTCCATTTACATTTAAGGTAATTATCGATATGTATGTTCCTATTCCCATTTTCTTAATTGTTTTGGGTTCGTTATTGTAGGTCTTTTCCTTCTGTTGTGTTTCTTGCCTAGAGAAGTTCCTTTAGCATTTGTTGTAAAGCTGGTTTGGTGGTGCTGAACTCTCTCAGCTTTTGCTTGTCTGTAAAGGTTTTAATTTCTCCATCAAATCTGAATGAGATCCTTGCTGGGTAGAGTAATCTTGGTTGCAGGTTTTTCTCCTTCATCACTTTAATTATGTCCTGCCACTCCCTTCTGGCTTGTAGAGTTTCTGCTGAGAGATCAGCTGTTATCCTGATGGGGATTCCCTTGTGTGTTATTTGTTGTTTTTGCCTTGCTGCTTTTAATATGATTTCTTTGTGTTTAATTTTTGACAGTTTGATTAATATGTGTCTTGGCGTATTTCTCCTTGGATTTATTCTGTATGGGACTCTCTGTGCCTCCTGGACTTGATTAACTATTTCCTTTCCCATATTAGGGAAGTTTTCAACTGTAATCTCTTCAAATATTTTCTCAGTCCCTTTCTTTTTCTCTTCTTCTTCTGGAACCCCTATAATTCGAATGTTGGTGCGTTTAATGTTGTCCCAGAGGTCTCTGAGACTGTCCTCTGTTCTTTTCATTCTTTTTTCTTTATTTTGCTCTGCAGCAGTTATTTCCACTATTTTATCTTCCACCTCACTTATCCGTTCTTCTGCCTCAGTTATTCTGCTATTGATCCCATCTAGAGTATTTTTTATTTCATGTATTGTGTTTTTAATCGATGCTTGATTCATCTTTAGTTCTTCTAGGTCCTTGTTAACTGTTTCTTGCATTTTGTCTATTCTATTTCCAAGATTTTGGATCTGGGAAATAGAATCTTGGATCATCTTTACCATCATTATTCTGAATTCTTTTTCAGGTAGACTGCCTATTACCTCTTCATTTGTTAGGTCTGGTGGGTTTTTATCTTGCTCCTTCTCCTGCTGTGTGTTTTTCTGTCTTCTCATTTTGCTTATGTTACTGTGTTTGGGGGTCTCCTTTTTGCAGGCTGTAGGTTCGTAGTTCCCGTTGTTTTTGGTGTCTGTCCCCAGTGGCTAAGTTTGGTTTAGTGGGTTGTGTAGGCTTCCTGGTGGAGGGTACTAGTGCCTGTGTTCTGGTGGATGAGGCTGGATCTTGTCTTTCTGGTGGGCAGGTCCACGTCTGGTGGTGTGTTTTGGGGTGTCTGCGGACTTTTTATGATTTTAGGCCACCTCTCTGCTAATGGGTGGCGTTGTGTTCCTGTCTTGCTAGTTGTTTGGCATAGGGTTTCCAGCATTGTAGCTTGCTGGTCGTTGAGTGAAGCTGGGTGCTGGTGTTGAGATGGAGATCTCTGGAAGATTTTCGCCGTTTGATATTATGTGGAGCTGGGAGGTCTCTTGTGGACCAGTGTCCTGAAGTTGGCTCTCCCACCTCAGAGGCACAGCACTGACTCCTGGCTCCTCAATTTGGGATGATTTGTTGTCTATTCATGTATTCCACAGATGCAGGGTACATCAAGTTGATTGTGGAGCTTTAATCCGCTGCTTCTGAGGCTGCTGGGAGAGGTTTCCCTTTCTCTTCTTTGTTCTCACAGCTCCTGGGTCTCAGCTTTGGATTTGGCCCCGCCTCTGCGTGTAGGTCGCCGGAGGGCGTCTGTTCTTTGCTCAGACAGGACAGGGTTAAAGGAGCAGCCTCTTCGGGGACTCTGGCTCACTCAGGCCGGGCGGGAGGGAGGGGCACGGAGTGCGGGGCGAGCCTGCAGCGGCAGAGTTCGGCGTGACGTTGCACCAGCCCGAGGCGCGCCGTGCGTTCTCCCAGGGAAGCCGCCCCTGGATCCCGGGACCCCGGCAGTGGCGGGCTGCACAGGCTCCCGGAAGGGCGGTGTGGACAGTGACCTGCGCTCGCACACAGGCTTCTTGGCGGCGGCAGCAGCAGCCCCAGCGTCCCGCGCCCGTCACTGGGCTCCGCGCTTTCAGTCGCGACTCGCGCCCGTCTGTGGAGCCCCTTTAAGCAGCGCTCTTAATCCCCTCTCCTCGCGCACCAGGAAACCAAGAGGGAAGAAAAAGTCTCTTGCCTCTTCGGCAGCTCCAGAGTTTTCCCGGACTCCCTCCCGGCTAGCTGTGGCACATTAGCCCCCTTCAGGCTGAGTTCTCGCCGCCAGCCCCAGTCCTCTCCCTGTGCTCTGACCGAAGCCCGAGCCTCAGCTTCCAGCGCCGCCCCCCCTGGCGGGCGAGCAGACAAGCCTCTTGGGCTGGTGAGTGCCGCTCGGCACCGATCCTCTGTGCGGGAATCTCTCCGCTTTGCCCTACCCAGGTATGTGGGGAGTTTCTTGCCTTTTGGGAGGTCTGGGGTCTTCTGCCAGCATTCAGTGGGTGTTCTGTAGGAGTTGTTCCACGTGTAGCTGTATTTCTGGTGTATCCGTCCGCTGACGATTATTAAGCTCTCTCGGGGCCCAGGCCCCGGACAAGGGCAAAGCTGCACAACAGGCCATCCTCAGGAACTCGCAGTGCGAGGGATGACGGTCATCATCACGGTGAAAGGGCAGAGAGCTGAGAGCTGGCAAATCTAACCGCACGTTAGGACTCTTCCACCGTGCAGCCCAGGGACCGTGGGCAGATCACTTACTCTATGACTGAGTGTCATTAGCTGTGAAGTGGTGGTGGGGCAGTGGGGGCAGGTAACACTTGCCATAGAGAACGCTGCGAGGATCCCAGAAGTCACTGGTCCGAGACCCCCATGTCAGTGGTTCTCAAACTGTGGTCCCCGCTTCCCTGGTGGCGCAGTGGTTGGGAGTCCGCCTGCCGATGCAGGGGACGCAGGTTCGTGCCCCGGTCTGGGAAGATCCCACGTGCCGTGGAGCGGCTGGGCCCGTGAGCTATGGTCGCTGAGCCTGCGCATCCGGAGCCTGTGCTCCGCAACAGACAGGAGAGGCCACAGCAGTGAGAGGCCCGCGTACCGCAAAAAAAAAAAAAAAAAAAAAAAAAATGTGGTCCCCGGACCAGCAGCATAAACATTACTTGGGAACTTACTAGAAACGCAAGCTCTCTGGCCTCACTGCAGACCTACTGAACCAGAAACTCTGAGGGCGGCTCAGCCATTGGGCTCTAACAGGCTCTTGCCACAGCCTGAGACCCCCTGGGACAGGAACACCAATGGTTCCTCACTACCTTCTGGTTAGGAAGTAGGTGTTTGTGGCCCGGCTGTGACTCTTATCAGGAAATACTGGAGAACAGAAATATTAAGAAGGAGGTCTTCTGCCTGTCCTCAGCCCCTGCCACCAGAAAAACCCGGGACCACCATCTAGTAAGCTCCTTCCCCAGGGCCAGAGTCTCGCTCGCGCAGCGCTGGCTTGATTCCACGGGGCAGACCACTTGGGCCCTGAGCTCCTCCTTCCCTGGACCCCTGGCTCCTGCAGGACCCACTTCTCCTGCCTCGTGGCCTCCTGCTTGGAGGCACTGCCCAAGACCCAGGTCCCACTGCTGCCCTGTCATTCCCGCCTCCCTCTCCCAGGGGTCTCGGGTCACCCCGGCCCCTCAGCCGGCTTTCCACCACTGACCCCTCCAGGCTCCTTCCTCTTGACAGATTCTAATCACCCACCAGCCACTCTGCCCACCCACCCTGCTTCTTTGGGGGACCCCAGCATTCCCTGCCCCCTCCTTCCCATCTTGGGCCTGAATGAGTGCTGATTCACACTACATTAGTGTCTTCCAGAAAGCCTGGCACGGTCCTCCCAAGGGGCTGGGCCAGAAGCCAGTAACAGCAATTGCTGCCATCAACCGCGTACTCAACATGGCCAAGAATGCGCAAGTCCTCCACATCAGTATCTCCATGACCTTCAAACCTGCAAAGGGGCCTTATGACCCTATTTCACAGATGAGTGAACTGAGGCTTAGAAGAGAAGTGACGTGCCCAGGGTCACACAGGGTCACACAGCCAGCAAGAGGGAGGCTTGGGGTTTGAACTCCTGCCAGTCTAACTCTGGGAGGGAGTCTCTAAGGTTAGAACTAACCAGTATATCTTCCAGAAATGGGAAATCTAACATTGACCGTGAAGTTATTTCCTGTCTATTCTGTATTAGTTCACTCCAGCCCAGACCTTCAGGACAAGTCTGCTCCCCCAGATAGTCTCTTGACCCTGGACTCTCAGAGTGCCTGATGAGAGACAGCCTTCTCTCCCCACCGTGGGCCTCCTCAGGGATCCTCAGGCTGCTGGGGTGAGCCCTGACTTCCCTCAGTGCTTGGGATGGAGCTAGGCCATTTCCTTTGATTGTTAGGGAAAGGCTGAGCCCAGAAGGCCATGAGCCCAGAAGGCCGATGCCCTGAGGGACATCAGGGGTTCAGAAGAGGTTTCAGTCCCTTCCCAGCCCCTCACTGAGCAAACAGCCTGGCCTTCCTGCAGCCCAGTGGCCTCTCTGTGGGTGGTGTCTTGTGGAGGGCGGAGCTGCACTGCACGGGGGCTCCTGGGCTGTGGCTGTGCCTGTACTGTGATCCCTGCATGGGGCCCGGAACAGAGGCAGGCCTGGGACACATGCCTTGTGCTCTGACTCCAGCAAGGGCTGTACGGGGGCAGCTGAGTGCCGTGGAGGGCGTGAACATGGCCTTAGGGTAGTGTAGGGAGGGGCTTTGGGTGCACCTGCTGTCCTTTGGGTCCTCTCTGGCCTCCAGTTAGGTGTCCCATCCCACTCATCTCTGCCGACCTGGCCTTTGAGTGCCCCCAGCACCCACTGCTGCTAAGCTGGGGCTCTGCCACTGCTCCTGGTTCGCAGGTCCCTGCTCACGGCCCACCTCGCCCCTCCCGCCTCTGCTTGTCTGCCATCATCCTGTCAGCACCTCTGTCCCTCAGGAGACACCCAAACTCCCGGGCCTTCTGTAGGAGACACGCTGCTCTCACTGTGCACATCTGGGGCACTACCTCGGCTTCATCTACTTAGATGTGTCTCCTCGGTTCTCTCAGAGCCCCTGTGTCTCACTCCCCACCCGCCGGCCACATCCTCGTGCTGCTCTTACCACCAGACCTCTCCCAGGCAGGGCGGAATACTTTCTCCTTTGCCTTCTGTCTTCTGGGAACTTTGCTTCCATCGTATCGTGAACTCCTTCTACTTATGGCTTATAGTAAAACTCTGTGATCAAAGTCAGAGGTACTGTCGCTTCATATTTAGAGGGAAGCTTTGGAATTTAGAAAACCTTTTTATCTCTTAACAAAACCCAGCTTTCAAGACTATTATTGTTTTGCCAAGGAAGCAAAACAAAATAAAAAGTCAAATGTGATTGTCAAAGCTGAGCAATGAATTTATTACTCTAGCAGAAACCTACCCATTCCCTGAAACACTTCAAAGCATTAATTCAATGGATGCCACAGAGCATCAGGATTTAAGGGCAATTAAAAATACATCCGTTTTAGTTCTTAGAATTATCTCCATATACGATGCTTAAAACTCTACAAACTGGTACAACATGGACGGTAATCTCATTAGTTAGAATTATAAACAATATTTAGGAATATATATATATATATAAACAGATATCTTTAAGTGCGATGCAAGTATAACAATTTAGGGATGCAATGCATCATATAAATTGCTTAATGACTGTAATAGGAACCTGGACTGGGTTCAAGAATGGGAGATGTGGACAACTTGGACTAGTTTCAAGTTTGCTTTCAATTTGATTTACTCCTGAAGCAATGCAAAGGATAAACAGGACCCAAGTGAGTGGCCCATCTCTCCTCGCATCCCTTTGAGTTGCCCTCCGTCAGCCCAGTGGTGGGAGCCGCAGACCACGTTGGAGGAACCGAGGGCGCAGACCTGCAGACAAGCTCCTTTCACTCTGGTCATGACTACCCGGTTGTTAAAGCCCTGCTGGGCGCCACTGCGCACTCTCTGCACATCTGAGCCTGCACTGCAGCCTTTTCCATTTATGCTGCATGATAACTCTCTAGGGGCAGTTCCGGACAGTCCTGCTGCCCTGACAAGTGGCCAAAATAATCTGTATCATAATAAAAGAAGTAACTTGAAATCATTGATTTTAGAATAATTCTTGCCTTTCTTTTCCAAACTCTCCATTTGGCAAACACTGGAAGGCGTCCTCAGGTGGATAGAGCCGTGGTGCAGTGGTCTGCCCCTCCCCCCTTCCCCTCCCCATCGCCCTCTTCTCCCTCTAATCCCTCCACCCTCACACCCTTCCAGGGAGCCCACGCTCAGCTTCCGTGGGCCCAGATGTGCTGGGGGCATTTGCAGTAGGAGGGGGCACGCCCAGAAGTGTGCTGGTAAACATTTAACAGCCGGCTCTCTCAAGGCTGATTTGTGCAGCGTGTGCAGATTCCTGTGCTGTAAACACTCCACCATGGCTGATTTAGCCACCAACGTGATGTCACCGAATGCAGAGTTGGGAAGAGATGTGCCATTATATAGTACTTCCATCACACAGATACAAGAGACGTAGGGTGAGCTGTGACAAAGTGAGAGAGGGGCATGGACATATATACACTACCAAACGTAAGGTAGATAGCTAGTGGGAAGCAGCCGCATAGCACAGGGAGATCAGCTCGGTGCTTTGTGACCACCTAGAGGGGTGGGATCGGGAGGGTGGGAGGGAGGGAGACGCAAGAGGGAAGAGAGATGGGAACGTATGTATATGTATAACTGATTCACTTTGTTATAAAGCAGAAACTGACACACCATTGTAAAGCAATTATACTCCAATAAAGATGTTAAAATATAAATAAAATACAATAAAATAAATCAAAAAGACCTCAGCGCATAGATGATAGTAACATAATTCTAAAAGGCTCAGATTTGGCACTAGATTTGGTGTGTGTAGAGTTTATTCAACTGTAATATCCTATCACTTAATTTTTAGTAATAGCTGTGTTTCACGACTGACTCATTAAATTCCTGAAAATTTAACAATCGGCTCTCAGGAGCTGCTACAAACCAGCTCCAACACCTCACCGGGCTGCCTCTCAGGGGCCACAGCTGATTGGAAAAGGGAAGTGCATGGCCCTGAGAGGAGACACAATACGGTTACTTGACATTTCCAAACCATATAGCCTTAAATATGCCCCTAATTTCGCTAACTCAGAGTAGGTTTTCCCCCCACAAGTGCACTTAATCTTGCGCAAGGCAGCTAATTCACAAAAGGATGACTGGGCATTGATGGACTAGTCTCACTAAAGCCTCAAGGTGGCGCTCTGACAGCAGACCTTAGAAGGCACAGAGAAGGAGCTAGTTCTTCAAAGCAGGCCCAGCGCCCTCCAGAAACCAGTCACAAGGAGCTGCACTCTGAAGCTTTGTGCTGTCCTGTCAACACATGGATGAGAGATTCTCCTGTCTTGCCCATAATTCCCATAACGCAAGCCGGGCGTCACCTAAAATTCCGCAGCAGAGTGGAAGGGTCCCTCTGCTCTTGGGTCACAGAGGTGTCAAATGCCGATGCCGAGTGCTGCTGTAGGTCAGTTCACTCCTTTCGAGTTAGGCCACAAAACACCCTTGTTAAAATTCCCAAACCTTCTGTATTTTCTGGCAAAAATCAGCTGAATGATGAAGGCAAGGCAACAAAGTAAACACAGATGTCTTGGGATTTTTAAAATAATATTTTTAGTTGTGATGAAATACACATAAAATCTAACATTTTAACTATTTTTAAGTGTACAGTTCAGCGGCATTAAGTACCTTGATATTGTTGTGCAACTATGACCACCACCCATCTCCACGATTCTTATCTACTAAACTGTAACTCTATGCAATAAACAGTAACTCCCTATTGCCCTCTCCCTCTGCCCCTGGCAACCACCATTCTACTTTCTGTCTCTAGATTTGACTGGTCTAGGTACCTCATATAAGTGGAATCAGACAGTATTTGTCCTTTTGCGACTGGCTTATTTCACTGAGCATAATGTCCTCAAGGTGCATCCATGTTGTAGCATGCGACAGATTATCCTTTTTGAGGCTGAATAATATTTTATCGTTGACCACATCATGTTTCTCTTTGTGTATCAGTGGACATTTGGTTGTGTCCACCTTTTGGCTACTGTAAATAATGTTGGCTATTGTAAATCATGTTGCTCCAAACATGCCTGTACAAATTCAAAAAAAAAAAAAAAATTCCCAAACCAATCACCCTCTCCCGTGGTTCGTGGTTTCAGAGCCATCCCAGCACCTTTAGGAGTGGTTGCTTCTCTGTGCAACATCGCCACGGCCAAGTCACAGATGAACTCCAGGGGGCTGACGCACAGCAGTCAGTGCTAACAGTCAGCACACCTTGGGTCTGCGGCACACCTACCTGGGTGCCCAAAGCAAGCTTGAGAATACGTGGGCGGGAGAGACACCCTGTTCCCCGAGGATATGGACGGGGGCTAGCCTGCCCTCGTGGAGCTTAGTCTCCTGAGAGGAGCTGGACCACTAATCGGTGGGCAGGGCAGGGCCCAGAGCAAGCAGAAAGCACCAACTGGTTCTCACCCAAAGGGCAGGGATCCACGTCATCCGCACGTCTGTGCAGCCCGGAGTACCCAGGAAGAGCAGGAATTCCTCGCGTGTCTGCAAAGCTATCACTTCGTCTCCCCCCGCATTCCCACACACTTAGCTTGTCTGAGAACATGAGGTTTAGCAGTTGCCCACTGGGAGGACGGTCTTCACCCCAGAGTCCCATTTTCAACCTTCCCTGTTTCCTGGACCCTTTGGTTATCTGGGGAAACCTATGGGTCCCTCCTCAGAATACAAATGCATAAAATAAATCACATAGGATTACAAAGGAACCTAATTATTTGTCAGTAGGAGTGTCAAAAGACTTTTAAAAATTGTGATGTAATTAGTAATTAGTACATGTGCTTCTTCATTAACACATTAACTACCAAAGACCTAGTAGATGTTTATAACAACTACCATCTCAAAGTAGATGTTTCAAACTATCTACCAAAAAAAGTAATGTGATGTAAAAATATCTGTGATGGCCTTCCCTGGTGGCACAGTGGTTAAGAATCCGCCTGCCAATGCAGGGGACACGGGTTCGAGCCCTGGTCCGGGAAGATTCCACATGCCGCGGAGCAACTAAGCCCGTGAGCCACAACTACTGAGCCCACATGCCACAACTACTGAAGCCCGTGCGCCTAGATCCCGTGCTCTGCAACAAGAGAAGCCACCTCAATGAGAAGCCTGCGCACCGCAACGAAGAGCAGCCCCCGCTCGCCGCAACTAGAGAAAGCCCGCGCGCAGCAACGAAGACCCAACGCAGCCAATAATAATAATAATAAATTTAAAGTATCTGTGATTTTTATGAGTGACAAGCCACAGGCATTGCTAGCACTGTTTGGTTTGTTGCCTATGCTAAATTTTAGCTAGAAGTTAGTGAAAATAAGAACATAATTTTTTTTTCCATCCCAGTTCCCTGACCCCTTGACTGCTAGTCTCGTTAACATCTCCCGCTCTGGGCTGCCCTGTGGCCCACTCTCTCCACTACCCAATCAGTGCCTCCGTGTCCCCATCAATTATGATTATTATTATGAAGGCCCCTCCGTCAGCCTTGAGTGATTTCACATGCACACACGCAGAGGCTCTCCTCACCCTGTAGTTTATACTTCCCGGGAAGAAGACGCTTGTCGCTATGAAATGTCTCAATAAAGGCTGATGGGGCGGTAGCAAGGA
The DNA here is from genome assembly GCF_964341445.2 of Mesoplodon mirus. NCBI lineage: Eukaryota > Metazoa > Chordata > Mammalia > Artiodactyla > Ziphiidae > Mesoplodon > Mesoplodon mirus. The sequence continues at coordinate 216,828,617 of NC_138977.1, forward strand.
GCCCCGTGGCCGGGGACCAAGGTGAGGCCAAGGGGACAGGCCCTCCTGCATCCACTGCTTCGTCCTCAGGAAGTCCCCTCCTCAGCCTTTCCGTGGCTATTGTTTAATTGTTGCTGGAAGGATGAAATTCAAAGCCCTCAGCCTCTCTCCCGTCTTCCCCTAGCACCGCATCCAGGTTTTCATCAGTCTCCCAGCTGTCAGCCGCCCCAATCGCCCCAGGGGCTGCCCCAGGCTCTGCCGCTCCAGGGGCTGCTCATGGGTCCTTGGGTCCAGTTGTCAAATCCGGCTCAACACAGAAAGGATTTCTTAAACAAGACTCAAAACGGGCAAACCATAAAAAAATTTTAACACGTCGCTATGTTAAAATTAAGAACAGAACGTTCGTCAGAAGACACCAACCATAGAGACGAGAAGGCAGGTCACAGACTGGGAGGTGATATTCATCTCACCTATAACTGACAAAGGGCTGGTATCCAGGATGAATAAAATGCCTGCAAATCAATTTTAAAGAGACAAGGCATTAAAAAAGAAAAATGGGGAAAAACAGTGACCGGGCACTGCACGGATGAGGCCACACAAAGGGCAAAGAGACATTTGCAGAGATGCTCAAGCCCAGTCGTGACCTGTAAATGGAAAGCGAGGCCCTAATGAGATGCCAGGTGGTACCCGGACATCTTTCCTGTTTATTTATTGGTTTATCATCTTCCTCCTCGTATAGGAGGGTAAGCGCCACCCCAGCAATAACTTCATCTGCTTGTTCACGCCTCTGTGCCCAGCAGGTGCTCAGTAAAGGTTTGTTGAATGAACGGATGAATGAATGAATGAATGTCTAAGGGATATGTCTGGGGAGGTTGCTGTGCTTGTGGTTGACCCCTCTGACACTGTCCACCCAGCGCCCCTTTAGCAGGAATTGCCCCTCGCTCCACCTGGCTCTCTCTGGGGTCACCGTGTCCTTAAAGCAGGGCCTGTGCCTCTTGTCCTGTTGATTGGCTGAGGAGTGAGTCCCTGACTGAGCTGGGCCAATGCATCCCTTCCTGGGATCTTTGAATTGAAATGAGATAAACAGACGACAACAGGGATGGACTCTCGCAGGTGGGGCTGAACCTGTAACGCCGCAAAGGGTCGGGGGGAAAGGCGTGGCTCCCAGAGCGGGGACCCAGGGAGGCCAGGGCCCTGGCGCCATCCTGTCCGGGGCGTCACGGAGCCCCTATGCCCTAATTATGTGTCCCCCCCTCCCCTTACACTGACTCAAGAAAAGTTTCTGTTACTCACATCAGGAGCGTCCCAGCCAGTCCAGGACCACTAGCCAGTACAAGTCCACAGATGCTGAAGTCCACAGTAGACATTTCCTGGCCTTTGGGAGACGTGTTGTGTCCCGAAAGCCCTCATCTCGCCCATCTCCAAGCTGGCTTTGGGGCTTGATTTCTCCATGTCCACTGTCAGACTCCTTTCCTCCCCCATCCCGCCCCTCCCATCATCAGGATGTTCAAAGCCTGGGATGAGGCGACGGGGGTGACTTCCAGAACAAGGACAGTGACCGATGCCCTGTCAGGGTCCTGCTGTGGGAGGAACGAGGGCGGCCCGGGGCCGAACCGCCTGCGGAGACGGCGGGGACGGACACACGGAGCAACTGGGCTCTGGCGGTCCCGGCTGCCGGCAGCCCCTGGCACTGGGGCCAGAGCCACAGAGAAGCAGCCCTGCCTCCTCTGCCCTGGGCTTCAGGACTGCTGCCCCCCCCCACCAGATCCCGCCCGCCTCTCTGTGGCTCCTTCTAAGGCTCCCCTCAACGCAGGCATCGGCAGGGGCCCACCCTCACACCCCGCTCGCCCCCAGCCTGCGGGATGCGCACTTGGCCTCTGATGCCCACTCCATCCTGTTCTCTCTCTCCCTCACTTCCCCCCTCCTCCCCCCCACAAATATCCACCTGCCCACGGAGGACTGTCCTCCCCAGAAATGGTCCCAGCCCCCCCAGCCACCCCCACCTAAACCAGGTGTACATGTGACCCCACCCAACCCCACCCTGCTGTGCCCCCTGCCCTACAGCCCTAACACCCCAGAATCAGCCTTTCCCTCCCCTCCCCCTCCCCTCCCCTCCCCCTCCCCCTTCCCCACTGACCACCTTGTCCAGCCGGAGCACCCACAGAGCCAATGTCTACAGCACATCCTCCCCCGTCTAAGTCCGCTGCCCAGCCATGACGCCTTCCCTGATCTAACTCCTGTCTCTCCAGCCTCACCTCTCCCCAGCCTCTCTCCTGAACCCTCCCATGAGCCCCAGAGTACTGGCAGCTCCCTGAGGTGTCCATGCTCATGTGTCCACGGCTTTTACCTCCTCAACAGATGACGAGCACCCTTGGTGCCTCCCCATCCCCACTGCCAGCTCCTGCTCATCCCTGAGGCTCAGCTCAGGATCTGTCCCCAGGAGATCCCAACTGTGCTCCCAGCTGAGTTACCTGTACCCCACTCTGCACCCCTATCCCCAAAGCCCCCGTCACACGGCACAGCCCTCTGAGGGCAGGCACGCCGGGAATCCCTGCAAAGATCCATGAAGGTCCCCTCGCAGGGGGCCCCCGGCACGCCCCACATCGAGGACCGGGATTTTTCTTCTGGGGGACAGAGTGGATTCTGAAGCAGAGACTTGTAGCAGCTGGAGCACAAGGTCATGTCCAGGTTTGGCTTCGGGGAGAATACGCAAGGCCTCGGCTCAGTGTGGGAGACTGCAAAAGGGCTGGGAAGAACAGTTCTGGGCCTGGGCCTTAACCTGTGGCTGAGGAGGAGCCCCAGGGGGCCCGTGACCGCTTGAATTGTGGCCAACAGACATGCACATTTTTTTTGGATAGAAGATCCAGTGCTTTTGTCAGAATCTCAAAGGGTCTGAGATCTAAGAAAGGTCTAAATCACTGTTCTCAAAGAAAAATGTTCATCCTCATTTATAATTAAAGAAATGTACGTTTAAATCAATTAGATGTTCTTCACCTATCATAGTGGCTTTCACCCCTACCTGCCCGTTAAAATCTCCTGGGGAAATTCTGTGCCAATGCCCAGTCCCTTCCCCCGCCGCGGCTCCCCCCAACCCTATACAAACACAAAACTGTCCGATTCTGATTTAATCGGTCTGGGATATGGGATACAGTGCAGGCATTGGCATTTTGAGAAAGCTCCCCCAGTAATTCTGACCTCGGTCAAGATTGAGAACCAGTGACCTGTCTCATTGACCAAGGGCGCTCATGCAGGGATTGTATCTCACGCACTGTGTGGGAGTGGTTCCAAAGGTCTTTGGAGAGCAATGTGGCGATGAATGTGAACTCTAAAAGTGCCTGCACCCTCTGAGCAGCCCGCTCCACTTTTCAGAACTGAGTCGATGGTAGATATTGCACCTGTGCTTAAAGCTGTCCATACAAAACAGTCACTGCCCGCTGCTCCAAACAAAAGATTGGAAAGAGCCCAAATGTCCCCTAAGAGGAATAGTTACATCAAGGGTGGTGCGTCCACACGACGGAATACTCTGTAGCCAGGATAAAGCACCTGCAGCGCTGTAGAGACTGATGTGGAAGGATTTCCACCATCGCTGTTAAGTGCAAACCCGAACCAAGCGGAGGGTGTGGTTTGTGAACAGTCCATTCACAGCCACATTCGCATATGCACCCAGGATCTCCGGGAGGACATATACTGCCAAAACCTCTTAGCGGTTACTGCCTTAGGGGAGAAAACCGGGAAGCTAGGATGCACGGAGGGGACACGTGGTTTTCGCCCACTTTCCCTCTTGTATTGTTTGAATTTTTGTCATGAATATCTGTCGCTTCTTCAAAAATAATTAAGAAGGTGAAAGGGAGAAGGGAGGAGAAGGAGGGAAGAGAAGAGGCAGCTACTTGGCAAGGGGATTAAGGCGCAGAGGGCGCTGGGCAGAATGTGGGTGGGTGGCAGGCTCCCAGCTCCAAAGCAGCTTCCGCGCTGCGGTGCGGGCGCGGGGCTGGGATGGAGGGGGGGCTAAATTCCCCTGGCTCACGTCAGGCCCTGGAGGCAGACGTCAGCTGGCCACAGTGGATGTGGGGTGCAGTGACCTGGATGGAGCGGCCAGAAGGGCTGTGGGGATGTAGAGAACAATCGTATGGACACCACGGGGGTGGGGGGGTGGGGGGGAAGGGGCGGGGGGGTGATGGGGAGATTGAGATTGACATATACTGGGAGATTGGGACTGACATATATACACTAATATGTATAAAATAGATAACTAATAAGAACCTGCTGTATAAAAAGTAAATATATTAAATTTAATTTAAAAAATTTAAAAAAATAAACAAGGTCTGTGGGGACGGCTGCCAGGCAGATCCCCCTCCTCGTGCCACCTCCACGCAACCGCGTTAAAGGAAAAATGTGTGTCATGGAGCAAACTGGAAGTCACCGGACATACATCTCATCTCTGCTCTGGCCACAGAGATGACATTCTGAAAAATTCTAGACCCTGGGGAGGAGCGGGAAGCAGCCATGCGCACAATGTCCTGCAAACACCGCCCCCTTGTGGTGCAGCTGATGAACTGCGCTCAGGTCCACAATCGTGCTGCTAACGTGTTCCTAACTGGAGAAGGAAAAAGTACAAATTATTTCTTAAGTGAAAAGAAGTACTCAATGAGAAAAGTACAGATCCAAACAACAACAACAAAAAAAACCCTCATGTTTTAAGTGTAGTGCATGAACCAGCTCCCAGTGAACTCTTCTCCAAATATAAAGTAGCTTCCTCCCCCCAGAATATATATTCAAATCTACATGGTAATAATACTGAAAAGCATTAAAAAGAAGCACATGCAATCATTAGGTTGTGATCAATAACTCCTGTTAGCATTTTAATGAGCAGTGAGCATTCCTCCACACTCTATACATATATGCACACAGAGAGATATCCAAATTTACATCAATGGGACCGTGCAACACATGCTATTTTGTAGCCTGATTTTTTTCTCTCCACAATACATTGTGGACACCTGCACAATAAATACATGCTACATCACCATTTTTATGTTTTGTTTTGTTTTTGTTTTTTTCGTGTGTGGTACGTGGGCCTCTCACTGTTGTGGCCTCTCCCGTTGCGGAGCACAGGCTCCGGACGCGCAGACTCAGTGGCCATGGCTCATGGGCCCAGCCGCTCCATGGCGTGTGGGATCTTCCCGGACCGGGGCATGAACCCGCGTCCCCTGCATCAGCAGGCGGACTCTCAACCACTGCGCCACCAGGGAAGCCCCATTTTTTATGCTTTAAATTGTACAAATTGTGAAAATATACCCAGATAGTAACACAAATAAAATATATACATATTAATCCATTAATAACAGACTGATTGAGTCAATTATGGTATGTGCACCCAGTAGAATACTATGCAGCTATTAATCTAATGTACTGATGAGGCTATATGTCTAAGATAGTTCATGTAATGAAATAAAATTACATTGCAACATAATATTTATAGACTTATTTTGAATATTTACAAAACTGTTATAGAATAGTTACAGAACTATTTTAGTTTAAAAGAATACATATAGATATCTGTATCTATACCTATTGAGATTTTATATATATATACACACACACACATATATATATATATATATACACACACACCTGTATCTGAGGAGGAAATGTTGCTTGAAGCATACAACAAAAACTCTCTTAGGAAATATTGGGAAGACAAAGAAGCTATGAATTTTTTCTCTCTCATTTTGTCTCTTCTGTATTGTATGATTTTAAAATATATTATCATCTTGATGATATTCCTCTGAAGCCTGAATACACCATGACTTATTTAAATAATCCCCTATTGATGGACATCCAGGCGGTTCACAACTTTCCTACTAAAACCGCCTTGCACATGAGTTACTTATTGTGCACTTGTCTGGTTATCCCTCTGGATCAATTCCTGGGCATGGAATTGCCTGGTCAGGCTTTCAACAGTGCTATCCCTGATATTTACTATCCACATATCACAGAGTGAATGTGATGTGGCTGCCCTCTGCCTGATTGGGTTCTTTTTTTTTTTTTTTTAAGTTTGTACTTCTTTTTTTTTTAATTTATTTATTTATTTATTTATTTATTTTTGGCTGCATTGGTTCTTCGTTGCTGCACGTGGGCTTTCTATAGTTGCTGTGAGCGGGGGCTACTCTTCGTTGCGGTGTGCGGGCTTCTCATTGCCGTGGCTTCTCTTGGTGCGCAGCACGGGCTCTAGGCACGTGGGCTTCAGTAGTTGCAGCACGCAGGCTCAGTAGTTGTGGCCTACGGGCTCTAGAGTGCAGGCTCAGGGCGCATGGGCTTAATTGCCCCGTGGCATGTGGGATCTTCCTGGACCAGGGATCGAACCCGTGTCCCCTGCATTGGCAGGTGGATTCTCAACCACTGCGCCACCAGGGAAGCCCTGATTGGGTTCTTGAAGTGCCTACTGTCTGTCTCAGGGGAGAGGGCATAGCCTCTGACCATGCTTTGTGTCTCTGGAGGCTCTATTTTGCCAGACTGCGGGTCAGGTTCACTGGATCTTTTATGCCCAGATGTCCCTCTTAATGTCTTGACTCCATTGATTGTGCACCTCCACACCTTCTGTCATCCTTGTTCCCCTCTTCCCACAGCTGCCAGGGCAAGCCTTTCCTATCAGACCCTGCTCACACCCGCCAGGGCTTCACTTCACACTGGAAATTAACCAAGGTCTTTTCCATGGCCCCTGAGGGGCCCCTGCACCACAGGGCACTGTGACCTTTGCAACCTCATGTCTTCCTCCTCCTGTCCTTACTCAGTGTGCTCAGGCCACACTGGCTGGCTTGCTATCCTGACACTCCAAGCACACACCAGCCCCAGGGCCTGTGCACTTGCTACTCTCTCTGCCTGGAATATCCATCCTCTAAATACCTTCAAGCCTCTCCTTCAATTCATTCATATCTCAGCTCAAATATTATTCTGTCTTCCTGAGAGAAGCCTTCCCAACCACCTTGTCTCTTTTTTTTTTAAACAACTTTATTGGAGTATAATTGCTTTACAATGGTGTGTTAGTTTCTGCTTCATAACAAAGTGGATCAGTTATACATATACATATATCCCCATATCTCCTCCCTCTTGCGTCTCCCTCCCACCCTCCCTATCCCACCCCTCTAGGTGGTCATACAGCACATCAAGCTGATCTCCCCGTGTGATGCAGCTGCTTCCCACTAGCTATCTATTTTACATCTGGGAGTGTATATATGTCCATGCCACTCTCTCACTTCGTCCCAGCTTACCCTTCCCCTTCCTCGTGTCCTCAAGTCCATTCTCTACATCTGCGTCTTTATTCCCAACCATCCTGTCTTAAAAGGCACCTCTCCCTTCCCAGACACTTCCTCCTTAGCCAGTCTTGTTTTTTTCTTCCTAGCCCTGAGACCATATTCGACATCTACATGTTCATTTGCCTTTGGTTTGTTCCTCCCTCACTCAGTTACAAGCTCTGTGAAAGCAGGAAGCTCTCTTGCTGCGTCCCCAGCACCCAGGACAGCGCCTGGCACATGTAGCTTCAGTAAGGACATGTCCCTTGAATGAATGAGAAGCTGGTAATACATGGAAAAGCGAAGCTTGACTAGCCTAGAGATGCCATTTCTCTCAACTGCTCCAGAATGAGGTCAGATGTGTTTAAATCATCTTTTCCATCTCTGTGGAGCTTGATCAGGAAAATCTGACAGAACCTTCTTAGTGTAACCATTTGGGAGAGAAATGGCAAATGGGTTATTATTCAGGAAAAATACTTTTCCTCCAAACTGGAGCAGCACACCTACCCCCACGTACTTGCTCCTTCAGAGAAAAATAGAAAGGTTAATATTGCCCCGTCAGAGGAAAGGAGCCAATTAGCGAGACTGTGATTCAGAAGAAGAATAGAGGTTAATTGCTTGGAGTCCACATGTCTCAAATGCCTAATGCTATATCATTATTTTTTAGCTACATATTATTCATTTCATACACTTAAGTATTCCACCTTATTACTAATTAGTAATTCCTTATCCTTAAATTTTACCCAATTCAGGCTGTCATCATAGGGCCCCCCGTTTGCCCCAAGATGTAATAAAATTGTGGAGAAAAGGTTGGCACCTCCTATTCTTTCCCTGCCACCTCCAACCCCCACCAGGGTCCCCCAGGTTCACCTCTCCTCTTTCCCCACCCACTGGGTCTCCTGTCTCAGCTTCCCTCGGAACCCAGGCATTCCTCTGCATCTTCCACGTCCCGGGCACTGTTGGGCAAAAGATGTAAATTCTCCCTGCTCAGGTGACTTTTTCCTTCGGAAAGACCCACAGCTTGGCACCTTGGAAATGTTAACTGATCAGTATTCCCTGGGACTGTAATAATAATTGCAACAACCATAATAACGATGATGGCTGTAAATGCCTTTTGAACATTTTTGTGTCGCAGGCAAGGTGCCGATGAATTTTACATGCATGATTTTAATCCATATGAAGCGATGTACATCCATGTACATGGGGCGTCTAAGCAAATGAACAGACCAGCCCAACCCAGCTTCAGTCCTGCAACTACTCAGCCTGGGAGAGCTTGTGAGAAAGTCGTCTTCTCTTTCAGTTTTCTCTTCTGTCACGTGGGTTGTCTGAGGCCGCCCTCTCCTGTTCACTGTCCTGTCTGAAGAGGTTCCCAAGTGCCGAGAAAGCCTTCAGAGCACCCCTCCCCCTTTTGGCTGGTCTTTCTGGGATTGCAACCATGCTCTTCCCAACTCCTTGTCATAGACACATGGCTGAGAACATACAGGATGAAAAACAAGCCAGAGTCCCAGCCTTAACCTGAACTTGCTGGGTGGCAAAAATGCTGCCTTAGGAAATGACATCATTTTCGAGGTTGTCCCTGGAATCAGAGCCGCATGATGAGGCACGTGATGTGGGTGCCCTTCATGAGGTAAAGATGCTTCTGACCAAATGAGCTGTCCCTCTTTTTCTGAAATGAACAGTCCTGGACTATAAACCAATCATGTTTATTAAAAGACAAGCAGGGAACATGTGCAAGAAACAAGAAAGGCCATACAGATTTGGAAAAGAACCAAATAGAATTTCTAGAACTGAAAATTATTAAAGTTAGACCATACTGGATAAGAGAATCCATAGTTAGAAAGAGATCTGAAGAAGCTATCCATTCAGAATACAGACCTGAAGAAATGATCCACCGAAGGACAAGAAATGGGGAAACAGGAAAGGAGATTAAGAGACAAAGAGTATCGGGTGAGAAGTTCTATAAGGAAAAGAGAGTGTGGCAGTGGCAGCATGAGAAGAAATAAGGGCTGAGAAGCTTCCAGCACTGATAACACTGCCAACCCCTGGGTTCAAAAAGCCCAAAAAATCCAAAAAGCAGGAAAAACTAAAACAAATCCATGTCCTGGCACATCGTAGTGAGGCTGCTGAATACCGAAGACAAAAGGTAGACCTTAAACGTGGTCAGAAGGTTTGTAACAGAACAATAGGCCGACAACTGACTCTTTACCAGCGAGAATGGGAGTTAGGAGAATGGAATGATACCTTCCATGCTGGGAGAAAAATAACTGTCAACCTAGAATTCTGTACCCACTGAAAATAGATTTCAAGAATAAGGTGAACTATAGACAGTTTCAAACCAACAGAAAACTAAGAGAATGTGCCACCAGCAAAACTCAGTAAGGGAAATTCTAAAGGATGGATTTCAGGCAGAAGAAAAGTGATTCCCGTTGGAAGGTCTAAGATGTGAGAAGGAATAACATGCATAGACATTTAAACAAACATTGACTGTATAACACAACAATGATAATGTCTTGTGAAGTTAAAGAAAACAAAACAGAATTAAAAGACCCTACAACAATGGCATGCAAATGAGATTGGAGAGAGAGGATGAAATCAAAGCGTCCTGAGCTCTTTGTATGGAGTGGAAGGAAGGGAAAGGTATTCATTATCTTCAAATTCCGATAAATTGGTGGGCACTATGTAATTTCTAGGGTAACCCCTAAACTAACAGAAACAGAATATAACTTCCAACCTAATAGACGGGGAAAGTGAAATGAGAAAAAATCATCTGAAAGATAACAAGAAAAAGAGAGGAAAAGGAAAAAATAGTATAAAATGAGATGGTAGGTACAAATCCTAATGTATAATGATTATAATAAATGTAAAGGCACCAGTGCTCCTGGTATAAAGATTTTAAAATAAGATTTTTCAGGGCTTCCCTGGTGGTGCAGTGGTTAAGATTCAGCCTGCCAATGCAGGGGACCCAGGTTCGAGCCCTGGTCCGGGAAGATCCCACATGCCGTGGAGCAGCTAAGCCCATGCGCCACAACTACTGAGCCTGCACTCTAGAGCCCACAGGCCACAACTACTGGGCCCGTGTGCCACAACTACTGAAGCCCGTGTGCCTAGAGCCCATTCTCTGCAGCAAGAGAAGACACTGCGATGAAAAGCCCGCACACTGCAGTGAAGAGTAGCCCCCGCTCGCCGCAACTAGAGAAAGCTCACGTGCAGCAATGAAGACCCCAATGCAGCCAAAAAATAAATAAATAAATTTATTAAAAAATAAAATAAGGGCCTCCCTGGTGGCGCAGTGGTTGAGAGTCCGCCTGCCGATGCAGGGGATACGGGTTCGTGCCCCGGTCTGGGAGGATCCCATATGCCGCGGAGCGGCTGGGCCCGTGAGCCATGGCCGCTGAGCCTGCGCATCCGGAGCCTGTGCTCCGCAACGGGAGAGGCCACAACAGTGAGAGGCCCGCGTACGGAAAAAAAAAAAAAAAAAAAAAATAAGATTTTTCAAAATTTAACCATTTGTTATTTAGAAAAATCACAACAGAACTTAAGGATATAGAAAGGTGGGGAGTAAAAGAGTGGGAAAAGATATACAAGGTGAACAAATATTAAGAGAAATGAGTATATATTGAGGCCATAAAGCAAATCCTAAAAAATTACAAAGGATTGAAAACATACAAGTCATGTCTCTTCACAATTCTAACCTCAATTCACAACTCTGATCACAATTCGTAAACCAGAAATCAATAGGAAAAAGATAGTTATTTTTTTAAATCCACATTCGGAATTAAGAAACACACTTTTAAGTCTCAAAAATGACAATCAGAATTAAGAAAATATTTTAAAATTGAACAATAAACAAAATACTCCATATCAAAAAACTTATGAGATATAGCTAGAGCAGTAGAGAAATTTATAGCCTTAATTGCTCATATATTTTAAAAATAAAAAAGAAGAAAGGCTGAAGACTAATGAACTAAGCATCCATTTTAGAAGTTGGATAAAGAAAAGCAAAATAAACCCAATCATTCCTAAAGCAGGTCTCTGAGGGGTACAGTCCACTCTCAAATCCAAAAGTGCAAAATGGCCTTCTTTCACCCTGGATGGTTCCCTCCCACCTCCTTGGGATCCCTTCCTCTAAGGTTATTTCCCCAAACATGCTAGGTTTTCTGCTGGTGGTACAGAAGATGATTTTTGATGGTATTCAGGCACGTAGTTATTTCAATTATTTTTTTAAACAGTTTCCTCCTACTTAAGAACATGTAATGTAGCTTTCCATTTATAGCAGGAAAATGAGGTTTCTTTTAAAATATATATTTATTTAGTAAGAGGATAAAATTCAAAGGAAAATATTAAATAAATAATAGAATAGTGTTATTTACCAAAAAAAAAAAAATCTCATCTCTAAGATGGGAAAAATAATAGTCCCATTTTACCTCATTGTGTTGAGGATTAAATAAGTTATACACAGTATAATATAATAGTTCATGAATTAATATATCACGTGTAAAGCTTCCTAACAAGTCGCTGGTACTTAATAAGAACTCAGTAAAGTTAGTTATCATAATAATATTTAGAGTAATTATTACTTGAATGATGAGAATTTGAGAAACACTAATCCGATAAGGCTCCAAAAGTCAACCTTAGACCAGTGACAAACTCTGCAGGGCAAATAGAAAGTGGAGAAGGCAGCGGCCCCGCCCACTTCCACGCCTTCTGTCCCCTTAGGGCTCCTGGCTCCACGCTGGCCCCGCCCAGGCTTTGGACCTGCTCCTGCCTCACCATCCCCAGGAGAACCAAGTTGGCCCGGACGCCCACATTCACATCACGGGGCCCAGAGTAAGGCTGATGGGACTCAGGATGTTACTGATTCTCCAAAACCTTTGTTTAAAAGGGCGAAAGCCTTTACCACGGAAAGAGAAACGTTCAGCCGTGGCCTTGCAGCATCCCAGCTGAGGAGCAGGACAGAGAGATGGGGGCGAGCCTCCCAGTCTCGGGGCATCTCCTAGAGGTGACACCTTCAGCCCAGGTGGGGTGGGGAACAGGGTCCCAGAGCCGAAAGTAATTGGCCTTTATGATTTGACGAGAGTGGTATCGTTGGGTGTTTGAGGGCTTTTCGCGCCAGGAAGACTTCCAAATTGTCTTTTTCAAACTCTAACTGTATCGTTTCCCCTCCGTCTTCAAAGATGATTCGCAGAGATACTTGGAGGCTTCTCCACTGCAATGATTTTATTTTCCCTGAACGACTGTTCCTGCTCCGTGGGGCTTATTCTTGAGGTCTTGGAAGGAAACCCCACAGAAGCGACAGCCACCAGGGCGGCAGGTATGATGTTTCCTGTTTGCTTACGCGGGAGCGGGCTGACAGCACTGACTCTCTGTGGCCACCAGGGGGCGCTCCAGCTTTCTCGTTGGAGCCCAGGACCCGGCTGCCTGGCGTTCCTCGCGGTTCCGTAAGCAGAGAGGCCTGTGGGACACTAATAAACACATGGGAAGTGTCTGTGAAAATCCCATCTGCCTCTACTTCTTGGCCGTGCATGGAGCTGCCAGCGCCTCGCTGAGGGCTGCTTCCTCGTTGGGGCCCCTTAGGTGGTGGCCTTGACCCCAGGGTCTTACAGTCTGATCCGGGTGGGAGTGGGTAGCAGAAGGATCCATGGAGCAGAAGTCAGACACGTGGGTCGCTTGACAAACCAAACATGTGCTAGGAACACAGCACTTGTGTTTTGTGTCACAGGGACGCATACACCACATCACCCAGTGGAGGCGCTAAGGAGGGAAATCTTCACCTCCCTTGAAGGGCTGGACCAGGAGAATGCTTCCCAGAGGACCAGAGGGGACGGCTGGCTTTAGCCAGAAGCCCAGGCAGAAGGACACTCCCAGCAGAGGGCACAGTTTAGGTAGACACAGTGTTGGCAACTTTGAGCAGTTCTGACGTTTCTGGAGGGGGGATGACAGAGGCAGGGGCCAGATCGGCAGTGCCTTCTAAGCGGCTAAAGCCCCTGGCTCTCATGCTGTGCTGGTGAGCCTTCCCGGGCCTTCTGCAGGGCAATGGCATGATCAGGCCACTCGTCTGCAGGGTGGAGGGTGGACGGGCGGGGCACGGAGGTGAGGGAAGAGGGAGGAAGTCCAGTTAGGAGGCCGCTGCAATGATCTAAAAGCTCGGCTAATTCTACATGGCACCAGGGTGACCAACCATCCTGGTCTGCACAGAACTGAGGGGGTTCTCAGGACTCCAGACTTCCAGTGTTTTTTTGGGGGGGGGGGCAGTACGCGGGCCTCTCACTGCTGTGGCCTCTCCCGTTGCGGAGCACAGGCTCCAGACGTGCAGGCTCAGCGGCCATGGCTTATGGGCCCAGCCGCTCCGCGGCATGTGGGATCTTCCCGGACCGGGGCATGAACCCGTGTCCCCTGCATCAGCAGGCGGACTCTCAACCACTGCGCCACCAAGGAAGCCCTAGACTTCCAGTTTTAAGACCCAGAAAGTCCTGGGTAAACTGGGACAAGCTGGTCACCCTATTAGCCACTAACCAGCCGTGTCCCTCCCTTAACCGCTCATAACTTTACTCTTGTCATTTGTGATCACAGTTGACACTGGCGAATTTCAGATGAGTTTTACTAACACAGCACTGTCTTTAAACAAAATCTCACACAGAAACTCAGTATAAGAAACACTCAAAGGCGGAGCCACTTAGGTTGAAGTGCGGGATGGGGTGGGAGGGGGTGAGGGACCAGCCTGCCCTTTCCCTCCCGGCCCTGACTCACCTCCGCAAAGCACTGCCTCGGCCTCCCGGGCTGACACTGACCTCCATGTCGGAGGGTCCCCCTCTTCCAGCTTTATGACTCCACATTCATGTGCTGAACTGAAAACCCAGCTGAACTCAAATCAGTGTTTTGATTCAACTGCAGGCTATACTGAAGACTAAAATTTACACCTACTCTAAAATTGGTCCATCTCTTTGAACTGGAATGAAATCCATATTGTTTCCCTAGTTATTGTCTTGGAATAAAATCCAGTCTGCCCATGAGCTGACTTTCACCCAAATGCCCACTCACTGCTGGCACTCGCTGGGCCTCATGCTGCCTTTGCAGTCCTGACTGCCCCCTGGTCAGGGGGGCACAGCCTGGTCAGGGGCCATCACCTCTCTCCCAAGCTCTGTCTTCTCCCCCACCCTCACCCTACTCCCTGGTGTATCTAGGACGTCTCACTATCCCAGGTTTGAAGGCATCTGTCACTCCTAGCCACGGACTGGACTGGGTTTGCCGTGACCCTCAGCCCAGGCCCTTGGCCACCTCTGAGCCTTGATGGACCTTCATTCCCGACACAGCTCTCGGCACGGTCTGCCACCTCCCAACCTGTTCAGGGCCATCCCCTGAAAGCTGGAGCTTCTGTTGCCTCATCTATTAGGCAGCATCTTCAGGCCCCGTTGGTAGATTGAACATTGCATTTGGAAGCAGGAGATGTGAGTTCAGATTCTAGCTTCCCACGTAGTGCTGGATGACCTGAGCAAACACACACACACACACACACACCTCACAGGGTCTCTCCTCTGTTCTTACAAGGCCCGACTGAACAGAAAGGGGTCTAGAAACTTCTTATAGAGAATGTCAAACCTCTTAGCTTCCAGAAATCTCAGAATGCAGTGCCCTGTCCCCCAGAGGTGGCCCTGCTGAGCCCACCCCTGCACAGTGATGATCTCTTTGCTTCTCTGTCTCTAGTCTAGACTTCAAACTCCATGAGGGTGAGGACTGACCTCTACCTCCAAGTGCTGAACATGGAGTAAGTGCTCAGCTCGTGTTAAATGAATGACTCGATTCCTTTCATTCAGAAATAGGTAGTGAGAATTTATTATGGGCTGGGCACTGGTCCAGGTGCCAGAAACACAGCAGTTTCTCAAAAATCTCAAAAATCTCTCCCTACATAGCACTTATATATCTCATGGGCAAATGGATAAGCGGGTGGTGAAGCTTCTTTGTTGCTGTGGTTTTGTTTGGTTTGCTTTTTTCCATGGTATCCGTTAGGGAAACTGCTTGCTCCTACACTAATTCCACATCTCCTTCCTAATACCCACAGTGGGAGAAGATGAAAAACAGGATCCCACTTTTCCCAGAAAATGAAAGCAAGGAAGCTGATAGCCGTGGGCACCTGGATTTATGCTAACAGAGGGCTCTGGGGTAGAGCTATGTCCCAGTAGTAGCCAAGCGCATTCCCCCAGCAACAAGTTGGTTTTGAAGGGAAACAACAGCTTTCTGGGGAGGCCCCAGCACTCCCACCCACTCACCCCCAGCTCTGAGAGCTGACGACGCCCAACCCAGCCTGCTCCATTAGGGGACTGCTTGCAGAGACTCAAGGGGGTGTCACCCAGTTACAGGCCACCATCACAAAAGGCTTAGACTGGGCAAGTTCTACAATCCTCTCCAGCTCCTAAGATCCCTCTGTGTCCGGAGAGCAGGGGTCTTGGCTCACCGTGAAACCCTGGTGCTCACTCATGGGAACCAAATCAGTTTTTAGGTGAGAGGGAGTTATGAACTTCCCAGCACTGCCCAGCTTTGCAACAATCCCTCCTGCGCCCACTGGGTGCCCCAGAGCCTTTCTCATTCTTTTTCTCACGTGAATGCCAGCCGAGACCAAGAAACTCAAAGATACCTTGCACACCACCTCCAGGACTGATTCCTTAGCTGGAGGTGACAGGGTGATTTACAGAGGTAATTTACATGGCGCACAGCACCTCACCCCCACCCTCCAGGCTGCCCTGGGTTAAGTGATGTCCATCACCTAATAGGTCACACACCTGCACCGTCACTTTCTCCATTCAAATAGAAGCCCTCATGAAGACCCCGTATGGATGCACAAAACCAGAGTGCCATCAAAATATGCAGCCTTGAAAAGTTCTCATTCCACTCCTAATGCACCAGAGCTGCAATGGGGTGGGGCGGGGTGGGGGGTGGCACATGGGGGACAAGACAGAGCAGAGGTGCTTCAAAAGTCACATTTCCTTGCCCGGGACACTGGCCACCTATAATTTGCTCTGACACTCTGTCTTTTTGTCTGTTTCAGAGAGATATGAATCACGGTTAAACTCTACCAAATAAACAAGCTATGTTTTAAAGTTCTGTAAAAGCTACAGTTTCAGAAAGGCTTGATGTGGTTGACACTAAATTGATTTCAACATGTCCCATTTCCGGTCTAATGTTGGGTTCCTTTCATCAGGAACAAACATACTGAATAATGGCTTGATTCTAAGTGAATGGACTCAGTATAAATACATAGGAAGCACAAGCACTCATATTAATTTTCTTCCTTTTTTAAATAAAATGAGATGGCGTGTTTTACTTCTCAAAAATTAATTTTCCATAAAGTTTTCATACACACCCATCAAAGGTTTTCAGAGCTGAATAATCACATTGCAAAGTGAAAACCCACTTTGAGGTTTTCATTGTAACACGCAACAGAAGCCTGGTGCTTGCCAAGGTCAGGAGGTTGTCCTGGGCGTTACAGCCCCTGTCCCAAGGGTACTCGAGGGAAAGCTGGGAAAAGTGAATTCCTAGCCTCTGGTCACCTCACATTGAAAACTGGTCAGCCTGCTTGCACTGGATCTGCATTCAAACATTCCCAGCATCATAGTGACTCAGAAGAAGAACATAACAACCACAAAAATAAACTGCACAGAGGAAAAGGTTTATTTCTTATAAACAAACCTAATATGTATTCAGTTTAAAACGTCTGTGGCAAATCCATACATGTGATAAAATCTCATAGAACTATTCACCAAAAGAAACAAAGGTGATGAAAACACTGGTGAAATCCAAACAAGTCTTAGTTAACAGTATTGTACCGATGTCAGTTTCCTGGTTTTGATACTAACTATACCGTGGATATGGAAGAGGTTATCTTTGGGGGAAACTGGATGAAGGATACACTGGTCACACCAATCTTGTGTCCAAACAAGATCCAAATGTACAACCACAGGTTGTACCACATTTGCAATTTCTATATGAGTCTAAAATTGTTTCAAAACTAAAAGTTTTAAAAAACTATGTGGGCTGGGTAGAGTGGAACAGACACACTTAGCCACATTGGGGAGGGTGTAAACTGGCAGTCTTTCAGGAGAAGAATCTGGCAGAGTCCATCAAAATGTAAAATGAACTAACACAGAAATTCCACTTCTAGGAATCCAGCTTACAAAACCGCTTGCACATGTCAATATAGAATATTCTTTGCAGCACTGCTGTGAAAAAAAAAAAAAAAAAGGAAACAAACCTAAATCTCCACGAGTAGGGAAAAAAGTCAAAGTGGAATGCCCATGCCACGGAATACTGTGCAAGCATAAAAAGAATAAAGCAGCTCAACACAAAGATATCTGCAGTGCACTGGTAAGTACAAAATGGGGTCACAAAATAATATGGATAGAGACAGGAAGATACTATTTACCTAAAATCTTATTTATGTGTGTACACGTCATGTGGTTGTACAAGCATGGAAAATGTCTGAAATGATACGCCCTAAACAGCTCATGGTGATGGCTTCTGGGATGGAAGATTCTTAGTAGGGGTGGCAAGAGTCACCTTCACTTTGTTTGAAATACATTACAGTAAAAACGTGTTGCTTTTAGAATTGGAACAACAATAATAGAAACATAAAAGAAAGAAAGAAAATGGAGGCAAATTGGGAGGCCAGTGGACGAGTACAAAGGCCTGACGTGGGAATCCAGGAAAGGCTGACTCAAAAAGCTACAGGGGCTTCCCTGGTGGCGCAGGGGTTGAGAGTCCGCCTGCCGATGCAGGGGACACGGGTTCGTGCCCCGGTCTGGGAAGATCCCACATGCCGCGGAGCGGCTGGGCCCGTGAGCCATGGTCGCTGAGCCTGCGCGTCCGGAGCCTGTGCTCCGCAACGGGAGAGGCCACAACAGTGAGAGGCCCGCGTACCGAAAAAAAAAAAAAAGCCACAAGAAGGTGGTGGCTTAGCCTGAGTGGCTGCCTCCATCACCAATCACTGGCCCTCCCCGTGGGAGAATCGAACATCCCGTCTGCAGCCCCCAGTGTGCAGAGCCTTCCCATGGAAGGAATATCCTTCCCTGTTCCACCTTTAGGCTTGAACACGTGACTTGCTTCAGCAATGGAATGTGAGCAGAAACATCTGCAAGGTCTGAGCAGGAGTTTTAAGTCATTGTGTGGTTCCACCAGCTCTGTGGCTGTTTTCTCTTTGTGTGTCCTGACAGCAGCTGCTTCTTCAGTCTGGTTCCCAGAATGAAGAAGACACATGGAGCAGAACTAGAGGCAACTGGCAATCGCCCTAAACGGAGGTGAGAAATAAACAGTTGTGCAGTAAGCCGCTGTGATGTGGGGATGCTTCTTACACAGCCTTACCTCATGAAAGCTAATGTATGAGCTAGAGCCACCAAAAAAAAGTGAGGGGACTGACAAAGAGTTGGTATTTCTTGAGGGCATATTATGCCCAAGAATCTATACTTGAGGTAAGGGGTATAGGGGTGAGTACGGAGACTGTGGGAAGCATGCATACTGGAGGGGGTCAGAACACGCCACCCCAAAAGGTGCCTCTTGGGTATAAGGATTATTTTGAGTTGGAGGCAAATGAAAATCAACAGATGCAGAAAGATGCCTTTATCTGACTAAGCAGAAACTTCCAGAAAATGGGGACTGCCATAAATCCCTTCTCCTGGGGAAGTTTTATGACCATGGAGAAAAAGGAGAGTCAGCTCTGCCATGGACCTGCACAAACACACTGGACTCCATCAGCTGCCCTTGGAAACCTAAAACCCCTTTCCTTTGTCTTGTCACTTCTCTACAAATGTATTGTTCTTTGCAGAGGTGCTATGTAAGCCCAAGTTCTAATCACCCCTTTGAGTTACTCATCCCAAGGTTTCCCCTAGTAAGGTGCTTGCACACATAAACTGCTTTTTCTCTTGTTAACCTCTTGTCGGTCTAACTTAAGAGGGCTCCAGTCAGAGAACCGAGGAGGGTAGAAGGAAAAGGGTTTTTTCCTTCCCTACAATATCATCTACTTGGGAAGACAACGCTCACACATGCAAAGATCCGCTTACACTCGCTCAGAGTTTACGGGGCAATGCAGTGCAGTGAGGAAAGCCTGCAACTGGGCATGGGAGGAGACCCATCGGGGAAGGAGGAAGATGCCACAGTCTCAGGTACACCTTTCTGTGTCAGCATCTGACGCCCACACACACTAACAGGGCTGAATGAGGGCATTCTAATAAAGCACAAAAGCCATCAGCAACAGTTTAATCACCCTCCCCTTTAAACCAACGGTTCCAAGAAGATACCCACCACCTGGAGATCCTGTGTGGTGCCTTTTATTGCTGGGTTACGTACTCTCAGAGAACGGGAGGGCCGTTCTCTGACGATACGTTTTGTGTCGACTGGAAATGATCTGAGCCTGAACTGTATTTCCAGAAACCAGCAGTTACCCCTTTGAACAAAGCACATCCTTGCGCAAAAGGCATTCTCTTCAAGGAGACAAAGGGATGTGAGCTAGAAGGAGGGTATAAAGACCAAGTTTTCCCCTCGCCCCTTCTTTCGCTGGGTTACCACGGCCCATTCCTCTGCTTCATACGAATAGGTCACTTGTAATATTCTTCTCCAAATCTGGACATTTCTGTTTAAAATCCTGCCCCCTCCCCTTTTCGAAAACAACACAAGTAAGCCACGAATAGGTTCCCTTGTTAAAAGATTCAAGCCCAGGGCTTCCCTGGTGGAGCAGTGGTTGAGAGTCCGCCTGCCGATGCAGGGGACACGGGTTCGTGCCCCGGTCCGGGAGGATCCCACATGCCGTGGAGAGGCGGGGCCCGTGAGCCATGGCCGCTGAGCTTGCGCGTCTGGAGCCTGTGCTCCGCAACGGGAGAGGCCACGACAGAGGCCCGCGTACCGCAAAAAACAGGGAAAAAAAAAGAAAAAGATTCAAGCCCACAAGTACATAGAGCAAATGTGAAAGTCCCTTGACCACACACCTCCGCCCTCTCCCCAGCAACTGACACACTCTTGCAAGCTCCTGGCTGTGCACTCCCCCCCATAGAGACACATGCATTCGCACATCCTTTGTTTCCTTCCCTCCCCCCCGTCCCTCCTTTCCTTCCTCTCCCCCCCAGAAATGGGAAGCATGCCTCTTTCTTTTAAACCAGGTATGATTCTTATTTTCTCCTCCAAGCCATTTCTAGGACTGGCTTCCTGAAGATTTCAATTTGTTAGCTTGTCTGTTTGTTGTTTTTGGCTACTATGGATGCTAAACTCACAAAAGGCCCCGTGTGTTGAGTTCTGTCAGGGATACCAGGGATAAGGAGGACTGAGGCTTGGGTTTGCCAGGAAGTTATTCCAGTCGGCCTGGGGCAGAGGTGCCACCAGCCTCCTCCATCCTGGGAGTAGAGGGATTGGGCCTTGGGGGAGCAAAGCTTGGGGTGTCTGTATGTCCTGAGTTTCCAGAAGGGGCTGGAGAGCCTACATCCTGCACAGGATTTGTCCTCCGAGTCCCTGGGATCCCCAGTCTACTGTACTGTGGTCTCACTACCCTCACTGCCTCCCCCACCCCTCACCCAGAGCTCCCCATTCCCCTCCCTGCACCACCAGGTCCGCCCACCCCTGCCCAGGTCACAGCAAGAGCCCCTCAGCTAGGCATCAGGCGTGTTCGTGGGAAGAAATGTCCCCGAGTGTTCCTATGCAACCAAATCAAGTGTACGTGTAGGTGTTGTGTGTTTTTACAAACTCTCCTCCTTGGTTGTTATAAGATTAAAACAATTTTCTCCCTCAGTAAATGCTTCCCTTCAAAACCACTGGCAGCACATAATTCACCAGCCCCTTTGTGACTCCTATTTTCTTGGGGCTGGGAGGAAATCATGATTGCGGGGCCTGTTTCCTTCTAAGAGGCCAGGGCTGAGCGAGTGATGGACAGGAAGAAGTAATGTTTCAGTGACATCTCTGATCAACGTTTTATTTATTTTGAAGTTCAAAAAAGATAGGTGAGCATCGTAGGTCTTTCGGGAAGGCAGGGATAGCAGGTTTGGAGGTAAATTACTCTCTTATCCTCAGTAAATTTAAGGGACACTTTCATTAAAACTGCAGGGAATTTTAAGGTCGTTCTATTCCTATTTTAAAACTAGAGTTGAGGATTTTTTTTAATGCCTGGATCGTTTTTGCTGCTGAGAAATCTAAACATTTTAGAGACAGGCTGCATTTTATTTTCCTTAACAATCATGGGGAATTCACGCACACCTGAGGACACAGAAACATTACTTAAAATCACAACGGATTTCAAGGAAAAACGTACACAAAAGGAGAAAATGAAAAAGCTGGTCCTGGCTGATGTCAGGGGGTGGATACCAACTTGGGTTTGTCCTTGAAAAAAAAAATTCACCTGTCACTGATCAACGGTGCCAGTTTGCCAGCATGTGATTGAAAAAGCATTCCTGCTGGCTGTGAAGGGCTCCGTTTACGTGACTGTTTACATAATTACACAGTGAAACATTGCAATCTTTTGGATTTAATACATGTTTTAACAAGCCCTTTAACTAAGTTGTAGTCTTCTATAATCAAATCAAGTCTCTTCAATTAAAACACAATTAGAAAAGGTGTCATGGAATCACTGTTACACTTTACCACATGAAAAGATTCAAGAATCACTTGGCTGGAAATCTGAGCTAAGTTATTAAAGACGCCTGAGCTTAAAGGCCTCCTCAGACCACCAGGGAGGGCGCTCAGGCTGAGGGCCTTGGGTCCTGCATGAGAGACGCAGATCCTCAGCCTCAGGCCATTTCTTTGTGATCAACTGACGGATGGCAGCGGCCTAGAGAGCTTGAAGATGTCTGTGGCTCTGAGCTTGACCCCAGGTGCCATCAAGCATATCATGGGCCAGGAGTGGTGGGCACAGGGTCACCAGAGAGATACCCACCTCACCCTGGCATTAGTTACAGCATCGTGGGGTTCTAGAGGTAGAAACTATTTTAGGCATCGCGTAATCTCACTGCTTCATTTTAGAGATGTAAAACGGGGGCTCACAGAAGATACAGACGGCCCGCAGTACCCTCGGCTTCCACATCTGCAGATTCAATCAACCATATTTTTCCAATATGGAAAATATTTGGAGAAAAAATTCCAAAAATCAAAACTTGACTTTGCCACACAATGGCAACTACTTACATAGCATTAACATTGTATTTACAACTATTTACACAGCATTTACATTATATCAGGTATTAGAAGTAATCTAGAGATGATTTAAAGTATGCAGGAGCATGTACTTAGGTTATATGCAAATACGACACCATTTTATATACGGGACGCGAGCATCTGCACGGCTTGGTATCCTTGGGGGGTCCTGGAACCAATTTCCCAAACGGATCCTAAGGGGATGAACACTCATGATCTGCCGAAGGCCATCATGTTAGTCATTCTGTGAAACAAAGTAAAATGTGCATCCCCACAACTACCCCGAACTGGAGAAACATATCTAGGTAGAGCAGATGCGCAAAGGACCACTAGCGCACAGAGCTAAAGGGTGGCCTTCGGGAGAGATGGTTCACTTCCATCCCGACAACTCAGTAACAAAAGTCAATGTGGGGCTTCCCTGGTGGTGCAGTGGTTGGGGGTCCGCCTGCCAATGCAGGGGACATGGGTTCGTGCCCCGGTCCGGGAAGATCCCACATGCCGTGGAGCAGCTGGGCCCGTGAGCCGTGGCCGCTGAGCCTGCGCATCTGGAGCCTGTTCTCCACAACGGGAGAGGCCACAACAGTGAGAGGCTCGCGTACCGCAAAAAAAAAAAAAAAAAAAAAAATCAATGTGGAAGGTTGGTATAGTGGGTTGAATGGTGCGCCCCACCATAAGCTACATCCATAGCAAATCCCTGGAACCTGGGAATGTTATCACCTTCAGAAAAAGGGTCTTTGCAGATGTAATTAAAGATCATGAGATGAGATCATCCTGGATTATCCGGGTGGGTCCTAATCCAATGACAAGTGTCCTTATAAGAGACACATATAGGGGACACACAGAGGAGATGATGATATGAAGATGGAGGTAGAGATTGGAGTGATGCAGATGCAAGCCAAGGAACGCCTGGAGCTGCAGGAAGCCAGAACAGGCAAGGAAGGATCCTTCCTGGAGCCTCCAGGGGGACTGCAGCCTTGCCTACACCTTGATTTTGAACTTGTGGCCACCAGAACTGTGAGATAATCATTTCTGTTGCTTTAAGCCACTCAGTACTTGGCAATTTGTTATAGCAGCTGCAGAAAACTAATACAAAATGCTCCTGCCTGGGGAGGCTGTTACGGTCTGAATGTTTGTGTCCCACAAAACCATATGTTGAAACCTTAATCTCCAATGTGATGGATTTTGGAGGTGGGGCTTTGGGGAGGTAACTAGGTTTGGATAAGGTCATGAGGATGAAGCCCCCATGATGGGATTGGTGCCCTTAGAAGGGGATGACGAGAGCAGAGCTCTCTCTTTCCCCCGTGTGAGGACACAGTGAGAAGTTGCCAGTCTACAACCCAAAAGAGACATCTCACCACAACCCAACCATGCTGACACCCTGATATCTGACTTCCAGCCTCTGGAACTGTGAGGTTCTGTTTCTGGTAAGCCACTCAGTGTCTGGTGCTTTGTTATAGCAGCCCAAGCTAAGGCAGAAGTGGACCAAACACACTATATCAATAGGCTCCTTTGGCTTCTGGCTGGGCTCAGCCAGTGCATGGACTGGAGGGAGGGAGGGAGGAGAGAGGTGAGATATGAAATCTCTGGCTCCCGTCCATGGGGTCACTGTGAGCTGGCAGAGACCTCTACCTGATGGTCACAGTTCCTCTCAGGGCAGCCCTCCCCAAGGGACTCTGCTTCTGGGTCCCAGGACTGGCTCCCTCCTCTCACCCTGCAGGTGTAGGGCTGTAAAAGCCTTGCTGCTACTAGCCTTAGTCCTACCTAAAACTCTGCTCATATCCTTGCAAACCGTTTCTTTATCAAAACATCAAGTTAGGGCTTCCCTGGTGGCGCAGTGGTTGGGAGTCCGCCTGCCGATGCAGGGGACACGGGTTTGTGCCCCAGTCCGGGAAGATCCCACATGCCGCGGAGCGGCTGGGCCTGTGAGCCATGGCCGCTGAGCCTGTGCGTCCGGAGCCTGTGCTCCGCAATGGGAGAGGCCACAACAGTGAGAGGCCCGTGTACCAGAAAAAAACAAAACATCAAGTTAATCAAGGTGAACATGCCATGTGTGCTGCCAAGACCATGATTAATATGGTCTGAGGAAGTAGTGACAGTTCTGTGTCCTCGTACAGCACATCCTACAGCCTAGTAGGTCAGTGGGTGACCACAATTTCTTTATGACATAGGGGTGGTGGGTGTGACTGTGCCACTTTGCCCTGAGGAAAGTGAAGCTCACAGAGGTAAACTCAATTTATGACGGTTATGATACAAGTTTGGAGCAGAACAAGGATCACAGTGTAGCCTTAAGCCTCATTCCCAGCTCTTTCCTAGACTAAGTTGTAGGCCTGGGGTGGCAGATCTGTGGTTCTCAGGCTGCCAGTGCATCCCTAGTCACTGCCATGGCAGACATCACTAATCAATCACGACACTCTTTCAGACTGAGTCCAGACCTGTCCTGAGATCCTTCCCAGCACAGCTCTCTGGGAGGCCCTACCATCCATTAGACCTGGTGGGCAAGTGTGCCCTTCCTGCTACAGTCTAATAGGCTTTCCTACACCTCGGGCCTTGCTGCAGCAGGGGGAAAGGGAGCAGCCAGGAAATTAAAGAGAATGTTTAGGAAATTTAGAGGCAAGCTGGGCAATGTAACTTCCTGCTCTGCTAATCACTCCCCAGAAACCTTCACTAAATATCTACACAACTGCCATTCTTTTGAGGTCTGATGTGTGTGTGTTTGGCTGTAACATGGTATGAGGCTGATTTCCAAGCTGAGCACTATAATGACCCCATAAGCACATGAGAGGCACTAGCGAGGTCCTTCTGTCAAGAGACCTGTGGGACTGCAACACAGCACTTCCCTAAGCCTGCTTATTTCCAGAACCTCTTTTTTCACAGTTCAACTGGCCAACGTGGACATCCTGTTCCACAGAACCGTTCCTAGTGTAATTATGACGAGATCTACAATTATCCTGCCATCTTTATTCTAATCATGATTTAAGAATCCCTCCTTTGGAGGACACATGGCCTTTCCAGGCCAGGCAGTTCTTGACTTTTGCATGTTTGATGCTCTGCTGCTTGCTCCCTTGTGCAGTATTTCTTTGTGGACTCTCCCACCCCTATCCCCTCCCTGCTGCTGCACAGGGTTAGAGAACAGTGGTGCTCCCACCACGCAACAGTCGAGTGGGTGTTCCCCCTGCAGTTTATGGGGAGTGGGGACAGTTATTTGGGGGCGGGGGTAGGGGGTGGTAGATACCAGCACAAGCTGCCACTCCAGCTGTTCATAAGCGCAGTTAACTGGGTTCCATTATGCCCCTTCACACACAGAGGGAAGCACCGTGCCCCCCTCAGTATGGCAAAAGCGCCAGAGTCAGGCACGCCTGGATTCAAAGCCAGATCTGCCTCTTTCTAGCTTGAGCTTGGTCAACTTTCTCAACTTCTTTAAGGCTCGGTTTCCTCGGTTATAAAAATTGGGATGAAAGTAGCATTTGTGCTCTCAGCCCAAGATGAGGATGAAGTGGAAAAGTCCAGTAAAGTGAAATAGCCCATTACCTGACACATAATAAGTGATCACGATGGTGATGGTGATGGTGATGATGATGATGATGATGATGATGTTTTTAACACACCAGCAACGCAAAGACGGCCTCGCTTCTGGGATTCAGGAGTCTGGTTCAAGTGGTTGCTGGGCTGAGGCCAGACCAGCTTTTGCTCTCCGGCGCCCCTGCAGGCCTGCCCTCGCTACTGCGTCTGCCCTGGAAGACCCCACTCCCAGGGTTAAGAGGATTAGTAAGGAGAGGTGGGAAGACACTTGCCCTGGCGGCTGCTTTCTCCTGAGCATAAACAGAACTGGAAGAGCCTGGAAATGGGAGACCTTCAGAGAGTCAGTGGGCAGCCACCTAAAACCCATCACGGAAGGACGGGTCTAACCGCAGAGGGGTAGGGATGCGGGTTGGTTGGTGTAAGGCTGCGTGGACGAAGAGACATGGAGAGCAACCAAAGACAACCCGGGGCGGGGTGGCGGTGGGGGAACTCGGAAGAATGTGAGCTCTGATCGGTGCTTAGCACTTAGCAAACAAAACCTCCAGCCAGACCGAGGCAAACCTGCAGGTCATGAGGTGTTTCTTCTAGCGTCACAACGGGTTTCTGCTTCTGTTTTGTTTTCCCCCTGGTTTGGACTCTCACTTTCCTCCTTAGTTGTGAATCTCTCGTTTTACCCTCCGAGGTGGGGATTAAATGCTGAGCCAGCTGGGGGCACACTTGAGACCTCCTGGCTGCAGCAACCGCTGCATTTCGAGCATCGTTCCCAGAGACCCGCTTGGCCGCTTGCCCTGGTCAGCCGGCACCTCCATTTAACTGACCTTTTGCCGTTATAAACGCCATCGGTAGGTGTTAATCCCTCCTGATTTAGAAAGGGTTTTTTTCCTTTCCTTTCTTTCCACCACCTCCCTTCCCCTTTTATGTTTGAAAGTAATGTTTCAAAACATCTCTTGCATTTATCTATACTGTTTTTATAAACACAGCACTTTTATATTCATTATTTCAATTTGATAAAATTAAAGATGGGTGCCTCAGGGGACCTGCGGAGAGTCAAACCCAGTGGTTCTCAAAGTGGGGCCCCCTGGCCGGCAGCATCAACGTTACATTAGAAATGCAAAATTTCTCCAGACCTCCTGAGATTCTGTGGGTGAGTCTCTAGTCACCTGTTTTTACAAGCATTCCAGATGATTCTGAGGCATGCTCAGGTTTGAGAACCACTGCACTAATCGCGTTTCCTCTACAGCTGCTCCCCACTTAATAGATTAGAAAACTGAGGCCCACAGTAATATAGTCAAGGTCAGTCACTCATTCATTCAACAAGTATTCGACACTGCTAGGGATTAGGGATACATAATGAAAAAGACAAAAGTGGCCCTGCCTCCATGGAATTGACTTTATACAAAGAAAAAACTATGAAGGTCATCACAGATTGTGGTTAGTGCCATGAGAGAAGCAAACATGGGGATAAGACTGAGATTAACTGGGGAAGAGCTACGCAGGATGAGGTGTTCAGGGAAGACCTCCTGGAGGAGGTGATGTTTGAGCTGGCTCTAAAGGATGAGCAGGAGCTGGCCACAGCAACAGAAGGAGGCGGCAACAGCTTGTGCAACAAACTTGGAGTGAGAAAGCACTTGGCCTCTTGCAGCAACAGAAACCCAGGCGTGGTTAGAGCTTTGTGAGTGAGCAGGGGAGCGGTTGAAGCAGGATGAGAGACAGAGAGAGAGAGAGAGAGAGAAAGTTGTAGGGGAGGGGGATGCTGAGGCAATGCAGGCCCTCAGGAGCCTAAAGAGTCAGGCTAGGGCTCCTGGCCCTCAGGCCACCTCCACAGGGCTCCTCCCGGCCTCTGCCCTCAGAGTCCACCTGCCAGAAGGGGCCTCAAGCCTAATCACCTAGTCCAGCCTCAGCTCGGACCCTCCAGGGCTAGGGAGCTCACGCCCTCCCTCACACCTGAAGCAAGGTAGCTGGTCCAGCTCTGGAAAGTTCTAACTGATCTTTCTATATATTGAGCTCAACTCTGATTCCTCTTTCCCTTAGATATTTTAAAAAGTGATCAAGGGAATTCCCTGGTGGTCCAGTGGTTAAGACTCGGCACTTTCACTGTGCCGCCAAAAAAAAAAAAAAAAAAAGAGTTATCTGCCTCACCCCCTCCACTGCTAGTCTCCTCTTTGTCCAGGCTAAATATCTTCACGTCTATTATGAGGCGGTGTGGCAACTCTGGAATTAAACTGCCTGCACGCAAGTCTGGCTCTGCCACTTAAGCATAACCTCTGGGCCTCAGGTTCCTCATATGTGAAATGGGCATAATAGTAATAACCTTTACGGCATAGGCTCATTGTGATGTTTAAATGGCAAAGGCACTCGGTGAGGGTTGGCCACTAGTGTAGCTCCTCCCGGGTCTGCTTCCCATACGCGCAACCCCTGCTGTCTCTCCCTGGATGGGTGCTATTGATCACCCCTGCTGTTGGACGGTCTCCCCTTCTGCGGCATCACCCCTCTGTGTTCAAGCCAGGCCAGAATGCAATGGGACTGTTCCCTCCCAATCTGACCATTTGCTCTCTGGAATAAACCAGAGTCTGAGTGGGAGAGAGAGAAGTTTGTCACCATACTCATGGGGAAAGCGGCCCTTTTCCCTCTGACCCTACGACACCTGTGACAAAGCACACTTTGTACATTTGTCTCTAGCCTAAGTAAAAGAATAGGACACTCACAACCATCAGGAAAATGATTGTATCCCCCAAGATCAAGAACAGAAGGACACAGCTTCTGCTTCTGTGCACGAGAGTGGCTTGTGGCAGACCATCTCTCCTGCTGAAACCAGCAAGGAAGGCTGAAATCAAATACAAACCCCCTCTCTATGAAGGCATTAGAGAGCTGTTGAGACAACCAGGACTTAAGCAGGCACAAATCTCAGAAAGGGGGGAACTGGATGGTAAGGTGGCCGACATTCTGCTGTCACGTTTTGCGGCAGGGAATTTGTTTAATCCTGGACATGAAGCAAGGCGCCGAGGGTCCAATGGAGGGCCCAGGCAGTGGACTGCTACAAGGAGGCAGAGAAACAAGCAGAGCCTCAGGAAGCCTCCTGAGAATGGAGGCATTAAAAAAGCAGGGATTTGTGGGGGCCTGTGTTTCTTCTGAAGAGGAAGGACAGTTAAATTAGCCCAACACACTTCTCACTTTCCCCTGTAAGACGCTTGCCAAGTTCTGAAACTGACAGAGGAAACTGGAAAGCTGAGCAGGAAGCTTTGAAATGCCAAGTGGAGTTTCCAACAGCCTTGAGATGCTAAAACAATGAAGATTAAAGTCAATGGGGCAGAAGCTTGTAAGGAATCGTCTCACCTTTTCAATAAACTACGAAAAACCCTAAATTCTTTTAACATGCTCTTGCAATTATGCAGTTTGTTGATGCAGTCGACTTTTGAACCCAAGTACAGGACTTTGAATGTATCCCTGTCTCATTTTAATTATTAGCAGTTTCAGCTCTTTTTGGACTTTTGGGACCTCTGTGAACCCGGCAGCCAATGAATCAGCCATCCTCTCCCAACTCCGAGTCACCTGTAAATCTGGCCAGAGTAATGGATTTCCTCTGTGTCAGACCCAAAATACAATAATAAAATAAACAAGCAATCAAACAGAAACTCTGGGAGGGAACTGGGAGACTAGCACCTTGCTTTACACGAGCTGAGTCGATTGTCCAAAATAGCGTCAGCAGGGTCAGAATTTGCCGTTTCCCTTTAGACTGTTGCCTCCGGACATCGCTCTAAAGCTGCCAGTTGCAAATTTCTAACTTTTCAACGTGTTCTGCCTGCCGCTCTCCGCCTCCTGAGGATGATGCTCAAAACCAGAAAGCTTGTTTGAGGTTGGAAGGACCGCACTCCTAAGCGGTGCATCTATCGGACAAGATGGTTATCTCCATAGGATTCTCGTTTCTGCTCTATCTCTTGGCTTCTACCCTCCCCCACGATGAAGGAGTTGGGCTAAATTTATATTAACGAACATTTATTGAGCATTTACTGTGTGCCAGGCACGGGGCTGAGCTCTTTAACTGGATCATCTCAGTCAAGCCTCTTAAATATCCTCTTGGGTGGATATTGTTTCTTCATTTTAGGAAAGAGGAAACAGAAGCTTAGAGAAGTTCGGTGACTTACATACTGGTGACTGACATGCCCAAAACTTGGCTGCCACTTGACTGCATGGCCCTCATGCTTAACACAATCAGTTTACCCTGCCTAGGTGATGCCTGAAGCCCCTTCCAGCTCCAAGCATCTTTTCCTTCTGAAACCGTTTGTGTCATCTGGTGCCCAACAGAGGAATGACTGACTGTAACATCCCCGAAACCGTTGTTCTCCCTGTTCAGCCGGCATCTCCAGAGGCAGAAGACACCTGGCCTGTCTCAGGCACCCCTACTCTCAGAGCAGAGAATGCGGCCACGTGCCAGGCCGAACGATGCTCCAAATGATCGTCTGATTCATGCTCTCTTGACCTTTCCTCAGAGGCCCAGAGATTTCAGTAGCACCCAAATCATCACCCTGAAGGAGCAAAAGCAGAGGAGGCCTTTCTGTCTCAGGCTCCTGCCTTAGTGGCACACAGCTGACGTTATATGGAGTGATCCGAAGCGTAAAAGGTACCATCTTGCTCACACGAGACAACTCTGATGTCTAATTCAAGAGGCCTGTGCAGCCGTGGGCTCCGGGAAAATCTGCCACTCACAGTAACTTTTTTTTTTTTTAATGGAGGGTTTCCCTTCTTTTCAGGGTGATACAAGTCTTTCTAATGAGAAATACCAAGCTTAAAGTTGCCTCAAATCTTCAACAGAGGTTTTGCTACATGGCTTAAAAGACTCCTGATGCTGGAGCTTACAAAATGCTTCCAACTACCCATTTGCTCAGCCCCTTTATTGTGACTGAGTTGCTTTTTCTGATGGGGAAAGGCATCCTTGGGCTGTTTTAAAAATAATTCCCAAATGGGTCAATGAACAGGGGGGGAAAATCCGGTCACCTGAAGAAAACAGAATTTAAATACTATTTCGGCCATTCAAGTCATGACATCCATGTGTAACATCTTTTCACCCATATATATGTATCAACTATACTGCTGAACATTGAAAATGAAATCTATAGTTTGCCAGAATCATCTGGATTATTGCGAACTCTAAACTATATTCCAGTGGCAGGCAGGCATAAATAATTATTGGAGGCCATTCCCTTCCCCCACCATCCAGATTTATTTCATATTTAATTTTTTTTTTAAAGAATTAACAAGGGAGAAACGCCATCTGCCATTTTTGCTTAGGGATCTGGAATTGAAACTTTCACTGCTAATGGCTTGTGATTTTCCCCAGCTCTCCAGAAGCTTCAGAGATCTAATTTTTTCTAACAAAGGCTTCGTCTGCAGTGAATGAACCCTGGCTTCGAAGTCAGCTTGCTTAAAACAATGGAGCTACGCAGACAATAGGAAAGAAGGGGCTGGCTTAGTGCGCTGAGTGCTAACCCCACGCAGCCATCTGCGGTGATCTGAGTCCAGCCACCCCTGACACCGTCAAGTTCAGGGATAGGCTGGTCTTCTATTCATTCACTCCTCCCGTGGCTCTGGCAGAGGAAATCCAATGGGGGGTACGGCATCCTCATATCTACATATAACAATTCTCTGTTTAAGATTTCTCTGTGCTCCACAGTCCTAAGACTGTCAGGCTGCCAATAGAATGAAGAGAAGGGTAGAATCAAAACCGTTGTTCAAATATTTCAGGCTCATTTTCTTCTCCCTCCGCACCGCCCCCCCCCCAAAAAAAAACCTCTGCCTCAAAAGTGTGAGCCAGGGGCTTCCCTGGTGGCGCAGTGGTTGAGAGTCCGTCTGCCGATGCAGGGGACTCGGGTCTGTGCCCCGGTCTGGGAGGATCCCACATGCCGCGGAGCGGCTGGGCCCGTGAGCCATGGCTGCTGAGCCTGCGCGTCCGGAGCCTGTGCTCCGCAACGGGAGAGGCCACAACAGTGAGAGGCCCGTCTACCGCAAAAAAAAAAAAAAAAAAAAAAAAAAGTGTGAGCCATTCAAGATGATCTGCAGAATATGAAGATGGTGCCAGATCATCTCCCTGTTTTCCCTGCAGGAGCTGAAAGCTGTAGCGTCGATTTGGTTGCCCAGGTCAGACACTTGGCGGTCATCCTGGATTTCACACCACATCCAATCAGACACCGATTCCTCTTGACCAGACCTCTGCAATGACACTCTCATCACCAGCTTCCTCTTCCCCTCCAGTGTCCCTGCCCTGGGCCCAGTCCTCACTGCCTCTCACCTGGGCTACTGCATCAGCCCCATCTGGCCTCCCTGCCCCCACCCCCTCGCCATGCACTGCCATGGGTTTCTCCAAATCGGAACAAACCTGATCACATCGGTCTTCTTAAGAGCTTGGCTGGTTCTCCCTGAGCTGCAGGATAAAGTCTCGACTCCTTGCTCTGGCAGATGACCCCCCATCCCGGTCAGGAACCTATGAGCTTTACTGTCCCTCTTGGCCCCTTGAGGACTGTGCCTCAGCCCTTTGAGGTAGACCAGGGTCTGGGCCAAGGCGAGGCCCACTCCTCAGGGGACGCCCAGCTCATCCACGGGTTCTTTACTCTGCTCAGCTGCTCGACGCCAACTGTAACGTCAGTGACACCGGGAAGGGGGACACAGACACATCTCCAAACACTGCCCCCATCCAAGGGGATGCCACAGCCTGTCCTCACAACATACAGTGGCCTGATGTCCCAGAGGGAAAACTGCAACTGTCAGAGACGGGAAATGTTAGAGCAGGGAATGTGGCAGTACGTGATCTGTAAATCATGCTTCTGTTCAATCAGTGAGTGTGAAAATTAAAATGTCTTGATAAGATAGAAACTAAAAACAACAACAAAAAAAACGGTTGGTAAATGATGGAGAGATTACCACACCATGTCCCGGTGTACCTCATGGAGGGATGGACAGTCACACCTGCTGGCAACCCTCCTGGGTCTGTACCTTGCCCTGGTCTGTTAACCCTTTGCAGCCCTCGCTGCCTGGGGGCTCTCACCTCCTGTCTCTCTGGGCCTCTCCAGAGTTCACAGCTCTCTGGGACGGATCCACAGAAAGGATGCCACGGACTCAGGGACTCCTGACTTTTCCTCTTCTTCACAGACAGCTTCACCGTGGGCAGCCCAAACCCTGCATCCCATGAGTCTATATTCCACCCACAGCGGTTATTCACGGGTTCCAAACTCACTTGCATTTTCCCAGCTCCAAGATTCTGCTGTTGCCATCCTTTCCGCCCCCAAATGTCCATCATCCATCTGGGGACCCTCCAAACTCCTCTTACATATGTGGCTCCACTTCTTCCTGGATCCACCGACCTCCCGTCCCCAGCACACAGGGCAGAACTGAGCCCCATCACATGTTACCCAGGGTGGGTTGGAATGATCCAGAGAACAGTGACCATATGGGGGAAATCATAACATTAAATAACACATGTGTTGGAAATGTACCTCCTGAGGGACTTTGCATGTGATCAAACATGTTTAGAAATGATTAACATGTGTTGAAGTGGTAGAAGTAGGTTGTAGGTTGTACTGGATCAGTTGCATTAAAGTTAAACAAGTATGTCTTAATTAGCAAAATGCAGAAAACCAGCACAGTTTCTGAATTTTGACAAACATCTTAGGAAGACACTTGTCAACACAGGAATATCAAAGAAGAGTCATTTCGCCATTTTAGGGACCACGACAGAGATGGGAGGCCCAGGGTGGAGCTGGACACTAGTGCAGAGGACAGTCGCTGTGACCGTCTGAGGAGGGAGGCAGGTTGCGCCCGGCCTGTGAGATGACTCAGGAGTGGTACCTGCCTGTCGCTTCCACCTCTGCTCTGGCCACAAAGACCACGAATACACGTCAGTGCTCAGTGCTCATCAGCCACGGCCAATCAGCACAACTCGCCGCAGCCGACTCCCCTCCTCCAGGGAAGACCTTCGTCATTCGACTTCCAGGACCCGTGCTTTTCCTCTTCCTTCACTGGCACAGCATCTCAGACTTTTCCGTTTCTAGTTTCTCTTCTGCACGAGCTCTAAATGTGGGTGTGCCCGAGGCTTTAGTTGGCAGACATCTCTCTTCCATCCACACTCTCTCACTGAGGGAGTCTCTTCCAGTTTCTTGGCTTTAAACAGCATCGATGTGCTGATAACTCCCTCACCGACATTTCCAGCACGAGCCCCCCCCCACCTCACTTGCACGTGCAATGGGTGACTCTGGCAAACAGGCCCCCTCACCTCCCCCTCCTCCAGCTGTCCGCACCTTAGTAACTGGTGACTTCGTGCTTCCAGTTGCTTGAGCCAAAAATGCTGGCATCATTCCTACTCGTCTCGTTTACATCCCACATCCAGTTGCCAGAATCCCTGGAGACTCCCACTCCAACCCCTGACTGCTTCTCACCATCTCCACCCATTGTCCTAATCCAAATCAGCACTGTCTCCCATCTGTACCTCACAAGAGCTTCCTAACTGGTCTCTCTGCCTACCTCAATCCCTATCAAAGTCTATTCTCAACACAGCCATTGGGATCCTTTAAAAATATAAGTTAGATCATGCCACTCCACCGCTCAAGACCCTCACTTCCTGTCTCAGAGCACAAGCTGGAATCCTTGACCGTGGCCTACATAGCCCTCCCTGGTCTCATCTCCCAGCTATGTGGCCTCCTTGCTGGCCCTCTAACACGCAAGGCAACACCTACCTCAGGACCTTTGCACTAGCTGTTCCTCTGCCCAGGATGTTCTTGCCCCACATAGCCACATGGCTTGATCACTTACCTTCCTCAGGTTGCTGCTCAGATGTCCCCTTCTCAGTGAGGCCTCCCTGGACTCCCTATTTTCAGTTCTAACCCCATCACTCCCTATCCCCCATTCAGCTTTAGTTTTCCTCTGTCCCATTTATCATTTGACATATTTGATAAGATT
The DNA here is from genome assembly GCF_964341445.2 of Mesoplodon mirus. Lineage (NCBI taxonomy): Eukaryota > Metazoa > Chordata > Mammalia > Artiodactyla > Ziphiidae > Mesoplodon > Mesoplodon mirus. The sequence goes on from NC_138977.1 coordinate 216,863,500, forward strand.
TTTATACACACGCAAACACACACACACGAATGTAAGTTCCACAAGGACAGGAATTCATATGCTTTATTCACTGCTGTATTCTCATGTCTAGAACAGATGCTAAATAAATATTTGTTGGCTGTTTTGTGACTGCACATTGGTTCACCTGTGTCACTTGCCATCTTGACTGCATGGGAAGAAGCCTGGGGCCTCAGGGGGGCAGGATGACAAGTCACATCCTACCACAGTACCCACTGTGGGACATGATGGCGCTGGATTGACCTGTCCACATTTTCTGTGCCTCTCACATCTCAGGATCCCCAGAGCCTACCATGGGGCCTAGAAAAAATGTGAGTAAATACTTGCTGAATTAATGAAATCCAGATAATTCAGGCCAAAGAGGAACCTGAATTAAACGAGATAATAAGAAACCACAGATGTGTGTTAAAAGACCCCTTTTCATGTTCTGCCCATCCTCTGGGTTTCGCTCAGGCAACTGCATCACTATGTGCATAGCAGCAGTACTTCACTGTGGGTACAGGAAGTCATACACCTAAGTTTACCTGATGACATGGAGTTTCGGAGTTTCTGCCCACATTCACACTTGCTCCCATCACTGTCCACACGTGAACTTTCTCCATCATGAGTGGAGGGGGCTTGGGATAAGTCATCATACACCTTGGATTCTAGTCTTCCCTCCACACTTACCAGCCTTAAGTATGACTTTAATCTCTGTGATTCCCTGTTTCTTCATCTGAAGTTAATTCTCTTACAATAAAAGAATAACTGGCTTGTGAGTTTGGTAGAAAAGATTCAGGGATGGCTGTTAAAGGAGATTTATGGTTTATGAACATGTAGAAAGCAAAGATCACTAGGACCCACAGTGGACTCACAGAGGAAAAGCGGTCAGATAAAATTGTTTCCTTCTTTGACAGGATTATTAGACTGGTAGAAATGAAGTACATCAAGGATTTAAGAATTCAGTGGGGCATTTGATAAATTCAGTGGGGTTGACATATGGATTGGATGCATGGACTATTGAGCTGAGTGCAAGAACTGTTAGGTGGCTTGGGGACTAGCTAGATATTGTTTTTCAGAGATTGAAATTTGATGATCCCAGAGAGAGGTTCTGAGCTCAGGACCTCAAGCCTCTATCCTCAGCAAAGTCCTGTTGAACCTTTGTATCACTGGATTGAATGAAAACAAAGAGGGTATGTTCACTACATTTGGGAACAGGCTGGGAGACAAAGATACCATGACCAGGATCAGAATCAGCATCCAAATGAACCTCACTCATAGACTAGAGGCAATGCACTGAATCTAAGAATATGAAATGGAAAGGGTAATGTGCTACCTTTGGCTCCCAGAGCTACCTGTCCAGGTATAGAATGAGGGAATCATGGTACAGTGGCAGAAGACTTGAAAACCTATAAAGGGTTTTTGTTGACATAAGTCATTTGTCATCATATATGATGTTACTGTGCCTTCACCCTAACCCCCCTTTCCCCTTTCCCACAAAAAGCTAACTTTGTCTTGGGTTACAGTCATGGAATTGTATCTACAAGGGCAAGGTGGGCATCCCACTGTATTCAGTGCTAGTCTGATGGTTTTAAGGACCACATTGTAAAAGGGATGTGAAATGAGCAATCCAAATGTGAAATGTTAAAAATTTCATTTATAATAGCACCAAAAACAATAAAATATTTAGGATTAAACTTAATAGGAGAAGTATAAAACTTATATATTGAAAACTACAAAACATTGTTGAAAGAAATTAAGGGAGACCTAAATAAATGGAAAGATATCCCATGTTCATGGATCAGAAAACTTAATACGGTTAACATGGCAGTACTCCCCAAAACTGATCTCTAGTTTCAACACAAGTTCTTTAAAAACCTCAGTTGGCTTCTCTGAAGAAACTGACAAGCTGATTCTAAATTCATATGAAAATCCAAGGGATCCAGAATAGCCAAAACAATTTTGAAAAATAAGAGCAAAGTTGGAAGACTCACACTCTGTAATTTCAAAACTCACCACAGAACTTCAATAGTCAGTCGTGTGGCACTAGAGAAGGACAGACATATAGATCAACGGAATAGACTTGAGAGTTCAGAAATAAACCCTCACGTGTGTAGTCAATTGATTTTTGGCAGGGGTGCTAAGACAATTTAGTGGGGGAAAGAACAGTCTTTTCAATAAATGGTACTGGGACAACTGAATATCATACAAAACAATGAAGAAGGACCCCTGCATCATACCATATACAAAAATGAATTCAAAATGGATGGAAGACCTAAGTGTAAGTGCTAAAACTGTAAAACTCTCACGAGAAGAGATAAAAGTTACAAGAAAAAAACATAGATATAAATCTTTGGGACCTTAGATTAGGCAATGGTTTCTTACACATGACATCAAAAGCGCAAGCAAAAAGAAGGAAAAAAGGATAAAGTAGAGTTAACCAAAATTTAGAACTTTTATGCTTCAAAGGATACCCTCAAGAAAGTGAAAAGATAACCCACAGAATGGGAGAAAATATTTGCAAGTCATATACCTGATAAGGAAGTTGTATCTAGAATATATAAAGACCACTTACAAATCAATAATAAAAAGATAACCCAATTTAAAAATGGGCAAAGGATATGAATGGACATTTCTCCAAAGAAAGTTTACAAATGGCCAATAAGCACATGAGAAGATGCTAACATCTTCTGAAAAGCAAATCAAACTACAATGAGATATCACTTCGCGCTCAGGAGGATGACTATAATCAAAAAGACAGATTAACAGCTGTTGGCCAGAAGGTAGAGGAATAAGAAGCTTCATACACTGCTGGTTGAGATGTAAAATGGCACAGTGGCTTTGGAAAACAGTCTGGCAGTGTCTCAAAAAGTTAAATATAGGGTTACCATGACCCAGAAATTCCACTCCAAGGTATATACTCAAGAGAAGTCAAAACATGCATCCACAGAAAAACTTGTATGTGAACGTTCACATCAGCATTATTCATAATAACCAATAAGCGGAAACAACCCAAATGTCCATCGATGACTAATGAATAAACAAAATGCGATATTACTGAGCAATAAAAAGAAGTGGAGTACTGGTACATACTACAACATAGATGAACCTTAAAAACACTGTGCTAAATGAAAAAAGCAGTTACAAAATGCCACCTCCTGTATGATTCCATTTATATGCAGTATCCAGAATAAGCACTTAGTGTCAGAGAACAATTAGTGTTTCCCAGGGCAGGGGTTGGGGTGGGGGGAATGGAGACTGACTGCTACAGGAAAGGGAGTTTCCTTTTGGGGTGATAAAAATGATCTAAAATTGATGTGGTGATGGTTGCACAACTCCGTGATATACTAAAAGTTATCGAATTGTACAATTTAAATGAGTGAATTGTACGGTATATGAATTATAGCTCAATAGAATTGTTATTAAACGGGGAGCATCTCAACAAACTGGATCTCAGAATGGCAAAAGGTTGTAAAATCGCATTCTAAGAAGCAAAGCTGAAGAGACTGGGGGCAAAACAGAAGAAGTTATCTTCAAATATTTAAGGGCTCAGTGTGGAAAGGGAATTAGATGCTCTGTGTGGTTCTTAAGCAGACTCTGCACCTCCTTCTGAACTGCTCACTGCCCCCCCCATTACACCCCCAATATCTCCTACACATTTTCGTGTCTCAGCTTAACTGTCACCTCCCAGGGACGTTCCCCCAACTCCCCTTCCCTGTCATCTTTGCTGTGCACTCCCACTCGTAATGACATATTTATTTAATTACTGGGTTAGTCTGAGGACCTCACTGAATTACCAGCTCCATGAAGGGAGCCTACAGGCTTCCCGTTCACCATTGTCTCCCTAGAATTTATCACCGTGCCTGGCATATATGAGGCACTTAACACGTATTTGTTAAATGAATAAATGAACAAGAAACATAACTGTCAGAGACTACAAACAGTCTACAGAAGAACTTTCTGAGAGTCAGAGCTGCCAACAGATTTGATAAGCTGCCCTGAGTGCCCTTGTGCCTCTCTTCACGGGAACTGTTCAAGCATGTGGGAGACAGAGGTGTCAGGGAACAGATTAATGCACCAAAGAGATGGTCACATGGGATTTCTTTCTCTGCTGTTTGAAAATCTCATATACAGTTCATGTGCTCTGGAAAAATCCTGAAAGGCAGATAACAAAAGTAATTAAATCAAATCAATCGAAGCACCCATAATCTCTCCACCACGCCGCAGCCACAGGTAACAGAGCGCATCCTTCTGGACGGTGGCAACACAGCATTTCATTATGTGGACAAACGCTACTTTAGTTAATGAGGGATTATGAACATCTCATAACCTTTCACCATAGCTCACACTTATTGGATGCTTAACTGGTGCCAGCCACTCTGCTAAAAACTTCATGGGCATCTGATTCTCTTAAAACCCACTGAGGTGAATACTTAATATTATTCATAGTTCATGTCACAGATGGAGAAACTGAGGTGTAGAGAATCACATAAGTTTCTCAAGATCACAGACTAGCAAATGGCAGAGCCAGTTCAGATCCCTGAGACCTGACTCCAGAAGGATTCCACTGATGTCTGTTGAACAATCACTGAGTGAATGAATGAATGAATGAATGAGTGCTCAGCTGCCCACATAAGGGAGAACTGAGCTTCTCTTAACCAGCTGCTTGGTTCTTATCTCAAAAATGCTCTAAATCTGGGGGCTTCCCTGGTGGCGCAGTGGTTGAGAGTCCGCCTGCCAATGCAGGGGACGCGGGTTCATGCCCCGGTCCGGGAAGATCCCACATGCCGTGGAGCGCCTGGGCCCGTGAGCCGTGGCCACTGAGCCTGCGCGTCCGGAGCCTGTGCTTCGCAACGGGAGAGGCCACAACAGTGAGAGGCCCGCGTACCGTAAAAAAAAAAAAAAAAAAAAAAAAATGCTCTAAATCTTATGTCACTCATCTCTTTATGGGTCACCCTATCCTAAGGCTAAAAATGGGGTCACTTAATAGCATAAAGAGCATTTCTTTGGCTCCAACTCCCACCTGCTATTGGGGGAGTCTTCCTCCAGGGAACCCTCAAATACCTCCTTGGATGGGCCTCTGTGCTGTTTCCCGTCATCCAGGCTTCTGTCACCCATGGAGCCACTGCAGGGGCCACTCCGGCCACCCGCCTCCCACCCTGGCTGAAGCTGACCGGCTCCCGCAGCTGCTGCAATGTTGCTGCATCCACTTCCAAGGTGCAGTGCCACCTCCTGCTGGGACGGGCGCCGCCGGTGCTGGTGCCACCGCCACCGCCAGTGCTGGTGCCACTGCCACCGCGAAAGTGCCACCAACACTGCCAGCGCCGGGCTCACCGCCTCTGCTGCCGCTGCCATCAGGTTGCTGGAGCCACCGCCTGTGTCATCACTGCGGGGCGCTGGTCGGCTCCCACCACCCTCGGAGGGGGAGGCACGTGCGGGAGCGGGGGGGCTTCTGTCGTTGCCTGCTCAAGCCCCAGTCTATAGGCAGATGAGGGACAGACTGAGGGACAGGACATCACGACATACTCAAAATGACCCTCTCCTCCGAGGAAGCGTCACCCTGTGCTACCTTGGGATTTCCTGGGAGATGACGGGTCCCTCAGGCAAACAGGCTCCCAGAAAACGCAACTCATATTCCCGACATCTCTACGTCCCACGGGGAGACAGTGAAGGCCAAGCTGGGAGCTGCTTCCCACTCACCCTCTCTTCCCCTCCACTACAAGGAGGCCGAGACACACGTTTGTGACTCATCTTTCAAAATCCACAAGACCTCATGGTATGCACTTGTGAACTCACCTTACCCTTGACTTCACCCTGGTTCCCTTCCAGGCCTGTTTCTCAGATGTATCATTCTTATGATTGTATTACAAGTATGTCTGAAAGTCCCTTTTGGAATAAGACAGAAGAGATTACAAACGTAAAGGAAATCAAATGGAGAGCATACGTATACACGTTTTAAAAGGAAAGTCCATTTCTAAATTTGCTGTGCTTCAATGGGGATTTCTTTCTGAAGACTTCAAATAAGCAGAAATTGTTGACCAAATGACTTGGTAGATCCAGGTGAAAAACAGGGCTCTCTCGGGACGCCTTACCGAACATGAATTACAGAATGATTGTTCACTCTTTATCCTTTGTAAAGAGACATTAAGAACACTGCTGGGCATGGCTGATCCTGGGCAAAGGTGGCCTTCAGGGCCCCCAACCTTCCTGACCCTCCATCATCTTTAGCCCAGAACTCCTTCCTTAAAAGAGCACCTAGGCTCTCGCTAAGCACTGGGTAGGCCACGATAGACAATTCATGTTAAGGTTTTAATCCCAAAACTCCATGCTTTGCAGTCAGAGGGGTCATATAACCCCAAAGGCAGGACCACATACATAATTTACAAGGCCCAGCAGGAAATGAAAATGAGGGCCCTAACTCAAGTTATCAAGAATTTCAAGTGGGATAGGGAGGGTGGGAGGGAGACGCAAGACGGAGGAGATATGGGGATATATGTATATGTCTAGCTGATTCACTTTGTTATACAGCAGAAACTAACACACCATTGTAAAGCAATTATACCCCAATAAAGATATTAAAAAAAAGAAAAAGAATTTCAAGATGGCGACAGCAGAGCATTAAGCCAAGCACAGGGCCCGATGCAACAGAGGAGGTCGGACATCCAAGCCGGCCCTGCCCCAAGAAATGTAGGACGTACCAAGGACACTGGAAGGCATAATTTAGGAAATTGTTTTTATATATAAACACAAGTGCCTATTTTTTAATGGAGAAACACTACAAATTGGCAAATATTTAAAAAATAAGACAGAAAACTTCAGAGACATTCTATTCTTGCAGAAGCACCAGTTGAGTCAGCTCTGCAATTTGGGCTACTGTGGTGAAAAAGCACAAGAAACAATTTTTACCGTGTTTCCATCCAAATCTGCATGCCTGTCAGTGTTTTACCTTTTAAGGGACAAGTTTGGAAGGGGTGGTAAGAACATCAATGCCAGGGCAGAGCAGGAAAGGGTCAGATCGCCACGGGCCTGAACAGTTCTCAAAGGCAAAGGATGGGTGTGGTCTGGCGAGGCTGAGAGGAAGGGCTCTAGTACGGGTGGGGGACGGCAGAGGAACACAGAGAGAGAGAGAGATGCAAGGGGCAGGACGGGTAGTGGCAGGAGGGTCAACAGGATGCGGGTGGGGGAGGGCTCACCCAGGGCCACTGAATTACTTCAGGAAAATCTATAGGAACCTGACAGCGTGTAAAGTTTTAGAATCCGATTTTAAAACAGGGATTTCATGCTCATGAAGGGTAAGATAGACGTGATGCACTCGGTGTCCACTGGGCACTTGTCTATAACGGACACATGAACTTTTTCCCTCTATAAGCGATAGCGTGAGACCGAATCCAAAGGGTAAATGAGAGTTTTTTGCCCATGAATCGGCTATTATTGAAGCTTCACCCAACTCCCCAGATCTCAGAAGTGCCTCGCAGCTCTAGCAAAGCTTTCTGGTTTTGTGCTGAGGCCGTTCTCCATGCTGGGGCGTTAGTCAGTCTTGCCCTACACGTGACACACAGCACCTCCAGGATGGGAGGGTGCACTGGGCGCTTGAGGCTCATTGCTTTGTATGATATTCAGTTGTCCCAGTACCATTTATTGAAAAGACTGTTCTTTCCCTCACTAAATTGTCTTAGCACCTGTGTCAAAAATCAATTGACGGGGGCCTCCCTGGTGGCGCAGTGGTTGAGAGTCCGCCTGCCGATGCAGGGGATACGGGTTCGTGCCCCGGTCTGGGAGGATCCCATATGCCGCGGAGCGGCTGGGCCCGTGAGCCATGGCCGCTGGGCCTGCGCATCCGGAGCCTGTGCTCCGCAACGGGGGAGGCCACAACAGTGAGAGGCCCGCATACCGCAAAAAAAAAAAAAAAAAAAAAAATCAATTGACGGGCTTCCCTGGTGGCGCAGTGGTTGAGAGTCCGCCTGCCGATGCAGCGGACACGGGTTCGTGCCCCGGTCCAGGAAGATTCCACATGCCACGGAGCGGCTGGGCCTGTGAGCCATGGCTGCTGAGCCTGCGCGTCCGGAGCCTGTGCTCCACAACGGGAGAGGCCACAACAGTGAGAGGCCCACGTACCACAAAAAAAAAAAAAAAAAAAAAAAATCAACTGACTACACACGTGAGGGTTTATTTCTGAACTCTCAAGTCTATTCCGTTGACCTATATGTCTATCGTGCTCTCGTGCCACACGACTGACTATTGCAGTTCTGTGGTGAGTTCTGAAATTACAGAGTGTGAGTCTTCCAACTTTGCTCTTATTTTTCAACCAACATTCAGAGTCTCTGCCATGCTGATAGATCGGGGCATGTGGTTTCAGTTTTTTTCCTTTCTAGATGGTGAGGCCCTGGAGGTTGGTGACACTCTTATATCACTCTGTGTTCCAGGGCCTAGCGTAGGGCCGGTGCATGGCAGAGACCCTGAATGTTGGTTGAATTTAATAAAATTGAGTGGAATTGAATTGTACTACATATTTGTGTATGTTATACATATGTGTATAACACATATCAGCATGCTGGCTCCTTATAACGGGACACAGAGTGGGCTGGTGGTTCTAGATGGAGGGAGGTTAGTACATGTGCTCCGGTCACGCTGGCCGGGCTCAGGTCCTGCTCCACTGCTTTCAAGCTGTGTGACCTTAAACATGCACCTTGCGGCTTCTCATCAGTACAGTGAGTACCTACAGTAGCAAAAGCACTTACCTGGCAAACAGAAGGTCCTCAGTAAACGGGAACTTGCGCTATTATTATTACGGAGAAGAATGCGAGATTCTCTCTCTTTTTTTTTTAACTACTTTATTCTCATTGTGCGCTGTAGTTTTCATTTGAACTAATGGTGGAATATAATTTCAAACTCGCCAATTAAGAGTAGTTTGGTCTCTATCATGCGTCAGTTATAAATCGGCACAACAATGCCACATAACAAACGATCTCAAAAACTCAGCGGCACACGGCGTTGAGCATTTATTTCTCACACATCTGTATCGGAGGAATGTGAGATTCTGAAGGGGGACACAAAAGGGAAAAAGGTCAATCTAACATGGGGGGGCATCGGGAGAAGCTTGGTGGAGGAGGTGGCACCATGAGTAGGTATTTGTCAGGAAAACAATAGGGAGAAACGGCATTCTAAGGATAAAGAAGAATTTGTTCAAAGGCCCTGAGGCATGAAACATCCTGAAATGTCTAGAGAACTGCCAGCAGGTCAGCACAACCAGAGTAAGGGTTTAAGGTCAAAGAGAAGGGCCACTTAAACAATGGAAAAACAAAATCAGACCTGCCTCTCAGAAAAGTTTAGGTGATGTCTAACTGAACACCATTCCACCTTTCCAGGGTCACCATTGTGATGATCAGTTATCACGATACAACTGGGGTCTATTAATGCCCGCGGACTTGTAATTCACATGTTCTTTCCTCTGTTCACAAGTGCTCAGAAATTTTTAGTTTATTTGTTTGTTTCAGTTTTAGTAACTAATTGGCTTATTTTTCCAGGCTGGTTTAGTTGCTGCAGAAGGTTTTCTTTACCACTAATATCTTACAGAATGATTTCTAAATGCTCATCTTCCCAACCACAAGGAGAGTCTTAAGTGGCCACTTCTTAGCATTCGTAAGAGCCAGACAGCAATCTCTCCCCGTCAAAGCACACATCCAGCAGCGGCAGCTTTGCGGATCAGGACTTGAGACAGAGGCACATGTAGGAGGCAGAACCCAGATAGGGGTTCGTACTGGGACTAGAGGCGGAGCCGTATCCCAGGAGAAAAGCGGTCCAAGTAAACAAAGGAAGTCACTGAAGGAGAGGAAAAAGAGCATGTGCTGTGGCATGAGACGGACGAGCGAAAACGCAAAGTGGGTCTTTTAAGGGAATTTAGTGACAAAGGAGGTCCCTGGAGGGAAAGCGTGAGACAGGCAACTAAACTGTTTGAAAATGTCTAGATTCGTTTGCTCACTCATCATTCACGAGGTCAGCCTATTAGTCGATTGTATTAATTCTCTTTGTTCAAATATGTCCCGGGTATTGAGAAAATAACTTGACACCACAGAACAGCACACGGTCTCCAACCATGAAGAACCTGGGACAGTGCAGAGAGAACTCACGGCCATCCGGCTCCTGATACACACCAGGTGTCGCCCTAGGTGTGTTTATGGACTCTGTTTCATTTAACTTCACAACACTCCTTTGGTAAAACCAAGAGACAGTCTCTGTTTCTGGCCCCAATTTTCATTGTCCCACGTTAGAGAAAACAGAGGCAGCGGGGGGAAGAGGCATCACTGCGTGAAGGAAGGAAGCTGAAAACTTAGCTTCAGACACCCATCACCTGAGTCTCCCTCCTCCTTCTCAGAACTGTAAGCTTAGGGTTTGGTCTTAAATTTTCATAAAACAAACATGGCTTTTTTCAGTTCACTTTTTTCCCTTTAACACAGCACTGCTCCCAAAAGCCCATGTATTAATCTTGTCATTCTTTGTCCACCGCCCCATAACAGGCTCAGTCAGTGTGTGTGCGTGTGTGTGTGTCTGTGTTTGTGAGAGTGTGTGTGCATGTGTGCATGCATGCTCCAGTGCTGGTAGGTTCAGTTCAGGCACAAATCAATCGGCAGTGCTGCCATCCCCGCAGGATCTGCCAGGATGTCAAATCCAAATTCTAGGCACAGATGTCCTATCACTACCACAGGACTGCCTCTTTGTGTCATAGTTGCTGTAGCCTGGGGAGCCTGGGTCATCTGAGCACCAGGGGTATTTTGCTTGTTTTAAGTTGTTAAAAAAAAAAAAAGGGAGTCACAACACAAAAAATAAGATAATCATATCACCCCATCATGCTGCACTCCAACTTAGCATGATTTCATGGTCAACTGGGAAATTCAAAGAGTGCTGTAGAAACAATGAAAGTAAGCATGAGAAATAGGAGGATCTCTATCAATCACTCTTTGTTTCTCAGATGACTTTTCTCCTGAAAAATCAAACAATAAATTATTTTTTGAGCACCTACTATGTGTCACGTACTCTATATCCAATGGAACATGTTAGGATTTCTTTTCACTATTGTCTTTTCTTCGATAAATGATTTAGGCGTTGATCAGGATACTTCAGCTGTTTTCTCCTCAAGCAATTTTATTATTATGAATGTCTTCAGGAGTTTAACGCTTTGATGGCTATGCATCTTTTTTGCTTTGTTTTGTTTTCTCCCTACTATTGTTTTTCACTTAAAACTTTTCTTTCCCTACCCTCTGATTTTTAGGGAGAAAAAAAAAAATCTAGCATCTGGGGTCTGAGACCACTTGAAAAGTCTGGGCCAGGGATTGCTAATGACCTCCCAGAGAAAACCCAAATTGCTGATTTAGCAAAGCCCATTCTTGACCTTGACATAAGACAAGACAGGCAAAGGGGAAGGACTTGGGAGGGAGCCCTGAAAGAAAAAGGATCATAGAATCCCTCAGATCTCGCCAGGCCCCCTCCCCCATTCAGCAAACACCTGGCTGAGTTGGAAAACATGACCGGCCCAACCTTCCTATTGGCACCAATTGAAGCTGTCAGCTCTCGGCTTGTCACCAGTTGCACTGGGAGGCCCTGGGCAGCCACAAGAGCCCTAATTAGGCAGAAATGACACTTCTACAACTGACCTGCCAGGACCTTTGGCAAACCATTTAACATCATTAGTTAACATTTTTTAAAAGTGTGAATGTAAATGAACAGCCAGTGGCTTTCAATGGAGTTTGTCGGTGGCATCTCCCCCCCCCCCCGCCCTGCTCACTCTTTCTCTTGTTACATGAATAGCCCGCTTGTTTTCTCCAGAATTGGAGGGAGGCGCTGGGGAAGAAGGCAGAAGAGGACCAGTCCTCTGAGAGGAGAGACATGTTAAAGCGTAAACAAGCTCGGCGGAGGGGCGAGACCGTCTCCTCCAGAGGCAGGCCCCCAGGGCCAGCATGCGCCCAGCAGGTTAGACGGGTGCCAGGTCCCGCTCGTAGAGCCGTCCTTGTGAGCGTGGACGGCGACCTTCCTGGGCTTTGGGTAGGTGGGAAATGACTTCATGACTTAAGTGCCTCTGCAATCCTCTTTCTCTCGCACCTCTTCCCACTTGCTGGAATTCTGAACAAGCGGCGGTTTAGCAAATACCTTACGTGCGCACAAATCTAAGCGTACCTAGTCCCTCTCTAAAAGGATGTGGTTCTAGGGGTGACTGCTTCCGACGCCGGTTCGATACTTACACAAATTAGTTCATTTCCTACCTGAAGCGGTTATTTCCCACCTTGAATCACACTTCACTTTGCTCTTTGCTGTACACCCACAGAATCTGTACACGCCAACACTCTCCATCTGCAGGAGGGGGAAAGAGAAACACTGTGAAAATGGCACTCTCTGTGCTTCCGTGCCGCTCGCAAGCCCTGTGCTCAGGGCGGCAGGCGGTCTGAGACGCAGCACCAGGCAGAAGGAAGCGAAGGTTTAGGGGGACAGCGGAGGCGCTGGTCCCTGCGGGCCTTTGACTTACCACCTAGTCCTTGTGGGGCCCTGGGCAAGGTGCTTTGCCCTGAGTCTCAGATGTTCTCATCTGTAAGACAGAGATAACGCCTTACTGCTTCAAGCGAGAAAAAAAAATAGATGGACATATCATGAGAACTGGGAAGTGGTGTGTAAAGGTAAGGAGCTGCCCAAATCGAGGGGCTATGCCAGGCTCTCATCTATCATCTGTCTTGGAGATGTGACGTTGCGAATCTGTCCTCTTGACTCCCAAGGCACGCTCGGCAAAGCCACAGCACCGCCAGCACGTCCCGGGTCCCTCCCTGCCCCCCACCTCCACTCCGGCGGCGGCTGCAAGTACTACACAGAAAAGTGCATGGGTGCAAAGCAAATTCAGTTATAACAGCCATTTGGGCTCTCTGCTGGATCCATAAACAGTACAAGAGGGGAAGCACGTCTTGTCCCTGTCTGAATTTCCGGGAGCCCCGAGGACAGTGGTGGGTACACAGAAGATGCACAATAACTGTTTACTGAGTTGAAATGCAGTGCCGTTTCCAGACCTGTGCTTACAGCAGCCGGAAGGTGTGTGCTTTAGGAAAGCAGCACAAGATCCTAAGTGTGCAGAGCTTTACTTGTCCCCGAATTAAAGACGAGTAAAATCAAGCAGGCAGCGTCTGGTGGAGAATGCCTGTAAGTAGTCATGGGAGAGAAGCAAAAGTAAACAATCTTAGTTTGGGGCAGAAAGAGAGAGAAAATACGGGGAAATGTCCTTAATAACAGTAAATGGGAAAGGGAGAGAGCAGCTCATCGTGATGGAGCATTTAGTGCTTTTAAGCTAAATACCTCAGCATATTAAGCAAATAGAGAAAAGCCAGCTAGAAGATGTCAGCAAATTGAACCGACCGGCGCTCAGAAAGCCGGTAGGAGGTGTCTGGCGGTGACCCCTTTTCCCATCACGTGCCTGCTCCGCGCCCGGTAGTTTAGTGTTGCTTCTCCTCTCCAGCTGCGGAGTTTATTGAAAAGCTCTTGCTCCCTGCCTGGTTTTGGCACATTTTCTGCAGGTGCCTCCTACTGCGGCCACAATGGGCTGCTAGGGAGGTTTAGACCTGTCAACAGCGACAGGGGAGGGGGCGGCGGCGGGGGAGGGAGCACAGCCATTGTCTTAAAGGGCCAGCGACATTCTGCGCCGCGGCGGAGCCCGCAGCACCGGCACCTGCTAATGAGATGAATCCTTTCTCCCGCTCTCTGTTTCTCTCTTTAATGATTTAACTTGATCGCTTTGGTTCCTTTCTGGAAGGCAAATTGCTCCATTGATCATATAAAGTAATTGCCTGTAAAACATTGCTCTGCAACAACTACTACTTCCCTGGCTGAAAATGTCACGGCAATTGAAAAGCTCTTAGCCCAGTTCAAGAATGAGGCTGCTCAAGAGAACCGTCTTTGCGTACGTCCGCAGGCACTGGCGTGTTCCGAAAGTTACAAGTTTCTGGTGTGACGGGTGGATTCTTACGACGAAGAATTTCCCTTCCTGTAGCGTAGGAATTCTTGCATAAGACTGTGGGAAACTACCCAAACGAAACTAAAAACAGCCTCAACCCGAAAATTAGATATATTCGTTCAGGAAAGGAGATTATTTTCTCAATCACCCATGGCTTTCTTTTCTCAGAAGCCATGAATTCCGGAGGGACGCCCATGAGGGTCAAGTTGATTGCGGAGAGCGTCATCCCCTAGTTCCCATCACATAAGAAGACGGTATCTCTGTCTAGCAGGTAGCAGGGGCCTTGGATTTGGAAAGAGGAATCAATGTTCTAATTGTTTAAGATTTGCTGATTTTTTCAGACCTGTCACTTGGCGGCAGCAGTGACACACTGTGGGAATGGGGACGGGGACCACACACTTAAGGAGTTTTCATAAATGTTCGTCATCACCATGCCAACGTGAGGGAGTAACTCACCTGGGGAAAAATTACTTTGTCTTAGGCGTGAACCTGCCAGCCAAATAAACAGCCGTTAGGGATGGTTTCGTTTTCTTCTGACAGGTGAAAGCCTAAGTTTGTATCTGAATAAGAGAGAGAGGGAGTTTTGTTTCTTGTTTTTTTCAATTTAATTGACGGGAAGCACCACTTGCTAAATGAGATGCCGCCTGCCGCATTACTAATTCGGGAAAGAAGCCTCAGGTGAATCACCTTCCAACGGGATGAGCCATTAATATATTTTGTAGCCAATGAAGTAAGGGCAGAGACATGCTTGTTATTGTACTTTTTTCCAAAAGGCAAAAACATCTGCCTGCTTTCTTGACAAACAAGAGTATAGCGAACTCAGATATTAAAAGGCCATTTAAAACTATACCTCTGAAAAAGGCCACAGAACTTTTTACATCTAAACCCCCTGAAAGGTCGTGGTACAAGCTTCATAACTATAAACAGGTACAACACTTTTTTTTTCCTTGGAATTTAGGAATTTTGGATTTTAGATTTTTAAATCTTTTAATAGTGTCAGAATATACATGATATTCAGTTAGGGCAGTTACACGTATTACACCAAAATACACTGTATATAATAAAAGGTGTTTTTCCTTTAGCTACCCATATGGTGAAGAAAAATGTTTAATTCTTTAAGTTTAAACCCATTAAATAAGTTGATTCCTGGATAAGAAAGAAGAATTACGTTCACAGTCTTTCACCAGCAACTGGAATTTATTTCTTCTATGTGCTTATTATAAGGGAAGTTCTTTTTTGGGGGGTGGGGGCGGTCTGTAAAATGAGGGGGTGGAACTGAATAACCCCTAAAGTTCTGCCTGGCTCTATGATTTCCTTGTCTATAAAAATGATCCGTATCATGGCAAACAGAGAGATGAACGCTAAATACGACCACACAGTTATTTCTAGCAGCTTTGCCTATCAGATAGGTAGTCAAGACAGAGTAAAAGTGGGTTAAGTAAGCCCCTGAGGCCAAGACTAGGAGTGCCTGAACCATCAAGGCCAGACCCCCAGACCCCCTCGTAAAAAGTAAAACGCTGGGCAGCAGCAGGACCACGCTGGGAAGGTGGCGGTGGGCGGGGGGGGGAGCGGGAGGGTGGCCCGCCTGCGGCTGGTGCCCAGGCCCAGTTTCCTCCTCCTGAACTCCCAGAGTGACAGTATGCGTGGACAGTGTTAACACAGTTTCACCATATTTCTGGAGGAAGAAGAAAATGTGAAGAGGAGGAAAACAAGCCAAAGGAGCACATCGTCAGAAAATGAGTGTCAAATCTGGCCGAAGCCAGGACTGGTTTCACTTTTGCATCCTCCTCTTTTTGTTTATTTGCACATGATGCAAGAGGTCTGAAAAGAATTCCAAAGTTCAGAGACAACAAAACGGGGCCGCACGTCCTATTCCTCATGTGGGCCTTCGTAGCACATTTTAAACCGCCTGACTTTCCAAGGTAGAACTTAACCTTGGGTTATGTGTCTTTGAACTTCATACTAAATAGTGTTTGTCAAGATGTTGGGCGTGCGTTTAAAAAAGAAAGATGCATTTTAAAATGCTGCGTCATTCCTATGTCTATGCACATCTATTTGATGAAAGGTGCACGTAGTGATGAGAATTACACCCCAGGCTAATATTTGATTGTTCTGAAGGGTAAGAGCTAACATTCTTCATAGTCAGATTCTCTAAATTTACTTATACAGTGAGAGCCACGGGCATCTCGACCTGAACCCTTTATTTACTCAGTGTTTACATTTGTTACACGACATGGATCTCATCCACTAAAAGTTAACACACAGAAATGTTAAGATCCTTTATACTTAAATAAAAAGTTAACACCGGGCAGATGGGTAACAGTACCTATTAAAATATTTATATTCCATATGTAAGGTGTGCTTGCTTTCCATTTAGAAAAGGATGTCAATTTGAAACTTGCTTTATAGCTCCTGAATTAATATAGAACCACCAGCTAAGGGAATAAAAAGATTTTACTGTTTTATTCCTTGGTACAAGGCATGGGATCGTCTAAATGAACACTTCAGCTGCAATTTTTTATGACTAAGTCAGACATTACAGAAGCTATAAAACATTACAAACACAGACTTCACTCCCCTCCTCCATGAAAAGCTTGAGTCTACTTTTTTCATGCCCTATAATGTCCTTAGAATTACATGCTGCAAAGTTTCCTTTCTTTCAAAAGTCAGAAAGCACTAAGTGTTCCCCTACTGTTTTTTTCCAGTTTGTGTGATACAGGATCACAGCCCCTTTCCTCCAATCATATCCTTTCAGAGTTATAGCTTATTTTAAAATATCCAACAACAGAAATAGACACACGTTAGTAATCAACACAAGTATGACTGACCCACAGGACTAGTTGTAGGATGCCTACCCTTAAAAAAAAAAAAAAAAAACTAAAATTTTACCTACACATTTTGTCAAAAACTGATGAGACAGGATGGCATGAGGTGTATAGTCCTAAAGTCTAAATTTGGAGAGGAAGGTGAGCCTCTCATAAACATAAAAATCATACAGGGTGATCCAGATGTGGCAGCTGAGCCTTTACCCCAGAGGGTACAGGTGGGTGTGTGACGTTCTCTGATCCACTAGCCAGGGTCTGGTCTTGTGTCAAGTAGGGTAGTGCTTTTTATCTTAGCATTAGGGCTTGGAAAAGAGTGTGAAAAATTCAAGGCATCCCCTAGTGAGTCAGAATAGGACCCAGGCAACATACACAGGGGAAGGTAAAAACGGTCATTGTCTTAGTTTAGGAAAAAACACACATGGTGATTCCTTCTGTTCTCACAGAACAAGTAATACTTGGAGATAAAAAGTCTATTGCAAATATAAATTAAAAGAGAGCTTATAATTTTGAATTCTTCATTTTGATCGCATTTTTGGCTTTTGTAGATTTGTAATTATCTCAAAAAAAGACAACTAATTTTCCAACAATAGGTTTATGAGACATGTACAGAAAAATACAAATTGAACTTCTGTATATTTATATTTTTCTTGCAGTGGTCTTAATTAAGAATTCAAAATGGCTCTATTTTTCAGTAAAGTAACAAATGATACATAGGACAATATTCATTCTAAAGCTTATAAATCGATACACATTTTACTTATTTCAAATATCATACATTAAAAGTTATATTTTTGTTCTTATGCTGCAAAATATACTCTTTGATTCTTACCCTACAAAAGACAGTCTTTGATTTTGTATTCTCAAAATCGGCGCAGAAACTTTATTTTTCCCGTATATCCTCAGTTTGGCTATAAAGAAACGGAAGTATTGATGATTAGGCAACCAAAGTTCAGGTCAGATCCACAAGTTAATAAAAATTCCAATAAGTGCTGGCATGGAATAATTTTGCATCGAAAAGAAATCTGGTACTAGTTCTCTCAAACAGGGACTCCACTTTTCACATTTTAGAGGTAGAAAAATTCTTTAGAAGGTACAGACATCTACAGTTAACCAAGAGGGCTCTTCTCTATGAAATTCCCTGCCTCGTGAGTTCATTTCACAATCTTCTCCATTTTCAAATTCCTGTATAGGTTATACAAATATTGGGCCGTGAACTTTGGGAAAGATGGCTCCTTAGAACAGCTCAGGGATATTTTAAATCACTCTGTTGTTCATAAATCAACTCATTTTTACAACAGTCTAACGGTGGCTATTGAACAAGTACAGCTCCTTCCGGGAGCCGAGCCAGTTCTGACAAGGGTAGTGGGAGAGAGTGGACCCCGGATTACTCACGATGCTGCCTTTGGCCGCATCTCTGCACACAAAAAGAAATGGAGACCAGAGGGCACCTGGATACTTCTATTCCAAACCTCACTTTTGCCTCAATTATTTATTTCAAATGAAAGTACCTTCACATAAAATTATCCTAATACACATCAACTCTTTATTTCTGTCTGAGCACTACTGTTAGATTCTCTTGCACGTTTCTTTTCCTTCCTGTCCCCAGTTGTAGCATTTAAAATATAGTTACGCTGACTATAGCTAGAGCCGAAGGTAGGCATCATTAATAACATATTAAAATTCTTTCCATTTTAGAAATAATATTTTAGTTTTTCACCTTACTATGTCTCTCTTTCAAGTATTAATGGAAACATTATTTGCTTTTCTGAAAAACCAATTCTGATCATTACTATTTTCCTTCTATGATATCCACCTAAGGTATTGAATGCACAATCACAAAATGTAATAATTGTATTATTTAATTAAAAACAGGATCCATTACCCCTTGCTAATATACAACACAGTTCCGTGTATTGTTTTAAACTGTACAGGAATTTAATCTAACACATTAGATCCACATTAAAGATTCATTCGCAAGTGTCACCTTAAATTATTTTGTAAGTACATAGTGATTCAATGATAAAAAAATTTATATATGACTGTCATATATGAAAGAGATGCAGTAAAATCAATATTGAGGAATTTGCCTAAAATTATTCACTAAAAACTCATGGAAATTTACTCCCCCAAATCACAATTCTTCAAGAAGTAATTCTCATCTGCATCTATGCCAGTATTTTTTTAAAATAGTCAAAGAATTAACTTCTCAAACAGGACAAAAAAGGCAAATCAAGGAAGAAAAAGAGAAAACAACAACACGAACAACAAACAATCCTACACTTTGCCAATAACCAATGTAAAGAGTCAAATCCTAAATTTTTAACAACTGAATTTTTTAAATCTCCCAAATAATTTTTCAAAGGTTTAACAATACCATGAGATTCATGACCGGGCCTGCAGAAATCATCAGTTATAAAGGCATAGACAGTCTTTTGATTTTGCTAATAAGAAATAGATAATTCCTCTTAAGCAGATTAAAGTACATTTTCTAGGAAGTAAAATCCCCTTCAATTAGGTTCTTAGGTTTAATTACAAAAGTCAAACGATTTATTAGCTCTCACTCAAGTACAGCAACAAAACACGTAGGCCCACAGCTCTCAGGGACCAGGAAACAAACCAAATCAATATTTGCACCAGTAACAAGAGAAAATATTTTTAGCCATAATTTTATAAGATATCTAACTGGTCCTCTTAGCTGGGACTCCTCTCTTCTTTGCTGCCCCCTATGTGGAAAATACATTTAACTTTCTTTATTCACAATAAATGCAATTACTACATTTATTTTACTACTTTTATACTGAGAAAAGTACAAATTAGAAAACCTGGCGTTTGTCGGATATTTTATATGTATTCATTTTGCCTTATGAACCCCATAATTATGTCACAGAAATACTCTTAAGTTGTATCTATTTCTATAAAGTTAAAAAGTATCTATTTTAAAATGGCAAAATAGCTTGCTTAAAGAATTTCTTTTGCCTGATTTTTTTTCCTTTTCACTGTCTGAACTCACTGGACTAATTGCCCTACTTCCAGTTTCATTCTGCCTATATATAAATTGTGTGTCTACACCCTGAAAAATACCAATTAAACTGCCAGCAGCAACATCTCCAACAGTATCTTTTGGTCCTCAGTGTCAAAGCCCTTTGAACAAATGACCAGAAGGCTGAACCTAAAACAGCCATTGACAGGATGCCAGTTTTGAACACTCACTTTACAACTATGACTCCAGCTTCCTGAGGCATTTAGGAAGCAAGAGAGAAATAACACATCAACTTTATAACTTTGTGCAAATGGTAAACGTTTAAAGGTCACTAATATTGTTTTAAAGGGGGGGTTTCCCTTATCATTTAATTCAATTCCATCTTAATTCCTGTACAAAGCTAAATGAAGGTTTTCAGACAAATACCGCCAAACTGCTAGAAATTGCTACATTTTCCTTCTCCTTAATTTACTTGGTAATAACGACATCATTAATAATGACTGTGCCTATGTGTTGGGCACAGTGGGAAGAAGTTCACATGGCTTTTTAAATTTAATTCATAGTGGGCTTCCCTGGTGGCACAGTGGTTGAGAGTCCGCCTGCTGATGCAGGGGACGTGGGTTCGTGCCCCGGTCCGGGAAGATCCCACATGCCGTGGAGCGGCTGGGCCCGTGAGCCATGGCCGCTGAGCCTGCGCGTCCGGAGCCTGTGCTCTGCAACGGGAGAGGCCACTACAGTGAGAGGCCCACGTACCGCAAAAAATAAAAATAAAAATAAAAAATTTAATTCATAGCAATCCTATGGATTGAAAATACTAGTCAATGGGGACATGGGCTCAGAGAGGTTAAGTAACTTGTACAAGGTCACACAGCTGGGAACTGGAAAAGCCAGGACTTGAACCCATGGGGTCTGATTCCAAGACCCAATACTTCGAGGCTTTCTTGGCAGGTAGCATCCATTATCAAACCATTCCTGGGTGAAGCCATAGTCATTCTCTTTATGACATGATCCATGAAGAAATCTTTTAGAGCAGTGGTTCTCAACCTTGGCTGCACATTAATATCACATATTCAAAAACTACCCATGCTTGGGTCCCACCCCCTGAGATTCCATTTTAATAGGCCTGGGGTAGGGCCCAGGCATCAGCATTTTTCAATAATACTACAGCAGTGAATAAAATAGGTAATCCTTCTCTTGGTGGTACTTAAATTCTAATGTGCTTAGATTCTAGTAGAATCTAGTAGAATCCCCAGATGATTCTAATGTAGAGCCCTGACTGAGAATCAATGATCGAGAGATTAACACAATTTACCCAGGCTCCTCTCTCTAAGCTCTCAATGTGAGCAACTCAACTGGCTTCTTAGAGAGGATGGGCAAGAGTCTAGCAAAAGCTGACATGAGGCAACAGAATCTGACTGAGTTCTAGACTTGGGAGGCAGTGGAGCACAGTGGGAAGTGCGTGGGCATTGGAGTCAGCCAGACCTGGGTTCAAATTCCATCTCTACTATTTATTAACGGTGTAACCTTGGGCCAGTCACTTACCTTTTGTGACTGTTTTGCAGATTCAACAGGAGGATACAAGGAAAGACCCAGGCAGATAAAAGGGCTCCATCAATGGTAGTTACTGCTGTGGTTTTTGTCGTTGTTAGTACCACAGCGGAAATGACTATTGAGGGGGGGCATTAGTAATGAAAAAATCAAATTAGGAAAAACATTTTTTAGTTAGTCAAATCATTCCTACTTTTATTACCTAGCATTCAATTTACAGCTATTTATGTTGCAGTTAGCTTGGCAATCATATTTCTCATTCATGACAACTGCGTGAGGAAGGGTAACTATTACTCCCATTTTTTAGATGAGGAAAAGGCAACATTTCCATCTGTTCTGTCTCCAGTTTCTATGATTCTATGATTAAAGGCACCTGCAATCATGTTCATTAGTTCCCTATGAAAAATGATATTCAACACAGATGGCAAATGCAGGAAAGAAGAATTAACAAGCACTTGATAGCAACCCCAAAATAACATCTAAATAATCACTTCTGAACATTAAAGTCATGGCAAACAAGTTCCAATTTATATAAAGGTGTTGGAAAGGATTAAGGAAAAATGAACAAATACGTTTCTGTTTTTTTTTTTTTTTTTTTTTTGCGGTATGCGGGCCTCTCACTGTTGTGGCCTCTCCCATTGCTGAGCACAGGCTCCGGACACGCAGGCTCAGTGGCCATGGCTCACGGGCCCAGCCACTCCGCGGCATGTGGGATCTTCCCGGGCCGGGGCCCAAACCCGTGTCCCCTGCATCGGCAGGCGGACTCTCAACCACTGCGCCACCAGGGAAACCCAACAAATACGTTTTTATTTATCCTCATTCATTTAGGAAATGTCTGACATAGCTTAGAAGTTCTTTTTGAAATGCAGACTGAAAAATGGTTAATTTCCTCTATGAAGGATCTTCAATTAGCAGATAGGAATAGACTAACATGTCCTGATATTTTATCTTGAATCAGAGCTACAAAGTAGGAGAGATCTGAGATGGAGAGCCAGTTCAGGGCTTCTCAGTCAAGGTCCCTGAGAAGCCCATAGACGTGGGCAAGTGGCTTACAATTCCGAACATACACCAAACACACCCAGGACACTGAAGAATGGCTTGCCTTAAATGTATTTTTGTCACATGTACAGAATTCCCATGAATGAAATACAAATGCCTCTAGAGGGACCACTGAATTCAGTCACTATATATGACAACTATTACATGGGCTGTGGTGGAGGAGGGTGGTGTCTCAATCTTTTGTTGTTGTTTAAAAGGAGTCTTCATAATGAAAAAGGCTGGGAAACCTTTTTCCTAACACTGATCTAGTCCAACCCTCTCATGTTATCCATGAGGTCCCAGAAGATCTTGGGGACAGCTGGGACTCCAATCTAAGTTTTCTAATTCCCAGACAAATGGTCCTTGTCCCACACCATACATCCCTTCCAATGCGGCAACCCCATTCTCTTTCTAAAGGAGGAGAGTATAGTCCTATCCTCTCTCCCTGGATATGTTCCAGAATTTTCTATATCTCCTGAGTCTTTCCTTCCCTTCATTTCCTTCCCCTCATCAACTCCCAGTTTACACCTTTAGGGTGAGCAGCATTCAGTCCCTTTCAAGCTCTGACACTCTGTAAGTACCCTTGGACATTTAGTCTCAATATGAAATGGAAATATAGTCACCAAGGTACTGAAACAAGGAGTGTGTTAAGTATATAAAATATGCATATGCATAAATGTATTTTACATCCCAAACCCTAGTACTTCTAATATCTATGGAAAAGAAGAAAATTGGAATATTCATGAATAATAATTTTATTTACTCTGGATCTATCAACACCAATAGGCCATTAAACCCCTAGCACACCAACTTTTCAAAATGCTTTCACATCTATTATTATTTCAGTTTATTGTCCCAATGGTTCACTAGGATGTAAGTGCTACTGAAGTGCCAATAGAACTTAAGTGCCACAAAGAGAAGAGATGTTATCCATTTTATTCAGTGCTTTTCCCCCAGGGCCTAGAACAGTGCCTGACACATGGTAAGCATTCAATAAATATTGGTTGATTGAGTGAATGACAGAAGTAAACAGGGAGGGTAGGTTTATTTATTTATTTAGCCTTCATTAAGTTTTATTTTTATTTGAGAAGATGGAATGATCCATAAGGGAAGAACTGAGTTCCTAAAAATCTCTTTTCAGTCTTCAATTCTCCTATAACATTTGACTTAATATCCTTCCCTCAAATATTTTTTCCCTCAAATATTTTTAATGTAATTCTTCAAAGTTATATAAGTAATACACTCATTTCAGGAAAATCAGATACCACTAATATATAAAAAGAAGAAAATAAAAGATCCCATCAGGGTGACACAATTAACATGCAAATGTATATCTTTTTAGACTTTATTCCATGCATGTGTACACACAGACACACACATCTGAGAAAGTCCCCAAACTCTCTGCCCTAGATTCCGGGCTGTGGATTTTTTTCTTTTTTCTCTAAGTCCTTTTTGGTTGTCCCCCTGTGTCCTAAATAAATTTGTTCCCCAATATTTAGGTCCTGAGTTTAAGAGGATTGGTTTCCCTTTTCCCTCCAGAGGATTCATCTAGTCTTATTCAACTTTAAATTCTTTGTGGATGTCTTATATCTGTGTCTTCAGTCCTCCTGTTCCTCTGGGATACCTCAAGCTTCACACATCTACAACCAAATGTACCACATTTCCTCCATCAAAACCAGATCACTCTCTCACTTACTGCATTTCTGTTAACTGAGACAGAATTCTACGAGTTATCCTCTATGGAGTCATCTTTGGTTCCCCGACCCCACATCCAATCACTCAAAGTGATTTTCATCCTTCCATCCTGTCTCGTCCTTCTCTTCCCATTGCTACCATCACCGTTTCAGCTCTTACATCTATATTATTTTCTACCTGAGTCTCCTGTTTTTGCATAACCAAACACCCACCAAGCCTACCTACTGCTGCCAGTTAGCCTCCTCCAACACTCAGGAGGCTTCCATCTTGCCTATCCTATATTCAGAAGTTCGGGGGTGCCCTCCACTCTTACAGAATGGCATTCCAGTTCCTTCACAATCTCACCTCAGACTACTTTGCCATCCTTATTTCTCATTGTTCCTGAAGATAAAGGCTTTGCTCAAACCAGCCTGGGGTACTCATTATTCACAAAATATCCGACTGTGAGTTAAGTGTTTATTATGTGTAAAGTCCATCCATTCATTCAACGAACATTTACGGAATATCTATTCTGTCAGGTAATGTACGGATGCTGGGGACGCAACGGTGAACAAGACAGATCAAGTCCCTGTCCTTAAGGAATTTAGAGGCCAGCGGGTTACAGAGGGGAGACTGAGACATGATGGTCCCAGCCCAGGATGCTTAATTTTCCATTAAAGCGTCAAATGAATCAAGACATCCTTAAACGCTGAATTTTGCAGCTGCAGCTGCAAATGGGAAAGGAGTTCAGAAGGAAGGAAAGGCTGGCCACAGTGTGAGCTGGAGTGTGGAGCATGGCTTCTTTGAAGATATGGGAGTCAACAGGCATTAAAGGATGGAAAGGATGGACGTGTGAGAGAAGGAGTACCTTCCTTCTAAAGGGATATGAGGAAAGGCACGTGGTGGGATGGAAACAGCAGCAACAGCGCTGGCTTATCCTGAATAAAACGTTCATTCAACACCTATTCAGCAGAGCACAAGCTCTGTCCCTGCAGCGAGGGTGAGGATGGCTCAGACTTGGCTCCTGTCATGGAGGGATTTCCATCTAGCAAGGATAAGGTAGATCCATGATGATCTATCACACCCCAGAAAGTTCCATTGTTCCATTAGAGAACTGGAAAAAACACTGAGGGAGTTCAGAAGGAGGTGCATGTCTGGGTTCTTAGAGCACTATTTACAGAATCACATTATTTGCATGCATCTACCTGCCTCTATTGAAAATAACTATCTTGTTTCAAAGTGTTTTCTCACTCACTTTCTCATTTTACTCTGACTTGTGAAGTAGGCAGAGTAGTTAAGATTGTTTTCCAGATGAGCAAAAGCCCAACATGAACGCTTTAAATGGTCTGCCTTAGGTCACGAACACCAACAGGCCAAGAGTGGAACAAGAACACCCTGTCCATCTCAGCCCTTTCCTGCAGCAGATGTATCTAGAGCAGAGGGCGCGCATTAAGAAGTTGTATAATTGCACGAGACACCTAGCAAGTGTAATAAAGCCAAGCAGGCAGTTTGGACTTAAAAGGGCAGGACGCAGGCGGCCTCTGAAGGTTCTAAAGAGAGAACAGGACCCAATGACAGTCCTCCATTCCTGCTTCTCCTCCTCAAGTCTGTCTGTAACACCCTACCCTAGGCCTGTCCTTAAGGTTCATCCCCAATTTTTCCGGCCCACACTGTTTTTTTCCTTCTGCGGAAGAATTTCACCCCACTAGTCCCACTCATCTCCCAGGGGAGGGCGCGTGGCCGTTCTCTCCTGGACCTCGCAGTACGCCCAGCCAGCACACCGCTCTGCTCAGGGCTGGTAAGTATCTGCGGAATCACTGAATTCCTGGGTCCTCCACAGCTTAGTAAGGGTACCCAGAGTTCTTACCACCCTCCCCCCGAGAGTGGGCCGGCACAGGCCGCCGCCCGGAGGAGCTCCCCGACCGCGAGGAACGAGGGGGTGGCTGGGGGAAGCCCGATGGCCTGAGTCCCAGGGCCACCGGGAACCGGCGCCACCCGAGGTTCGAGTCCCCAGCTGGAAGCCGGGGCTAACCCTCTCACGCCTCCGCAAAAAGCGCTTCATGAGAGCGTTAACTATTCTTCCATCTGAAAACCTTCGGGGAAAGAGTGGAAAACGACGCCAGGCGGGAGCCGGTCTCAAGAATCAATGAACCCAACCCCGTGGGCCAAACCCTCAGGGAGAGGGAGGGGGAGGAGGACGAAGTAGCCATTCGCTACTCGGGCTGCGGGAAGAACGTGAGGCTGGAAGCATCGCGAGATCTGGGGTCGGGATCTCGCTGCGTTGCCTAGCGACTGGGAGGACGCTCGCGGGCCCCCCAGCTAACCCCCGCTGTAGCCTTAAATCTCCTACCATGGGGGAAGAAGGCGGCGGCCGCAGCTGTGGGACCACTAGGGAGCTGCAGAAGCTGAAGCAGCAGGCGATGGAGTACTACCGGGAGAACGACGTTCCGCGCAGGCTGGAAGAGCTGCTCAACTCCACCTTCTACCTCCAGCCTGCCGATGTCTACGGGCACCTGGTAGGGACCTGGGACAAGAACCCTCTCCTCTCCAGCCCCTCTCCCCACGCCCCGCGCTGCGGCAACGCCGTGCGCCTGCGCCACAGAGTCGCGCACGCGCGCCGCCGCCGCGGGGTCGGGGGCAGTAGTTGCGCGGAGCCGCGACCCTGAAGGGAAGAAGCAGGGCGGAAGTCTGGGTGAAGGAACCTCGAGAGAGAAAGTGGTGGACTGGAAGCTGCTAGAGGAATGAGGACTCTAGGTGACAGCTCAGGACCTGGCAGGCATCCTCGCTACCTCTGGGCGGGCCTGCCACGGTTGCCAGTTGACTTTTTAATCACAGACCTTAATACCTCGTAGCTCAGTTTACCAACCTTCAGCGGCCTCCTTTTGACCACGGGACGAACACCTTGGTATTCGCTACAGCTTAGCCTCAGCCTACCCCGGGGCCTCATACCCAGCAGGCTCCCATCGCTGCCAAGTTTTCAGTCGATTTCAAATGTCCGCTCCTTGACTTGTGCGCCCTTCCCGTCCTGGATGCCCGTCCCACCTGACCAGCTCGCACCTAGACTTAAAATTTAGATCAGAGTCTTGCCCACTTTGCCCAGGACTAATCGTCCTTCAGGTCCTTGTAGCGTCCCCAGCATGTACTGAAATCCTCCCTGGGCAGCTTGTGAGCTCCTATGGAGAGCGGCGGCCTTTTCATATACCCCTCCTAAGCCCTGTGCCCAGCGCACCATCTGGCACACATCTTAGCCTTAAGCAGTGGGCAGTTGAAACAAAGGCAAGCGTTTTCTCACTTCCAGATCCATAAGTACTAACCAACACCCACCTTCTGGAAGGCATCATGGTTGGGACTGGTAGGAATTTGCACTATGGTGAGGCAATATGCCAACACCAAGCAGAGTACTTAAATGCTGTGAAGAAGCATGATGTGTTTGCAGGGTTCAAAATCACACCTTGTAGATTCAGTTAATATAGGGGATGTTCCACGAATGTTTATTTTTCTCAGTCCTGGCCTATACATCAAACTGGAGGAGGGGCGGGGGGGGAGGTGTTTATTGATGCACCTTTTTGTGCTATGTGCTTTATGTGATATCACATCATCCTTAGGACCACAGTGAGGTAAACGTTATGATTCCTGTTTTACAAATAAAGAACTGTGGCCCAGTGAATTTAAATGATTTCCCCAAGGGACACAGTGAATGACAGTGAGAAATCAAACCCGGTCTGTTTCCCTAGTCCCTAGTAGAGTGCGTGGTACATAGTGGACAGTCAAGAACTATTTGTGGGATGAAGGAGTGAATGCAGCTCCCAATTCCATTATCTTTCCACTGTCTCTTGCTAGAGGAATTCTTGAAAGTTAACGACTTCCTCATTTTACAAAGACACCAAGCCCTTGTCTCACTGCTACTTAGTGCAAAAGGTAAGACTGGAAACTTGGACTCTTGTCCCCAGTGTAACGCTCTTCCCAGCCTATTAGGTAGCCAGGTCTTTGGTTTGCACAGCTCTCTGGGAGTTTTATACTTCAGTTAGGGACAAAAGCCACCGATACATAAGATAACTGGAGTAATAGATAGGGTAATATAGGATTGAGTGCTAGACTGAGGAATAGATCACTGTGTGCCTGTTATAGGAATTCAGGGGTGGGGAAGATGCCTGTGGGCTGTAGCATCTGAGAGTTTTGGCTTGGGCTTTGAAGGGTGTTCAGGAATTGGATTGGCATAAAGGCAACCTCCTTTTCATCTTCCCAGTCACTGCCCCGGTTTTGGCCTTCCTTATTCTCACCTAGTCTCCCCCTCTCTCAAGGCCATCCCCAACAGTGCTGCCAGAGCAATGTTCCTAATCCCAAACCTGACCATCATTCTTTTGCTCAGAAGCTTCCTGTGGCTCCCCCTTGCATGCTGAGTAAGATCAAACACGTTCCAGTGTGTGACTCACAGTGCTCGCCCGGCTACCTCGGTAACAGGCTCAACTCCCCTGCCCCTCCCCACCACTCCTCCGCACAGGCGCACTGACTTCCCCCTACAGCGTGAAGTTTCCCCAATTCCCTCCCCTTCACTTATCCTATTCCCTCTACCTGAAGTACCTGCCCTCAGTTTCTCCCTCTTGTCTGCCTGTTGAACTACTACACAACCTCCAGTGTCCAGCTCAAATGCCATTTCTTCTATGCTTCTCTTACATATTAGAGGAATTCAGGGACGGGAAAGATGCCTGTGGGCAACAACAATATTACTATTGCATAAAACTTATAATTGAGAGTTTGAGAATTTAATGACGTCGTGTATACAAATGTGCCCAAGGTTTGTGTCTGACATTTATGAATGTATACAAGATATAATGTATGGAATCCTAAATATGCCAGGCATTGTGCTATGTGATACCGTGATAAACAAGACAAAGTCACTCCTTCAAGGTAGCTCCTAAGCATTTTTTAAAAGTTTGTTCCATTCTCCTCCTAACACAGCATGTGGTACATTGTAGGTGCTCACTGCTTGTTGAATTGAACTCACAAAGTATAAGCTAGATCGTGTTTTTCTCCCGATTCTATCTAACTTCATTTAGGTACTTACTCTGTCATATACAAACCATCATCCTTCAAACGCACGGATAGCTTGAAAGTTGGCTTTTGCTTTAGTTCTCCTGGCCATCACCTTGGTGCTGGCACACTGCTGATGGGCATTAATGACCTGTTATGTAGGTTGTGGTCACTGGATTTTGAAGTGAAAGGTAAGAGGCCTGGTCTGCTAAATGAAAATGAAGAGCGAATACTGTCTGGTGATAAAGGGGGTGAGGAGGGTGGGCCTTCACTCGCCCCTCTTCCTTCTCTCCCAGCTTCCGCCCCTCTGCGTCGGGACACCGTGCTGAATCTTTTTACTCAGGCTCCTTGAGTGGACTTTCTCCCTCAGCTTCATTCTCTTTCTTCCGTCTCTTTCTTGGATCACTTCCAAACGACTTCTGCTCTTCCACATCAACGAAACTGCTGTTACTAAGGTTCCAACAATCCTCTCTAACCATGTAGTTCTACGCATGATCTGATGGTAAGTGAAATACAGCCTCTGCATAAGTCTTCACCATTAAAATATCCGGTGCCTTGTTGGGAGGAATGAAAATAGACCCACTTAAGGATTTTTTAGGTTTGAATGCATCACAGTATTCTAGAGACCAATTGACTTCGGTATCTTGGACAGAAGGATAGGTTAGGGCCCACTAAAGAGTGACACGAGACCTTTAAATAAAGACATGTTTGCGAGTTTCTGCTGAGAGTTCAAAAAGCAAACTGCCCCACGTACCAGAGGCTAAATCCAAATCTCTGAACGTTCCCGCAGAGCTGCTAGGCTAATCCCAGAACGAGGAGGGCATTCAAGGAGAGGTTTAGTAGAAACTAGAGTAAATGTGAATGACCTTTTAAAGATAAATTAGATGTGGTATTGTGATTTTTGTGTTTTTTGTGTGTGTGTTGAAGGCAAACTGCTTTTCTAAACTTGCAAAGCCTCCCACCATATGCAAAGTCGTGGGGAAAAATGTGCTGGATGGACTGGGGCTTCCAACACTACAAGTGGAAATATTCTGCACCGTTCAAAATTTTCCCAAGGTAGGAGGCAGCTTAAATGTGTTCTTCACTATGTCCTGGCTCCACTGCATTTATTAGCATGTATTGTCTAAATTATGGAAAATTAATGTTTTGAAATTCAGTGTGTGCGAACTACACACACTATATGTAGTAATTAGGAAAACAAAGCATGAATCATACAATCTTCCATGATGGCTTATTAGGTTATGTGTACTACTGGTACAGACATGACTTGCTAACCTGAAGATGATCCAAGATGGAGAAAGGAAATGGGGCAAAAATAGTTTTAAAAACTCTGACATTATTAATGTCATGAGTTCTCTAAATCTGCAGATAGGGTTATAGATTCATGTATTTATATATAGATTTATAGATATATAGACCGATCTACATAAAGAAAAATTCATTTTCATAAATGAAAATAATTATGATTAAATTTGTCTCCTTTTAGCTATTTTTTTAGAGAGGTAGTGATAAAAATAAAGTTCAATGTAGGGTTTTTAGAAGGGTATTTTAACAAGGTAATAATTTTAAACGTTCCTTCAAGTTGGGTTCCATCGTGTTTCAATAGCTATAAAAATATCTCAAAGAAAATTATAGATTCTCATTTTCTCTTTGAAATTGGTGATAAAATATCATGTACCTTAAAAGCTGGATGCATTCAATTTCCTATTTCCCGTGAAAGGTAGGGAGAATGTAGAACATGTTTGTGTTGTTTTCAGAATATATGTTCTGTGGTGATCTCAACTCCCTTCAAAGTCCATGAGAACGCTCTACCGGAGCTGGTTGAAGCAGAGGAATTAGAAAGGTCAGATGCCGTCAGCACTGCGGTGCGGTGGGTCAACGAAACCATCACCAAGGAGCTTCAGGGCTTAGCTCCTTCCAACCAGGCTGAGGTGGATCAGGTGCTCAGGTAAATTTCGCACTTTGAAATATAAGTGTCCAGTATAACTATGTACCTCTTTTCTTTCCATTTCACCTGCCAATGAAATGGGTCTGTCATATCTATAGGGTACAGTCGGGAAGTCAATTAAGAAGCATATGCTAAAGCAGCAAAATTTAGCATAAAATGTTGTTTTTCTTCTGAAAACCCTGTTATTAAAATTTTACTTTGTAAGGCTACATAAGGCCCTTTGGCCTCTTTTATGCATAGAGCTTTCCTAGGATTCAGTGAAAAGTTTCTCAGGAAAAGGATTAAGAATACAGACGTCCTCCTTTCCCCCTCCCCACCTCCTCACATGCCCCCCTGGTCCATGAGCCTCTCTTATCCTTTTATATAGCCCAGTGGGTGATGCTTATGTTCTGACCTCCAGACACAACCAAGTCTTCCAGATTTTGCCCATAGGTTGACTCTAAAATGTGAAAACCAAGGAACTGTTTACTAGGACTACGTGAGCACTGTTCAATGCCTAACCAAGTGTGGGTTAGTATTCCTTTTCCTTTTGTGTGGGTCCAACGCCACAACCCTCTTGGTCAAAGAAGGTCAACTGGATTCTCTTTCTCTAAGCTTCAACACTTGCTTAATTGTGCATAACTTCACATTTTAGTTTGCCTCAGAGTTGGATCATGACCTTATAAAAAACGTGTTTGAATAGTTTTTGGTTGCCTTACAGTTTTTGAATGCTATTCCACTTAGTCCTTTGTGTGTGTGTGTGTTATTTGCTTTTTTTTTTTTAGGCAATCTTTTTTTTTAAATTTTTAAATTTTATTTATTTTTTTATATAGCCAGTTCTTATTAGTTATCTGTTTTATACATATTAGTGTATACTTGTTAATCCCTATCTCCCAATTCATCACACCACCCGCCCCCGCTACTTTCCCCCCTTGGTGTCCATACATTTGTTCTCTACATCTGTGTCTCTATTTCTGCCCTGCAAACCGGTTCATCTGTACCATTTTTCCAGGGTGTTATTTGCTATTAACACATCCTTATTTTTTCCCAAGCTCTCAGTCATACTTTCTATTCTGTTACATTCCTTTTTTCCTGGAGTTTTCCCTCCCAAATCTCCCATCTTGACTGGTTCCTCTTTAGGCCTACTAAAGAGATGCCATAAGACATCCCTTCATTGTTCTCCTGTTTCCTGGATCCCATATTGTCCTCTTTCTTAAATTACTGGATTCCAACCTTTAAAAGTAAGGATGAGAAAAGGGTATTTGGGATGTAAATTTTTTGAGTTCTTACATGTGTGGAAATGTCAGTACTTTCCCTTTGTGGTTTACAGTTTAGCTGAGTATAGAATTCTCATTTGAAATCGATTTCTCTCAGTACTTTAAAGGCACTGCCCCATTGGCATCTGGTGCAAATCTGATTCCCATATCTTTTTTTTTTTTTTTTCTGGCTTGTTATTATTGTTATGTCTGTGGAAGCTTTTAGCCTCTTTTTATTCCGGGGAGCTGATATTTTATGTAGATGCACCTAAGCTGGATTTCCCAACAGTTTTCTTAACTGTTCATTTTAAGCACCCACCTCAAAAAAAAAAAAAAAAAAAGAGAAAAGCAAGAAAGAAAAGGAAGTCCTGCACATAGTGCTATATATTTTACTGTCTGTTCTTGCCTCATTTTTAGTCTGATCGTCATTTATTCAAAAAGAAAATCCAATAGCCCTTAATCAAACTATATCTTCAAATTTTACTTTAAAAAATAACAAACAGGGCTCAGATAATTTTAAAAATGAGCACCTAAAATCTTTAAACATTTATTTCCAGGCCCAAATGATTTTCAGTTCTTGAACATAGTTTTATAACAGCATCATTTTTTAGCCTTGGAAATTGAAGCTGATTTGTTCTTAGGTAGCTTAAAAAGCAGAGTTAACTACTGACACATTTTGGGGTCAGCACTAAAACATGACCAGAATTACGAGTGATATTTCTCAATATCTCATTGTAAAGTTATACTTTCTTACCATTAAGGACATTCTTTGAAAGTAAAGTACAAGAAGATAAGGAGGGAAAAGAATTGGAAAAGAGCCTGGAAGACTCCACAGTGCCTACACCTTCACCTCTAACACCACCACTGCCTCCTCCACCTCCAGCCAAAAAAAAAGGACAAAAGCAAGGTCGGTGGCTTATCATCCTGCAGGACCATTAGTAACAAATGTGGAGGAAGAAAGGCTGAAACTTGGACTGCCTTTCCAAGTTCAAGTCTCTCTGCTGCAGACCTAGGTTGGAGTCCCACCGGGTACCATCCACCCTTCACGCCACTTCCTTGCTTAAAGCTACTGTGTGAGGTGGGCACGGTTTTCCCCCACCCCACCGTCCATTTTTATTTGTAAGATAAAAATATTTCTTACCCAGAGGTGAACACTTAGTAAACAGAGTGCACTGAACAGTGGCAATGCCCAAGGCAGGGAAGGGGAGGGTGGCACGGAGACCTTTAACTGCTCCTCAAAATTCCCATTAGCTCCTCAGAAAGCCACTCCGTATTTTAAAGATGAATGATATCCTTTGATATGGATAACCAACATTTCCTCAGTCATAGGTAATATATTAATGAAACTTGTCTTTGGAAGACCTTGCTATTTTAAGACAAATAATCTTAAAGTTATCATGGACCTTTGTTCCATGCCTTCCAACATGTGGCTATAACCTCAGCTCCTCCAGTATGTTCATTCTGGAGCTGCTGCTGGAGCTCTTGTAACAGTGATCTGTGTGTCTGTCCAACTACAACATGCTCCCGGAGGACATGAGTCATGCCTCATTCAATTTAGCACTGCCAGCCCCTAGCACAATGCCGGAAACAAACTAAACACCAGATAAGTGTGGGTTCCATTAAATAAGAAAGCGCAAGAAGCAGGGACCAAAGGGATCGTGAAGCCAAGGTGTCTTATTTCATAGATTTAGATACTGAGGCCCAGAGAGGGGAGGAGAGTTGCCCAAGGCAGAAGAATCCTGTTAGACCAATCTTCTCCTGGAGGGTGGGGATGACCACTACTGAATCATAGGTAGAGACTGCCAACAGGTGTTCATTTGGTGGTTTCTTTTGACGGATAGAACTCGGAATGTAAGAAGGGAAGAAGTAGGAGGGGACAGTAATTTGCTACACATTTAATATGCGCTGGGTGTTCACACATCTTATTCCACTTGTCTTACCTACCTGACTCAGGTCAGTAGCTGTGGGGAAGGAGAGGACAGGAGGAAAACTAGAGATTTATTATGGACATTGTGGTACCTGATCAGACGGGGTGTCTGAGAATACGTGAGAGTGAAAGATGGGTGAGGATTCTGGGTGGATGGTTAGATCTGGAAGGAAGCCCTCATAGAAAAGGGCATCCGTTTGGGGTGGGCAAACAAGATAAGTAGTTAGATATTCACATGAGATATTCAACAGGAAGCTGGGTATGCAAGAGCGGTGGTGGAACGTAGGAAAACAAAGGGTTTGGAATTCAAAGACCATCCAAATCCTCCCCCTATTCACTTTCTGTTGGGTATTGGGCAAGTCTTTGAACCTAAGCCCCCGTTTAGGTGAGATAACAATATCTGCCCCACATGACTGTTGAAGGATTTAATACTGAATGTTCTAAAATTTCTTAGGCAAAATCCATGGCTAAGGATTATTTGAGCATTAGGGAGTAGTAAGTGACATCAGACGGAAACTTCTCAGGGGTCGAAGTGGTGAATATTTTCTTGCCAGCCTCAGCTTTCAACCCTTCTTTATGCTGGGCCTTCACAGCTATAAGTAAAGCATTAAAAAGATATATAGTTTTATCATAGTCAAACTTTCTAGAAAGCAATCTTTTATCAATATTTTTTTCTTCAGGGAGGAAGGATACTCTTACAAAAAAACCAATGATACCCCCAGAACCTGTTGAGCCCATACTCTGTGGCAGCATGGCCATAGGAGCTGTGTCACTGGCTGTTGCCAAAACCAGTGCCGTGCTGGGCAATAATCCTCTATACTTAAATATTGCACTGCTGAAGCACCACCAGGTTAGTACCCATTACATTCCTTTACAAGGACCCATGAGTATCTCAAGATAATGAACGATGTTTCTCACTTCCCCTTGCTTTCCCCCTTTTTCAGGATCAGCCAGCAAAGCTAACTATACCTCTCCTGATGGTATCTCTGGTCAGCTGTGGGAAGTCATCACCTGGCAAGCTGAATTTAATGAAAGAAGTGATTTGTATACCCCGTCCTGGATTAACAGCTAAACAAGTACCTTACATTATCTCAAACTACCTTTTCTTAAAAAAAAAAAAAAAAAAGCCTTCATCATCAATGAGTTTTTAGTGTATGTTCCTAAGGCTTATGACACCAAGGGAAAAGGAATTAAATATAAAATGAGAAAAAAAAATTAGGAAATTAGGGAAGTGGGACGAAAACAAGACCTCAAACGAAAGAGAACCAAATTTAGACCACCTTGGATCTCCAGCTCATCACAACAGTGACTCAGGCTAGTGGTTCACAGACAAGCCACGGGCGAGTGACTTTGCACGCCTTGATAGTGCTGGAAGGATATTCTCTGGGGCAACTGAGATTTTTAAATTTACTAGTCTATGCACTGTGGCTGCAACAAGAGGAAGGTGGCACTTTCATAGCAGCCCTTCTGTTAAGTAGGAACTGCAGGGCCTAGCAGATTGCCTGGCACGTAAGAGAGGTTTAGTGCATGTTTACGGAATATGGAATGAAGGAATCCTAAGTGGCGTCTTTACTACTCAGAGGTTTGTTAGTGTCTCATTGTTCTTCAGCGGCATGAATGAGTCAGTATGCCTTTTTAAATCTTCATGAATTATTCTACCAATTAGGCATTCGGGAGAACTAAACATTCGTGTCCTGTAGTGGATGTTTACAGGAAAAGTACAGGAAGCTCCATCCCCTCCGGTAGTATATTGACTGATATTTTATCTAAGCTAGTGACAATCATTTTTTTAAATCTCAAGATAATTTCTTTATGATAAAGAATTCTTTTTTAAGGAGAATAGTCATTACCCACTTCTACCAATTTTGGAAGACTAGGATTTATATCTGGCTCACCATCTGTCAGATCATGTTCAGATCCTGGTGCCAGGATCTTTCCTTCAGTTAATATCTGCTATTTGGGTACCAGAGCATTTGGCATGCCATTCTTCATCTGTCTCCATATGCAGATCCCACCACCATCAGAATACATTTTTCTACTTTCTAAGTGACAGTGGATTTATACTAATTCAAACACTATCATGCAGAATCCCTTGATGACCTGTGACATGTATTGCAAGAAGGTTGGTCAGGAGACCATGAAAGAGAATGAAGTTAACTTGATCCAACCAACTGAACCAATCAGTTCTGAACAATGAAGAGAGGATAATGAGGAAGAAAAACCTCTCATTCATTTTCAACCAAATAAAAATTGAGGGTTGAAGATTAACATTTAATCTTCTGATTTTGTAGGCCATATATAATTCACTAACCAGGATGCATCATCAGGGACCCTACAGATTTTCTGAGTTAGAAATAGCCATGTGTGGTATAAGTTTTTATGTTTAAAATTCTAGACTGCAGTTGTGGAAGATCATGGTTATTCTACTTACAGGGTGTGGACATGCTTCTGGAAATTCAGAAACACATTAACAAAACAATTGAAATGGTATGTAAAGAGAATCTATGGTATCTAATAACTGATGCTTATATACCTTCTAGTAACCAAATTATAGTTCATTATGCAACAAAATCAATATTGTTGTTACAGACATGAAAACATTAATTTTCTTTGGGTTTCGCATATGAGCCAAGCTTATACATTCCCTCATTGGCTATGGGTCCAGTTGCTAATGGAACTTAACAATCTTGTTTTGATCTCTGAGGCAGCTGGCCCTACACTAAGATCATCCCTTTGGATTTGCAAAGAAAGAAAGGATCTGGCCCCTAGGATTAGTGAGAGGCAGTTTGGTATAATGGTTAAGGCACAATCACTTGTGCCTGCTTAGAATCCTGGTGTTGGGCAAACAAGCACCCTTGGCTGAGCAGCCCTTGAGGGGGAAAGTCACAGAGGCAGTATGAGGGGCAGCTGTATGAGTCAGCGGGTTGTTCCATCATATTCTAACTGGGGTAATGCACAATGATGTGGCAGGGCTGAGGGACCCAATCCTTGTCTTTTATTTTAGAATAATACTGCATTTATAGAGAAGTTGCAGAGATAGTTTAGAGAGTTCCCAAATACTCCTCACCCAGTTTCCCCAAGGTTAACAGGATACATTACCATAGCGTATTCGTCAAAACTAAGAAATCAACATGCTACATTACTAATAACTAAACTCCAGACTTTATTTGAATTTCACTGGTTTTCCCACTAATGTCCTTCCTCTGTTCCAGGATCCAATCCAGGACCCAATATTTATTTAGTGTGAGGCTTTTAAGCTACATGATTAGGAAGCACTAGCTCCTTCCCCAGCAGGATGGGGGCTGAGATATAATCTCAGTACGACATAAAGGAACTTTGGCTCCAGTGCTATCTTGCCAGCACAGAATATGTGATGGGGGAGGGTGGTGGGGGGCCAAGCCCTAGAGTTGATCAGAATTGCTTTAAGCACCAGCCTGGAGCCAGTTTCTGGGGTGCTTTTCAGGAGGACAACTGTTTTACGGGTGACCAATCTGCAGAGACTCAGACTTGGACAAGTTAACCCTGACTGTATTCTGCTTTGCCCCTTACTAGCTGTGTGACCTTGTGCCAATTATATAACCTCTCTGCCTCAGCCTTGTCGTCTATAAAATGGGTGTGATACATTGTGAGGAGTAAACGAGCTGAATATATGCAATGTGCTCAGAGCAGGAGCGGACACAGCAGTGAACAATACACAGTGGTGGTGGTTATCAGAGCAGGTGGAAGAAGTCCAGCTCAGAATATTAGGGAATTCAGGATCTCTGAGCTCTCTGCAATCATCCTGACTTCCAGATTTTTAATTATACAATTTTAAATATACAATTGATTTTTAATTATACAAGCAGCTCATGAATGTTCCTGTGAAAATTCAAACACTGGTAGAGCTAGTCCCCCCTCCCCGCCGGTACTAACTCCCCCTCCCTCGACCCCACAGCCACTACTACCCTCAGTTCCAGTCCCATCTCTAGAGGGACTCTAGATGACTGTTAAAAATTTAGTGCGGTCTTCTAGCCTTTCTTTTGTATTTATACACACAGACACACAGTCACCACACATACAAATATATAGTGTGTTTTGTGTTTAAAATCATATAAAATTCTGCACAAATCACTCTACAGGTTGCTTTACTTCTTTGCCCTTTTTATTTGTGTTCATCTTTTACTGATACCTAGGAATTCTTTCTACAGTAAAGGCTTCAATCCTTTCTGCATGTTTTACATATTTTCCTCATCATGTTGCCTACCTTTTAACTGTATTTTATGCAGTCATAGGAATTTTTTTCTTTTCAAGTTTTGACACAGTAAAATGTATCAATATGTTCTATTAAGGCAGTGGTTCTTAATGGGGAGTGATCTTGCCCAAGGGACGATGCCCAGAGACGTTCTGGGTTGTCCCAGCTTGGAGGGTGGGACTTTCCTGGCATCTAGAAAGCTGAGATCAGGGATGCTGCTACACATTCCTACAATGTATGAGGCAGCCCTCCATAGCAAAGGATTATCCAGACAAAGTATCAAGAGTGCCAAGGCTGAAAAGCTCTGCTTTAAGGCTTTTTGCTCTTTGCTCAGCTCTGGGCCCAGAGGGTTCAGCAGTCCCACATACCCCTGAGGTATCAGCTTCTTCTGAGTCCCCTTGCCTGACTCTTCTACAAGAGCAAAGGATGTCCCCTTGCTCTGCACTCGACATCACACCCCCTTCCTCCCTAGGTGTTACCTGCATCGCACGTGTCTGCCTCCCTAGACCATGGCTCCCAAGGCAGTGCCTGTGCGTCTCGTTCACCACTGTATCTCTCCTGCCTGGCACATCAATTTGCTTCCTATGTTATTTTTACCAGGGATAGAAACTTCAGCTGACTCCATAGTGAAAAGAAGCAGGATAACTTCTGTATTTGCATATACTGGAGTGTGTGTGTGAACCATGTTGATTCTTGACAAACATGCTCCAGCTTATACAGCCAATGAATGCTGGGCATTAAAGTGCATCCTTTAACAGGTTAAATCCTTGTTACAGCATGCCATCAATACCCCAGACTGTGGAAGCTTCTATTTGGTAATTATCTTTGCTTTTAATGTCAGATGACATCACACACACCAGATTCACCAGATTTAATGACCATGGGCTGCTTCCAAAAGTCAAACCCATCCTGCCAGAGAAGGTGTTTGTACTGTGAGAATATTTAAAACAATATGTTGGGCCTTTAAAAGCAAATGCCACAGTGTGGTTATTCCTTAACGACAAGGAGGGGACTTAACATCCTCCTGTAAAAAAAGAGTTCCTGCACACAGCAGGAGTCAGGACATGATGAGTGGATAATTACTTATATAAGTAGAAATGCATGAACATGTATATCCATACCTCATACATGTGATTGGAGGCAGAATGTAAGGATGAACTAAAGGGAACATGTGCCTGATTTTGAGAAACAGTATGAGGTTTATGAAATTAAAGAGTGGCTGGCATCATCCCTCTGTGTGTGTGTGTGTGTGTGTGTGTGTGTGTGTGTGTGACTTGCATTGTGACTGGCTCAACCCCAGAGCAGTGGGCAGGCCAGAGGACCTGAAGCTCTGCTTGCTGCCACAGATGTGTCAGAAAATCCCGAGTGATATGTCTTTATCTTCTGTCTCACAGTCCCCTCCTCCAAAACCGGAGACAAAAAAAGCTCATAATGGAGGCAACAGAGGTCAAGTAAGTAAATGTATTTGTTTACTGTGCTTCTGTATGACAGTTCATTTCTATATTCCTTGCCCCTTTCCCTCTCCCAGTCATTTTGCTCCAGGACTGGCCTAACACAAATGGAAATCACACGGTGATACTGCTTCAAAGGGACTAAACCAGGCAACCCCCCCGAGCTGGAATATCATTCTGCCCCCACCTCTCTGGCAACAGGCTGCCAGGCCATCACTGCTTGCAGTTGTCTGGCCAAGTGAAATCTCAGAGGGCTTGGAGAGGCTCTTATGACTAATAGGATTACATGGGAAACTCTCTAGGTTAAGTGCTGGGGAAGATGAATCTCTCTGAATACTAGCTCAAAGGCATATAGGATGTTTTGGCTTTTAATTTTAATACTACCAAAGAAAGAAAGAAAAGGCACAAAAAGATAGCAATTCCTTCATCTGGTCCCCCCAAAGCACTGAGGCACCATTTCAGGTGAACCATTGCCAGAGCTCAGATTTTGCCAGGAGGGTCAGGCAAACAAGCCTGGTGAAAATGGGCTGCAGAGCCTCAGGAGACCAGCTGGACTTGATCAGTCCATCACTTTGGTGACTGTGGGCGCTCTGATAGATGCACCTATTATATGCCTGACTTTCAGCAATATAGTTAGAACAACCAACAAGAACCCCGAAGATAATGCAAATGGATGAGGGTTGCTCACATGTGTGACATTTGCTCTGATAACTCTGCAACCACTACCTGGATGTCAGGGACTTCAGGGTCCATTGAAGTCATCAGCAAGAAGGACTAGTAAAGGAAGGAGAGGACTTGGTGGAGCTAAAAAATTAAGTTCCCCCTTAAACTTGGGAGAGAGAAGAGAAATGTGTGAACAGATACAGCAGTAAGTAAAATCCTTGACAGGTGTGTACACTAGAATTGGACCTTGCAAGAGAGGCGGGGGCTGGTGAACAAGTAGCACATCTCAGCTCTGTTCCCTTCATTCCAGCAGGTTGTCTGATGTATTCTGAGAAAGTTAGACCAAGATCAGCCCTTCCTGAGATCAGCTTCACTACTTCCCCTTCCCGCCACCATTAGAAACAGGACAGATGATAGATTCTAGAGAGGCAGCCATACCAGAATTAGAGGCATGGACTCTAGCTCAACTACCTGGATTAAAATCTGTTCCAGGGCCTCCCTGGTGGCGCAGTGGTTGAGAGTCCGCCTGCCGATGCAGGGGATGCGGGTTCGTGCCCCGGTCTGGGAGGATCCCATGTGCCGCGGAGCGGCTGGGCCCGTGAGCCATGGCCGCTGAGCCTGCGCGTCCGGAGCCTGTGCTCCGCAACGGGAGAGGCCACAGCAGTGAGAGGCCCGCGTACGAAAAAAAAAAAAAAAAAAAAAAATCTGTTCCAAGTTACTCAACTCTCTCTTAAATAGGGATAATAATGGTACCTGCTTCATGGGATTGATGTAAGGAGTAAATGTATTTACTTTATGTAAAGTGTTTAGAATGGTACCTGGCATTTAGTAAGCACCAAATAAGTGATGCTTTCATAGTTTTGAAGACGCCGTAATGAAACTCCTTAACTGACACACAAAAGTTTCCCCAACTATTCCTTTGCCAAATAAAAGGTTCCTCTCACTGACATTGTTGGATGGTTCTTATAATTAACTAGTACTATCATCAGTAAAAATGGGATATTTATACCTACTTTCATGCTTGCTTTTGAGACTGGCACACACACACACACACACACACACACACACACACACACACACACACACACACACCCTTAGTGAAACTGCTTCAACTTACGTTAAAATTGCATAGTGACAATTTATGATGAAGGCACGTCAAGGCTGACCTTGCAGTCGAAGCATATGGCTGCTTTCCCCTGACGTCATTTGGGTCCTCCAATCTTCCTCCACTGCAATGCATCCTCAGTGCTGCATCCTTTTAGCTGAAGTCTTCAATCCCTTTTAAAATAAAACCTTTCCTGAAGGAGAGTTAAAATTTTAAGTTTTAACAGTTATAGTCTTCTAAAGGAAAATGGAACATAGGAAAGAGCAGGTTTGCAGGAAGAAGGCAGTTAGGGACAGGCAGGACAGACATTTACAGGGACAGCTTGTAGAGTCACCAACCTGGTGGTTATGGCTCAGGTGAGCCCGTGTACAATGATAGAGCCAATAAAGAGATAATAACATGGGCAACTAAAGAGAGCAAAGTGTGTTCCTAGGTCAAACTTGAAAACCGTGGGAGTAAGAAAATTATTCCCAGATCCTGCAGGACAACCATCTGGCCGAAAATATGCAGAGATGAGTGGGAACTAGGGGCAGGATTAATCGAGAATCAGTAGACCTCGTATTTGGAGAGCTGTGTCTGGTTACAAAGTGCCAACCACTGGAAGCCCCAAGAACCTTAATGTGCTATATTTACGTGCATGATTTTCTTGATCCTGAAGCAGCAGATCACTGGCAAGATGTCCCATCTTGGCTGTTTAACCATTAATTATGACACCATAGAGCAGCCACTGCTCCTAATACAAGGAATCTGTGCGAAACTGGGGCTAGAAATGGGAATGAATCTCCATCTGGCCATCAACTGTGCTGCACATGAACTTATGGACTATGTAAGTTTCCACTCCAGAACATTTACTTTGTGTTGCGTTTTTATTGTTTTTAAATTAGAACTCAAAAGAAGAGCCTATTTGTACATATTTCCAAAGAAATCCTATTTTTTAAGTTAGTATCATGGGAGGGGTCCAAATATACTGGAGTTGAGAAAGGCAAGTTACCTAATGACCAGACAATAACATAACCATATAACTTTAAAAATTAACAGAAATGTCACAATAATTATATATAGAAATTCTATAATAAAAATGACTAAAATGAATTGCTTACATTGAAATCATGAGAACTACTGAAAAATAATTTAACAAACTGTTATGTTCTGCAGAGTACATTCATTTGGTTGGTGAATGCAGAATTGGTCAAGCATAAAAACTGGGTCAGTTGTACCTATGACTTCATAAGCCCTTCTAGACATGTGGTTCTTTGAGTTTCTGCTGGTGATTCACTTTTTTTTTTTGAATTTTATTTTATTTATTTTTTGATACAGCAGGTTCTTGTCAGTTACCTATTTTGTTCATATTAGTGTATACATGTCAATCCCCATCTCCTAATTCATCACACCACCACCACCCCGCCACTTTCCCCCCTTGGTGTCCATACATTTGTTCTCTACATCTGTGTCTCTATTTCCGCCTTGCAAACTGGTTCATCTGTACCATTTTTCTAGGTTCCACATATATGTGTTATTGTATGATATT
Source organism: Mesoplodon mirus (assembly GCF_964341445.2). NCBI lineage: Eukaryota > Metazoa > Chordata > Mammalia > Artiodactyla > Ziphiidae > Mesoplodon > Mesoplodon mirus. Next base: position 216,906,662 of record NC_138977.1, read on the forward strand.
TGTTTTTCTCTTTCTGACTTACTTCACTCTGTATGACAGTCTCTAGGTCCATCCACATCTCTACAAATGACCCAATTTCGTTGCTTTTTATGGCTGAGTAATATTCCACATCTTCTTTATCCATTCATCTGTCGATGGGCATTTAGGTTGCTTCCATGACCTGGCTATTGTAAATAGTGCTGAAATGAACATTGGGGTGCATGTATCTTTTTGAATTATGGTTTTCTCTGGGTATATGCCCAGTAGTGGGATTGCTGGGTCATATGGTAATTCTATTTTTAGTTTCTTAAGGAACCTCCATACTGTTCTCCACAGTGGCTGTACCAATTTACATTCCCACCAACAGTGCAAGAGGGTTCCCTTTTCTCCACACCCTCTCCAGCATTTGTTGTTTGTAGATTTTCTGATGATGCCCATTCTAACTGGTGTGAGGTGATACCTAATTGTAGTTTTGATTTGCATTTCTCTAATGATTAGTGGTGTTGAGCAGCTTTTCATGTGCTTCTTGGCCATCTGTATGTCTTCTTTGGAGAAATGTCTATTTAGGTCTTCTGCTCATTTTTGGATTGGGTTGTTTGTTTTATTTAATATTGAGCTGCATGAGGTGTTTATATATTTTGGAGATTAATCCTTTGTCTGTTGATTTGTTTGCAAATATTTTCTCCCATTCTTAGGGTTGTCTTTTTGTCATGTTTGTAGCTTCCTTTGCTTTGCAAAATTTTTAAGTGTCATTAGGTCCCATTTGTTTATTTTTGTTTTTATTTCCATTACTCTAGGAGGGGGATCAAAGAAGATCTTGCTGTGATTTATGCCAAAGAGTGTTCTTCCTATGTTTTCCTCTGAGAGTTTTATAGTGTCCAGCCTTACATTTAGGTCTCTAATCCATTTTGAGTTTATTTTTGTGTATGGTGTTAGGGAGTGTTCTAATTTCATTCTTTTACATGTAGCTGTCCAGTTTCCCCAGCACCACTTATTGAAGAGACTGTCTTTTCTCAATTGTATATCCTTTCCTCCTTTGTCATAGATTAGTTGACCATAGGTGCGTGGGTTTATCTCTGGGCTTTCTATCCTGTTCCATTGATCTCTATTTCTATTTTTGTGCCAGTACCATGCTGTCTTGATTACTGTAGCTTTGTAATATAGTCTGAAGTCAGGGAGTCTGATTCCTCCAGCTCTGTTTTTTTTCCCTCAAGACTGCTTTGGCTATTCAGGGTCTTTTGTGTCTCCATACAGATTTTAAGATTTTTTTTGTTCTAGTTCTATAAAAAATGACATTGTTAATTTGATAGGGATCGCACTGAATCTGTAGATTGCTTTGGGTAGTATAGTCATTTTCACAATATTGATTCTTCTAATCCAAGAACATGGTATATCTCTCCTTCTGTTTGTTTGTATCATCTTTAATTTCTTTCATCAGTGTCTTACAGTTTTCTGCATACAGGTCTTTTGTTTCCCTAGGAAGGTTTATTCCTAGGTATTTTATTCTTTTTGTTGCAATGGAAAATGGGAGTGTTTCCTTAATTTCTCTTTCAGATTTTTCATCAGTGTATAAGAATGTAACAGATTTCTGTGCATTAATTTTGTATCCTGCAACTTTACCAAATTCATTGATTAGCTCTAGTAGTTTTCAGGTGGCCTCTTTAGGATTCTCTATGTATAGTATCATGTCATCTGCAAACAGTGACAGTTTTACTTCTTCTTTTCCAATTTGTATTCCTTTTATTTCTTTTTCTTCTCTGATTACCGTGGCTAGGACTTCCAAAGCTATGTTGAATAACAGTGGCGAGAGTGGACATCCTTGTCTTGTTCCTGATCTTCGAGGAAATGCTTTCAGTTTTTCACCATTGAGAATGATGTTTGCTGTGGGTTTGTCATACATGGCCTTTATTATGTTGAGGTAGGTTCCCTCTATGCCCACTTTCTAGAGTTTTTATCATAAATGGGTGTTGAATTTTGTCAAAAGCTTTTGTGCATCTATTGAGATGATCATATGGTTCTTATTCTTCAATTTGTTAATCTGGTGTATCACACTGATTGATTTGCATATATTGAAGAATCCTTGCATCCCTGGGATAAATCCCACTTGATCATGGTGTATGATCCTTTTAATGTGTTGTTGGATTCTGTTTGCTAGTATTTTGTTGAGGATTTTTGCATCTATATTCATCAGTGATATTGATCTGTCATTTTCTTTTTTTGTAGTATCTTTGTCTAGTTTTGGTATCAGGGTGATGGTGGCCTCATAGAATGAGTTTGGGAGTGTTCCTTCCTCTGCAAGTTCTTGGAAGAGTTCGAGAAGGATGGGTGTTAGTTCTTCTCTAAATGTTTGATAGAATTCACCTGTGAAGCCATCTGGTCCTGGACTTTTGTTTGTTGGAAGATTTTTAATCAGTTTCAATTTCATTACTTGTGATTGGTCTGTTCATATTTTCTATGTCTTCCTGGTTCAGTCTTGGAATGTTATACCTTTCTAAGAATTCATCCATTTCTTCCAGGTTGTCCATTTTATTGGCATAGAGTTGCTTGTAGTAGTCTTTAGGATGCTTTGTATTTCCGCAGTGTCTGTTGTAACTTCTTTTTCACTTCTAACTTTATTGATTTGAGTCCTCTCCCTCTTTTTTGCGGTACGTGGGCCTCTCACTGTTGTGGCCTCTCTCGTTGTGGAGCACAGGCTCCGGACGCGCAGGCTCAGCAGACATGGCTCATGGGCCCAGCCGCTCCGCGACATGTGGGATCTTTCCAGACCGGGGCACAAACCCGTGTCCCCTGCATCGGCAGGCAGATGCTCAACCACTGCGCCACCAGGGAATCCTCCCTCTTTTTTCTTGATGAGTCTTGGCTAATGATTTATCAATTTGTTTATCTTCTTAAAGAACCAGGTTTTAGTTTTATTGATCTTTGCCATTGTTTTCTTTGTTTCTATTTCATTTATTTCTGCTCTGATCTTGATGATTTCTTTCCTTCTGCTAACTTTGGGTTTTGTTTGTTCTTCTTTCTCTAGTTCTTTTAGGTGTAAGGTTAGATGGTTTATTTTAGATTTTTCTTTTTTCTTGAGGTAGGCTTGTATTGCTATAAACTTCCCTCTTAGAACTGCTTTTGCTGCATCCCATAGGTTTTGGATCATTGTGTTTTCGTTGTCATTTGTCTCTAGGTATTTTTTGATTTCCTCTTTGATTTCTTCAGTGACCTCTTGGTTATTTAGTAACATACTGTTTAGCCTCTATGTGTTTGTGTTTTTTACATTTTTTTCCCTGTAACTGATTTCTAATCTCATAGCATTGTGGTCAGAAAAGATGCTTGCTATGATTTTAGTTTTCTTAAATTTACTGAGGCTTGATTTGTGACCCAAGATGTGATCTATCCTGGAGAATGTTCTGTGTGCACTTGAGAAGAAAGTGTTATCTGCTTTTTTTGGATGGAATGTCCTAAAAATATCAATGAAATCTATCTGGTCTATTGTGCCATTTAAAGCTTGTGTCTCCTTATTAATTTTCTGTTTGGATGATCTGTCCATTGGTGTAAGTGACGTGTTAAAGTCCTCCACAATTATTGTGTTTCTGTCAATTTCCTCTTTTATAGCTGTTAGCAGTTGCCTTATGTATTGTGGTGCTCCTATGCTGGGTGCATATATATTTATAATTGTTATATCTTCTTCTTGGATTGATCCCTTGATCATTATGTAGTGTCCTTCCTTGTCTCTTGTAACATTCTTTATTTTAAAGTCTATTTTATCTGATATGAGTATTGCTACTCCAGCTTTCTTTTGGTTTCCATTTGCATGGAATATCTTTTTCCATCCCCTCACTTTCAGTCTGTATGTGTCCCTAGGTCTGAAGTGGGTCTCTTGTAGACAGCATATATATGGGTCTTGTTTTTTTTTTTTTTGTGGTACGCGGGCCTCTCAGTGTTGCGGCTTCTCCCATTGTGGAGCACAGGCTCTGGACACACAGGCTCAGCGGCCATGGCTCACGGGCCCAGCTGCTCCGCGGCATGTGGGATGCCCCTGGACCGGGGCATGAACCCGCGTCCCCCACATCGGCAGGCAGACCCTCAACCACGGCGCCAACAGGGAAGCCCTGGGTCTTGTTTTTGTATGCATTCAGTGAGCCTGTGTCTTTTGGTTGGAGCATTTAATCCATTCATGTTTAAGGTAATTATCAATATGTATGTTCCTATTACCATTTTCTTAATTGTAATGGGTTTGTTTTTGTAGGTCCTTTTCTTCTCTTGTGTTTCCCACTTAGAGAAGTTCCTTTAGCATTTAGTGTAGAGCTGGTTTGGTGGTGCTGAAGTCTCTTAGCTTTTGCTTGTCTGTAAAGCTTTTGATGTCTCCATTGAATCTGAATGAGATCCTTGCTGGGTAATCTTGGTTGTAGGTTCTTCCCTTTCATCACTTTAAACATGTCATGCCAGTCCCTTCTGGCTTGTAGAGTTTCTGCTGAGAAGTTAGCTGTTAACCTGATGGGAGTTCCTTTGTATGTTATTTGTCATTTTTCTCTTGTTGCTTTCAATAATTTTTCTTTGTCTTTAATTTTTGCCAGTTTGATTACTCTGTGTCTCGTCATGTTTCTCCTTGGGTTTATCCTGCTTGGGACTCTCTGTGCTTCCTGGACTTGGGTGGCTATTTCCTTTCCCATGTTAGGGAAGTTTTCGACTATAATCTCTTCAAATATTTTCTCGGGTCCTTTCTCTCTCTTCTCCTTCTGGGTCCCCTATAATGTGAATGTTGTTGCATTTAATGTTGTTCCAGAGGTCTCTTAGGGTGTCTTCATTTCTTTTCATTCTTTTTTCTTTATTCTGTTCTGAAGCAGTGAATTCCACCGTTCTGTCTTCCAGGTCACTTATCCATTCTTCTGTCTCAGTTATTCTGCTATTGACTCCTTCTAGTGTAGTTTTCATTTCAGTTATTGTAGTGTTCATCTCTGTTTGTCCTTTAATTCTTCTAGGTCTTTGTTAAACATTTCTTGAACCCTCTCGATCTTTGCCTCCATTCTTTTTCCGAGGTCCAGGATCAACTTCACTATCATTTTTCTGAATTCTTTTTCTGGAAGGTTGCCCATCTCCACTTCATTTTGTTGTTTTTTCTGGGGTTTTATCTTGTTCCTTCATCTGGTACATAGCCCTCTGCCTTTTCATCTTGTCTATCTTTCTGTGAATGTGGTTTTTGTTTCACAGGCTGCAGGATTGTAGTTCTTCTTGCATCTGCTGTCTGCCCTCTCTCATTTTTTAAATATAAAAGTATTTCCAAGTTATTGAAGTTTTTGGAGAATAATTAATAATAGTAATTAATGTCAAATTCAGGGCACATGACCAAATACGATTCCACTTTAATTTGTGATTCTTTTAACTTCAAAGGAAATCTTGAATAGTATATAAGAAACCTAAGTTTCAGCTGACTTCTAAAAGTTTTTACTTTCCTAAAGAAACTAAGCACATAAAGGAATATTTAATGTAATTCCATATTCTTCACATAATGATTGGTTCCTAGGCATACCAATAAGAAAAATAATTGCATGTTTTCATCAGCAACATATACCAAGAACTATGAAAACACTGACTGCTAGTGTTAACTAGAATGGGTATTTATTGCTTATATTCAGTAAGATGCTTTAGCTTGATATCAGATAATTCTTACAGTGTTAGTTCAAAATCATTATCATTTCCCCTCTGACAAGAGAGGATTGCATACGTTTTGCAGTATAGAAACTGAGAGTTCTTGCTGCTATATTTTACGTGAAAAGAAGTATAGAATCTTTTCAATGATGGACTTATTAGGAACCTGCTTAATTCCAATGGAATCCATTCTATTAGCAGCAACAGGAAGGCATTAATAAACCAAGGAGCCATTCTGGTTCATTCCACCTCCCTCCCAGTACCTAAATATCCCAGGTGCCATCCCTGGACACAGACTTGGACTGGACATAAGGGTGCTGTGTTTGCAGAGACTACAGTAGATCCTCCAGCTTCGTTTACTCCTATGCTTAATGACTTGGAGGTGTTCTAGACTTCAAATGAATGGGTTGCACTAGAACTCCACTTTCAAAACAATATTGTTACTACTAGAACTTGCATGCTTGCCTTCACGTAAGTCTCTTTACATTTCATATTGGTTGTTAGTATCTCAAAAGCTCAGCCCCGCTTTCAAATTTTAGAATATTCACAGTAAACCAGCTATTCATTCACTGTGAGCTGAACGATGGTAGTTCTAGTGAGTAGGCAGGTCTGTATTGCTATTCTGTTTATGAATTTATGTTATTGCCCATCTATCTAAGCAGTATCTGGCATCATGTTATAAAACTTAAGAAATTACTCCCCTCCTACTCTTTACTCGTTTTTTTGTGCAGAAGGCTTCATCTGAAGTCAGTGGGAAAAGATCTATGGGGCATCCAGAGGAATGCTGACTTGATTTTCCCAGGTTGACATTTAACAGATATTTAAAGTAAAATGCATAGATTTCTCAGGTGAATGTGGCCTGGAAATAATCTGCTTGCAGTCTTTTATATGAAATGAATGAAAATGAATTTGAATCACATCTTTAATGTTTGAAGAATTCATCACTTATCCTTTAATATCTTCCTTATACTTATCAGAGTAAAGGAAAGTATGAAGTGATGATGGGAACCTACAAAAGTGCAGCTGAGATGGTTGACCTGTATGTGGAGCTGATCAACAAGTTCCCTTCAATTATTGCCTTAATTGATCCTTTCAGGAAGGAGGTAACAGGATTCAACTTGAATTTTATAATAAAACAGAATAAAATATTTCTTTTGGATCTGTAGACTTGAAATGTGTTGTAATTTGGGCTGGGGCTGAGTTGCTTTATTTTGGCATTTATGAGAAAAGGCACTTACTAAGCAAATGAATAGCAGAAACACATAGAAGTGTGCCTGTCTACGGAATGAAACAAGTATCCCCCAGCACTTCAGGAATACCTGTGTATTTACAAGCAGCCTGACTGATGGCAGGTGAGCCCAATGTGCTAGCAGGTGCTTCAGTAGGTTAATCAATATCATTTCCAAGTGCTCGTGGAAACAGGACTTCAACTAGGCCAAATGTTTTTTAAACCTAAATCCAGTTACTATGCATGCATAGAAGTTACAAAGCCGTATTTTTAAAAGGTGTGAGATATTGAGGTTTCTGATTTATTCACACTAATGCATCTAATGCATTTATTCACACTAATGTTTATGTGCCGTAGAACTCTCTCTTCCTAACCCACTTAAACTTCAGAACTTACACTCTTGATTTTATGAATTTGAGAACCATTAGATATAGTGAGCAGGCACCCTCTTTGAGACAACTCACCTATTTAAGTTTGAGGGACAAAGAAAGTGCTGGATCTTACTGGAGCCCCAGGCTCTCTCAGTCCCACCTTTCCTTTCACAGCCTGTGCTACACCCCAGCACTTGTGGAAGATGCTGAACCTAGTTCTTTATTCTTGCCAGACCTATCTTCTGCTTCTTGTCCCGAGGCTCTGGCCACAGCTCTTTTTAATGCGATAGATGGACCTGCATGGTCTGTTCTATTGGGACAGGTTGAAATCTGGTACAATGGCTGGGAAGACTGTATATTACTATTTAAATAATGAGCATTTCATTTCATTTGGTGGTCTCACCAATAAAAAATAAGGGTGTTGGGAATGAGGGTCTACATCCCTGCAGGCTCATTTCCTTCAGTTGCCTTTTTACCAGAAATAACACTAAAATCTCCTAACCAGCCAGTCTTCAGCAGCACCATGGATAACACAGTGGGTAGGAAGAGCCTGTGCTTGAAGGACATCAGAATTAATGTGGAGAATAGCATTTAATGTGTATTAACATTTTATTCACTAGATCTTCAAGCTCAAATTTAATCACTCTTAAGTTTCTGTTCCATGAAGCTTGTTAATTTGTGTGGCTGTGGTATGGGCAACATGAAGCCACAGATGCAAACAAACCAAGCCCCCCACCCCTGTTTTGTGTGTCTCAGAAAGGTGTATAACTGATTATGTGCTGTATGATTCCTGTCGTTTTGTGATGATGTCCCATACATTGTAATGATCAATTCTTAAACATTTACCCAGGACTCTGAACAGTGGGACAGCACCTACAATGCTCTTGGTTCCAAGTGTTACATAATTGCAGGCACCGCATCCAAAAGCATCTCTAAACTTCTAGAGGATGGGAACATCGGCAGCCTCAGATGCAGCGGGCTGATCGTAAAACACACAAATCAAACTACGATGTCTGACTTGGTGGAAATGACCAATCTTATTGACAGTGAGTAAAAGTATAGCTCTGAAAGACTCATAATGAACTTAAATATGCAGTATATCAGTTAATAAGAAGCATGAAATAAATCTTGGAAGAAAAAAACACCCCATTTGTGAGTGCTTCGGTACTGGAAAACAAAACGCAGCTTACTACTGATTCACTCCATAATGTTCCAATTACAGCCCTGCCCGGGGCCCCTCCCCTTCAGGGAGGGCTACCGCAAACAGGTGGCTGAGACCACAGCCCTCTCAGCTTCACACGACACCACAGTGATTTTTTTTCAATCACTAGCCCACAATGGCTTTTTTTCAACTCCTCAAAAGTTTCAAACTTTTTATAGCCTTGAGGTCTTTGAACATGCCGTCCCTTCGGCCTAGAATGCTTTGCCCTGTACCATTTAGTTGGCTAACTATTCCTTCAGGTCTTTTTGCCTTAAATGGAACCTCTTCAGATCTATATGCCTTCCCTGACTTCCCCCACCCCTCACTGGCTGCTCTGAACCGTCCTTATCCTATATTTTCAATTGTAATACTGTTCGCAATTACTTGTAGGCTATTTAATGTCTGGTATCCTCCACTAGACTGTAAATTCCCAGGAGTTCATGGGAGTTTTGTTCACTTATGCACAGGGCCTGAAACATGCATATCGTGAGTGGGTCTCAGGAACTAGGCAGCAGGCTGGTCTCAGACCTGGAGCAGGACTCAGAGCGAGCCTGGCAGCCAGGGGCCTGGGCTGGTGCCAGAGGATGGAATGAAGTGCTTGTAGTCCTTTAGCCTGCAGGGTGCCCTGGTCTACGGCCCAGGCAGGGTGGCGAGCAGGTGGTGGATGGAATGCCCCAAGGTCTGGTCTTTCCTCCTGGGCCTACCTCTCAGCAGCCATTCTGTCATCCACTCCAGATAGCTGCTGTAACTCCTGCCTGTAAGGCACAACTCTGTCACCATAGGAAGAACTTCCGCTTGCAGTCTTGTAGACTGCAAATTTTAAGGGGTTTTGAGATCTTCAAGTGACTGATTAAATACTATCAACACTGCTTTCCTAATAAGTCAATATTCAGAATGACAGATTCCTTTGAATAAAATTTTACATGAATTGTGAAATCCATTATTTAGGCATATGATGCCCTTGCACTTACTGTATATTTTGACTCAAAGATGCACATTGAACATAATTGACCTTGAATTGTGTCTTACAGCTTAGAAATGTGTCAGTCTAATTTGAGCATTTTTCCTCTACACCGGTAATAATGGTGCCTCTTACAATTTATGGTATGTTAAATTTGATGATACATGGCATTCATTTAGCATTTATCATCTAAACTACTGCAAAGGGGTAAACAAATAAAATCAGGGTAATAAAAATGCACACGTTTGGGTTAGAATTCTCAGGTGGTCATATAATTGACTCTTCACAGTTTTAAATTTCTGGCAAATTTTAAATTTTGATCCCAGAGGCTCATATATTTGATGATTGTTTCCATACCATCTAAAACTGAAAAGAATTCCTCTGCTTATAGGTAAGAAGCACATCGCTGTCTTTGGAAGTGCAGAAGGAGAGTCGTCTGATGATAGCCTTGTCGATTTGGTAAGTGCTGAAAGCTGGACAATTGCAGAATTGCCAAAACACTGCTTTTATCCCGAATTGGTATTTCAGAGAAAGGCGGTCTTCGGCAGAGAAAGTCATGTAACCTTTTATGAAACAGACTTGCTTCCTCCCAGACAGCTGATCTTTGAACTTTTAAAGAGGAAGAAAAATTGAAGTCCTGGTAAAATGATGAGCACACTTAAATGACTGGGGTGTGCACTTGCAATCTTACCTCCTAAAATGAAGTAAGAAAGGCCAGAATGTTCTTAGATAAAAATCAGCATGCTTACATGACTAGCAGAGCATCTGATGTACAGTCACACTATCTCTTTACCTTTGACACTTTCAGCTTATAAGCAGGCCACTTTACTCATGTAACAAAATGAGAAATTAACTTAATGAGAGTAAAAACAAAACAGCACACAGGGACAATGTCCTTTCTCCCTAAAGAACTGTTTGTAGTTTAGCAAAATATGACTTCATTTAAAATAAGCTGTTCCCTCCCCTCTTTAGGCCGTTGGACTTGGTGTCCGGTTTATCAAGTTGGGAGGTCTTTCTCGTGGCGAACGGGTGACTAAGTACAATCGCCTCTTTACTATAGAGGAAGAACTTGTCCAGAATGGAACACTGGGTATGTGCTGCTTTCTTGCTTAGTTTCACTTAGCCATGAATAAGAGAACAAAGATTGGGAGATGGGGGAATAGAAGTCTCTCGGCAGGAGGGCAGGGAAATCCAAAGACTATAACTAAGTGCTGACAAAACTAGGATGGCATTTGCCACGTGTATTGTTTTCTTAATGGATTATCTATTTACCTGAATGTTTAAAACTCTAGCCCTAATCTTGATGAATAGGCTGTGTGATGCTTTTCAATAGACTTAATTGATTGGAATTTCCAAGCCTACCTTTTGTTATGGTCCAAATTACACTTAAGGTTTTTCTGCACAGCCCAGGAAAGTTAAAGGTGGATGTTTTCCTGGTGGTTCTTGGCAACAACTCGTTTTACTCAAGTAGATAGCATGTTAATTTAATGTACCTTGGAAAGGCTATGGTCTCAAGAGAGATGAACCAATCATTTACGACATCAAACTTTGTAAATCTGCATGGGTAGAAGCACCTTATGTACTGGCTAACTGGAGAGCAACACCCCAAATATACATTTTTACTCTATCTATCACTGACTGTGATAGCCAAAACAAAGCATGCAGACATTTAAAGAGACCAATGGTTGTCTTTGAAATTCTAAAACTATTTTGTATTTTAAAATAGAATTGATATACTGCAAAAAAAAGTATGTTAATTAAGCAGTGCTGACATACTTGTATACCATAAATGAAACTATTAAATGAGATTATAGAATATATTGTGGAACATACCAATTATTGAATATGAAAGCAAGGAAGTCCTATTTTGTGACTAATAGGCATTTTTTTAAAGCGACCAAGAGAAATAGTAATTATTAATTTGTCACGTTTAACATAGGTAATGACCTTGTTTTCTAGAAAACAAAGATATAATTGGGAGACTATTTCTAAGTCATGCGAGGGCAGTCAAAAGTTACTTTGTATTGTTTAGTGTGTAACAGTCAAAAGTTACTTTGTATTGTTTAGTGTGTAACATGAAGGCTTGTTTTTTCAAATAGGTAAAATTATACTGTTCCTACGTATCAGTCTGATTATTTTTTTGTCATCCTGACTTGTGGAAGCTTTGGGTTCCTTCAGTGACCTAATCACATTTCCAGCCAGACTTCACCACAAGGGAAACAGCTGCTTCAGGGCATCAAAAAGGACTCTAGTGACTGGAGGCCCAGCCCCTCCCTGGTGACAGTGCCAGCCCCTGAGCATTCCGGAATGGATTAACAGATTAATGAGGATTTCGCTGACATTGGCAGTGGCCAATAGATATGAAGGGGACCAAAACACTGGAAAACCAAATTGCTGCACCGAGAGATTGAGTAGGAAATCTTGTCAAAAGCTCAGTCATTAAAACACTGTCCCTGCCCGGAAACACGTGGACCCTGACTGGAATAGTCTTAAGTCCTCAGTGGTTTACCTTGGAATAGTTAGTTGGCAATGGTCTGTCTCACGCAGAGTACCAGCCTTTCCTCTAGTTCATCCTCCTCTTATCCTCTGCTGCTCAGCCTCTGCCCGAAGTCTGCTATAAACCAAATGTTCCAGAATGTTGTCTAAGGGTACACTGCATACTCAACAAGTGTACTGCAGTTAACATATAAACAACGACACGCCCACTTTAAGGTGGTTCTAGAATCCTTCCTAATGGTGATGTGACGCCTCTGGACAGTTCTAAAGATGATCTCCTTTAAATCATGTAACAAAGAACGTCAAAATTGGCACCACTGGATTAGACAGTAAAATTTATTGTTGTTTTTAATAGGTTTCAATGAAGAACACACATTTTCCTACTTGAATGAGGAAGCCGAAAAGGCTGCCATGGCTGGTGAGCTTCCTGAGCCCCTGGAGCCCATCTTCGCCACAGAAGTTGTGGAGGAATCAGCCAAAACATGAGTGTCTTCCAGACGGGCTGCACACACCCCAGCTGACAGCCACACCACTGGTATTATTAGACTGGGAGATCTCAAGTATGTCTTCATTTTGGTTTTGCTCTAAAACGTCACTAACTCGTGTGCTTTTTCTTCTTTTAATTTCACTGTTTGGTGAAATACAGAGATAGTATTTTGCCCGGAATTGTACCTGTGAACCTTGTCTTCTGGCCATCACATTTCTATGGGGATCTTGTTTGTATACGAGCTCTCCTGTCCATTTTGGGGGGTCATGACCTAGTAAAAGAGTACAATATTTTTGCCACCAACTCCACACTCAGTTCAAATACCTCATACTTTACAAGTCAGAACATCTCTGAAAAAAATCTTTCACACTAGGAGCTCTCTCTGCCAGGAAGGTGTACATCTTCTGTTTCACGGATTTTTTAAGAGCCAAACAGCTTCCTCTCACTTTCCTACCCTTAATTCCCTTTTCTCTGATTCCTATCTCTTTCTAAATTTTAGTTGTTCATCTATCATTTATATCTTTGGGGGTCTCCTCAGATCCTTTTTGGAACAAGAATGAGCATAAGTGAGTAAACATCAATGAATGAACATTCTTAAAGCAATTAAATGCCCAATCATTTTTACTACAGCATCTAGTAGGTGATTAAAAATGATGCAACAGGGCTTCCCTGGTGGCGCAGTGGTTGAGAGTCCGCCTGCCGATGCAGGGAACATGGGTTCGTGCCCCGGTCTGGGAAGATCCCACATGCCACGGAGCGGCTAGGCCTGTGAGCCATGGCTGCTGAGCTTGCACATCCGGAGCCTGTGCTCCGCAACGGGAGAGGCCACAACAGTGAGAGGCCCGCGTACCGCAAAAAAATAAATAAATTAAAAAAAATAAAAATAAAATAAAAGCAGTGATTTAAAATAGGCTCAGTGGCAGATTCTCTCAGAGCACAGGGCAGGAGAACTGGTTGGTATCACTCTAAGGTGGGAGAACTGTGTCACAGTTTGTTGTTGCTACTGCCTTTCCCGATGTTTAGCAATAAACAACGGATGAGTGTTCATATAGCCTCTGCACATATATATGCACACACACACATACACAGATGGGAGATCGTATGAGAGTATGCCCTGGAAATGTGACAAAAAGTATAATTAAATGAATGAAACTAGAGACAAAAGGTACAACCAAGTTAATAACTGAATAACTATATTAAATTAAAAGAGGTGATTTATTAGCTCAACCAAGTCAACACTTTAATTTCAGCGCTGAGCACAGCCTACTCACCTTTTCCTTACTTGAGGATTGGGGTCACCAATGGATGTGTAGCATTTCAAGTTTTTGAAAGTGATAAGCACTGTTTCTATTTATATATTTTCTCTCTCTCTACATATATGTTAAAGGATATATAATAGATATAAAACATATAGATATATGGAATCACATGTAAAGAGATGAAAGAAACTCATCATACTCTATATTAAAAAATGGCAGTCGGGGGGGCTTCCCTGGTGGCGCAGTGTGGTTGAGAGTCCGCCTGCCGATGCAGGGGACACGGGTTCGTGCCCCAGTCTGGGAGGATCCCACATGCCGCGGAGCGGCTGAGCCCATGAGCCATGGCCGCTGAGCCTGCGCGTCCAGAGCCTGTGCTCCGCAATGGGAGAGGCCACAACATTGAGAGGCCCGCGTACCGCAAAAAAACAAAACAAAACAAAAAACAAAACAAAAAAAATGGCAGTGGGACTGGGAAATGTTAGTGCTCCCAAGAAACTTCAAACCAAATCCAATCCTTAAGTAAGGGCTGCTTGATGATCTTCCTAAGGTCAGCGATGATAAGAGACGGTTATCCATTCTCTACAACTTATTGCCATATAAGCGGAAGCTGTTCCACGATGAAAGTGATTAAACATGTATAGTGTGCGTTTAAAAAATCATCCGAACTTTGTTTTTAAGATTCTGTGATACAGACTATACACTATACCTAACATACAACCTAAAAATGGTCTGAAAGATTAACAGTAATCTCTACCTGTACTACTCCATTTCTAACAAACATTTACTGGTAACAAAACAGGTAAGGAAGGAGGAATGACTGGCGAATAGCCAGAGCCAAAACACGCACCTGTTTTTACTCAGGCCACTCAAGGCTGGGTGGTCACAGCCCTGTTAATTCCCTCCAATCAGAATTGCCACAGGACTGATCAACTGCTGAAACCAGTGTAGGTGAGGAGTTTATGTGAGACTCTCTCAGATACAAAAGGATGCTAGAATTAATTTTAGCAAATTAATTTTAAATGCTTTGTGACGTTGGTGAAGAAACAAGCAGCTCCGAAAAGGCAAGAACACTTTCAAAATATTGTACCAGGGACTAAATGTTGCCTGGTCCAGCTAACACATTTCACAAATGGTTAACTCCTTACCCTGGAAAGGGTGTGTGATTAAATATGGAATGACAAGTGTACATATTTTTATATTCCTAAATATGTGTAAGACACATGCCAGCAGACTGATAACAGACACAGGAATGCAGAAAGCAGGAAGAAACAAAGAACAGAATTCCTCAAAATAAACCATTTTGTGGATTATTAAAAATTACTGAAGTTATCAAGTCTTACACAATTTTCATATTAAAGAATGTCAAGTTTGGGGAACTAAACCAAAAATGTTAATAACCACAACTGACTTTTAATAGGAAACTGTTGGTGCTTTTTAATAAGTGTGGTGAGGAGAGTTCAAATCACAGCATAACAGAACTTGTTTAAGTGAATTAATGCAGTTTGTAGTTAGTATATCATATAGCAGTATTATTCAATTAGGGGAAATCACAGTCGAAAAACATTACATTTTAATTCCCTATGAGTAAAATGATAAGTAACTGTAAAATCATCACTGGAAAAACATGGAAACAATCAAGCCTAACGAACCTACAGAAGGATAAGTATCTCCCAATTTAGGAAGTACATTTACCTGCCTACTCACCGTTTCAAGCCTATGTTTACATACGTGCAAAAATAAAATACAACCACTGCAATTATTACTATCATTTTCTTCTGCCCGTAGGTGAGAAACACCCGGCAGCTTCATGCTGAGCTATGCTAACAAAACTAAACCGTTCACTTTCTTTAATAGTAAAATTACCATTACTGAATCACTGTCATAAAAAATGCACTCAAGTACATTACCACTTATTTCAAACAAACACCAGTTTTGAAACAATCAATTTTGAAAAGCTGCATAAGTTGTTTTTTTTTAATCCCTGATTAATTTCTATTTATTCACTGTGGTAGACTGAAACATTGTATTTTTAGAGACTACCACCTAATTTCTTTAAAAAGAACAACAAACCTGTGTAATGTAGAACAGCAGTGAAGCAAAACAATTGTATGCCTGTCACCCATCTTCACTGTACATAAGAACTGTGATAAAATATGGTCCTTGTGCCCATGAGTCCATGAGAAAACACAACTAACTCACAGCACAGAGCACACGGTTTACCAAGATAATACTCTATTAAATTCAGGGTTTGGACTTTCACCTCAATTCTGCCTTCTGGCCACTACAGCCTTCCCTCCAAAGTCCTTGGGAGGCTTTGGACACAATCAATAAATAGTATGTGTTTTTCATCCCACAGTTAATAATGTGTGTAATTAACACTGGGTATGGGACTACTAGTTTGACATCAGCTCCTGAATTTTAAGCGTATCTCAGTATATCCTAGAAAGTAATTTGTATGCCACAGTGCCTAACAATTTCCATGCTACTGAAGTTTCTCCATCAAAAAAGGATCAGACCCAAAACAGAAGCTTCTTTGGGGGCTTTTAAAATCACCTTAAGCTAGTCACTTCTGTTTATCCAATTATACACAAGTGCTGCAAACATTCATCATTACATTTGATTAGTGGTATGCACATTACCTAAAAAGATAACATGAACTTTTTGTAAACTTCTAAAAGAAGTCACACTTAATACAGTAACTAGAAAAAAATCTTATCCCTATAAAGATTAAAAAAACTACAAAGAATGTGTACTTTGCTAAATAGCTTACTTATAAGTGAACTTACAAAAGTGACATCAAAAAAGAACCTATACTCTGAATACAGTGACAAGAACAGAGTGTCTATAGCCCTTGCCAATACACCAAAACTAAATCATGTGCTTGTTAAAAAGGACTTCTGAACATATCCGCCTTCTGGTTTATGGATCAGCAGTTGGAGCTGTCTGTATCTCTTATTTTTTCAACACTGTCTTCTTTGTATTCTGGTTTAATTTCACCTTCATCATCCTTGTGTTGAGTTGGATCTTTTTCAGCAACCTGGTCTTTGGTTTGGGGTTCATGTGTGGAAACAGGATCTAAAACTACAACTGGTTCAGCTTGTTTTTCACTGCCAATGTATTGTCTCCTGCGTCCAGTGTTACTGGGAGGCCTAGGGGATGAACAGTTAAACAAAAAAATTAAAAGCAAAGAGAGAAAACATTTATCTTTCAGATTCCTGGATTCAGATGAGCAAAAAGCCCAAAACGTTCTAAGTCTAATCAACATGCAGAAAGTGGTCCTGAGGTGCCAGCCATTACAAAACAAAAAGCTATTAGATTACATATTAGGAGCACAAGGCCAGAAGACGAAAAAGAGCAATTAACTGCATAAATGTTAAAAAGCCAAATGCACCTACCTGCTTAATTGCATGCTCTTCTCACAGAAGCACAAAGCTCACGGATACTCTGTGCACACCTCCCCACTGCCTGCCGCCCCCAGACTCCTGTCCCACCCTCACTTAACTGGAAGGAGCCAGTTAACCCCTCCCTTGTGTGCCCGGGTACATGTGATTGCAGATTCGTTCTGAGACTGCAACAAGGAGGGAAATAAACCACTCCCATCCCTGATGGGCAGCTGCTGCCATTACTGGCAAGAACAACTCTGGTCAGACCTGTGGAGGGATGAGGGAAGGAGCAAAGGCAGATGGGAGAATCCAGAGAAGAAGCTGAAATGCTAAGTTACCGTACACTTTTTCTAAAAAAGGAGAATCATGTTTGAGAAATTTCTTATTGAATTTCAAATGTAGTTTCTTTTTCCACTGAGGTTCCCTCTCTTCTCTTCTAAGAAGCTACTGCTCCTCAAGCTAAATGGGCAACAATTTCCCTGTGGAAACAGAGATGTCCTGAAACACTCTCCTCTCCTCACGTGTCAGGAAATTAGGCTGTGGGCACCTAGTCCTCTCAGAAGTCAGGTCAGAAGCCATCATCTGAAGGTACTGGACTGCTGACCTGATGCCTGGAGGTTGAAGGGTGTGTAGGAGGCAGGGCAGAGGCTATTCAGACTTACCTGGTCTTCTTGGCAAATGCTGGGATACTAACCATGACCCAGCACGCCCCTGTCCCACATCCACCTCTGGATGTCAGGATGTGTACTGGTGAACTGTTGGCCAGGGTCTGCCCATTGCTCTACCGGCCCCTTACCAGGACTTGATTTCTACTATTCCCTGACCCCTAGCTCAGATCTGCTGGTTAGACACTCTCTTACCACCTAATACTTCTTCCTTGTTGGATTTACCACAGGTATGATTAAATACTGGCAACCAGTTGTTTAATGTCTCTCTCTTCAAGTAAAATGTAAACATCCATGAGGTGGACTGTTCAGCTTTGTTCACAGATCTATGCCAGCACTCAGCACAGATCCATTTGTGGAGTAAACAAATGAGCAAATACTAATGAACTACTGTGTGTGAAAGGCTCAGAATGAATGTGCAGAAACCAAGGCTTTGGTGTGAGTAGGTCTGAAGGTCTCTCTTATACAACAAAAGTAACAGAACAAATGATCAACTATTGAGACAAAGTGGCCCGCACGATCCAGCCACAGGTACCAAAACTCAAACCCAGTGACCATAGTTTTATCACCTGGTACTATGAGATCTGTCCAAATGTTTGAAAACCGTTCCACAGGGCTATCCAGTTATACCGTGTGACTTGATCATCATTCATAAGTGACTAGCACATAACTGTCTTCTTTGGAGATGGCAAAAGCAAAGAGATGACCTGAGAGGAAAGCTATACTGTAGTGAGGACAGATTCCTTTATTTTTGCCTGGATTTGGCAACACCCTTGTCATTAGAAAACACCATGACACTGCCCATCTACCTTGGCCAAGGATCCACTTCTTAAGATATCTGTTACTGTGCGTTGGGAATCAACATGGGATGTAGTTACCCAGGTGGTATCTGGCTTGACTTTCTCTGACCCAGGCAACACCTGGAAGGCTGAGTCCATTAGGGTATGGTCAGAGAAGCAAACCCCCCATGAATGGCATAAGGGATTCATTATAGGCATTAGACCTCAGGCAATGGAGAGAGAGAGTTAGGCAGTCTACGTGAGTCTGTTGCCTCTGTGTATTATGCTGGGCCTGAAATCAGCAGGTCTTGCAGCTGAAAAGGAAGATGGGTGAAAAGTGCCAAGAAGCTGAGGACAAACCAGAGCTGCATCTATCTTTCACAGTCTCCAATCCTGATGATGCAGATAAGCTGCAGGATAAACTGGAGCCCTTCCACATGGAATTGCACGTGCACCTGGCCTAAAATTTGGGGAAGCTGGAGGGGGAGATGGGGGGAGCTGGAGAAAGTGTGGGCCAGCTGTACCACATGCCAACTAGGTGACAACGCACATGAACTGTAACAGAGCCTGCCCTACGCAGACTTTCGGGAGCATTAAAAAATAAAAAGACTATTATGTCACTCCCACTTTCTAAATCTCGTGCAAATTTCTCCTGTAGACAACCCTAACCCTAACCTGGAAACAAATGGGAAAGGGAATTCTCGGAAATGAAGTTCCAAGTTCCAGCCTAGCTAAAGTTGTTACAGTCAAAGCCACACAAAGTCTGCTGGTCAAGTCCCCAGTGTGGTTCCACTACCCTGGGTCTAAGGCTCATTGCATAGAAGCCAGCCAGTCTGCTCTACGCATGCAAAGGAAGTATCCATCTCATTCTAAGTGAGCAACTTCCATCAACCCATACTGACCTTCATCACTTTTGTAGAACTACCATGGAAGTTTTCATGCCCATGTGTGTCTGCAGACGAAGGGGAGGTAAACACATCCTAAAATGCTTTCTTCATCAGCTGGAGGCTGACAACTTCCAGGAAGCTCTCAGGGCTCCACAACAGCAACAAATGATGTTGACTGAACTGAAAAATCAGAAACTTTGTACTGCCAGGCTGAAACTGTCCTGGAATTGTCTCAGTCCAGAGCATTGTTCTTTCCTGAAGTAGGCTTCTCAATAATAGATTAATCGATTATTAAGTCACCTGAACACTCCAATTTGAGAACACCTTTATTATCACTGAACTTGGCACAGTGGAAAATTTCTCTATGTGTTGAGAATCAGAGTAACTACTTTCTTGAAGATAATGACCACTGACTTGGAATCCCAATGGCTTAAGGCTAAAAGGGACTATGGCAATCATCTAGTCCAACTGGTCCTTTTACAGATGAGGAAAATGAGGTTTGGAGAGAGGGAAAGCCTGACCTAAAATTATACAGCTTATCAGTGGCAGAGCCAGGACAAGAATCAGAAGCTCCCATCTTCCTGTTCCTGATTTTTCCACAACGTCACACAGCTATTTACCAAAGGCATCTTCCAAAAACATGATAATGATGCCACAGGCTAATTCTGGCATGTTTACTGATTCTTTCTGAATCCCTGTTTTCAGCTTCATCTTTCAGAACTATAAACATAAAATCCATCCCTTCAAGCTACCCCTCATTTTTTTGTTTTTGTTTTTCTCCTTTGTGACTTAAAGCTAGCTCTTCCTGGTTTGACATCATTAAGTCCATTCCTGGTTCCCATGGGGAGCTGCCCAGGGCTCCTTCTGGAGTGAAGGACCTTCCTCCTAGGCTTCATTTCTAACTCCATTCCCATCTCATGGGAAGAGCCAGAAAGCTCCATCAGTGATGTTGCCAAGAACCCAGGCTCTTGCTCTAGGCAGCCATAGTGGCAGGTTCTACAAGGTTAAATCTGAAGCTTCTCCCCCAAGGTAAAAATCCCAGCTGCTCAAATGCAACAATCCAATAGGAATTGCCGTATACTATTGTTCCGTTAAATTTTTCTTCTTTAATTCTTCACCTAAGAGCAATGACCACAAATAAGGAATTAAAATTCAGTATTCATAAAAAGTACGGCAGACCTTCTCCTGTATGCTGCAAAATCTCCAAGTAAAACTTAGATTTTGTAGGTGACATTAAGACTAAAATCATGGAATGTTCAGTCTGAGAGGGATTACTGACATGAACGAGTCCAGCCTTTTCATTTGTCAGGTGAAGACACCAAACAAGAGTGAGTTACATGATTTGTCCAAGGGCGCACAATTTGTTAACAGCAGATACAGGATTAAAATTGTGGACTCTTGACTTCCTGTCCAGTACTTTTTTTTCTTACCACAACATACTGCTAGTGATTTTTAACCCAATCAAATAGATAGTTTCATGGGTCATTTAAAATCATTTGTTAAGTGCTATTTCAAGACAAAAAGAAAAACCCAAAAGCAAAATAAAAGCTAGAAGACAATATATCAATCTATACCACTCTGTGAAGCCTGATGCCCAAGTACAACTTGGTTGCTCTTTTAGAAAGCAGTTACTTCTCCCTCAACTGCAAGAGGGCCAGAAGGTAGGGCTGGGGCAGATGAGGCCACTTGCTGGTAAAAGGAAAAACCTGACTCCAACTGGTACTGGTACCAGAAGAATCAGAACAGTTGCAAACGGTATTGCCAAAGTTGAACTTTATAATAAAGGGACTCAGTGACTTATCGGACTGTGTTACAGGGGATGAAATTGCAGCATTCTAATTTTTGAAAAGCACATCATGGTTTGCATTCAATGAAATTCCTTTCAAAATCAACTTTCCACATTCCAATTATATTCAACAACATTCTAGCTAACATTTCAGCTGCAATTCAAATTAACTAATGCCCCAAAGAGTCCTAATAGACATGGTTCTGAGCGCAACTGAATACAATCAAAGCTCATGAAATGAAGGGGGAAAATGCTTATTTCATGCAAATTCTGCATATCACTCAAGCTTAATTCTACTGATAATATAAAGGTGGGACATTTTGAACATTTCAGTGAATGAAACTTTAAAGCAGTGAGAGTTATTTTATAAAATGCTACCTCTGAAAAGCTGATTGCCAAACAGTGTAAAAATGGTTTGAGGCATAAATGTCAAGTTCATTTCTATTTCACTTCTGAGGTAACTATCTTTCAAATCGCAACAGCTGGACTATTTAACACAATCTGGTGAATCAAAGTATAGTTCTTCTCTGGTCTCCCAGTGGGACGCCTGCATTAGTCTGTGGCAGCCATCCAACAGATGACGCACAGCCGGATGGTCTGAACTCTGTTTCATTTACAATAAAAATGGATAAAGCTACAATCATATTTACCACCTTCAAGGCCAGAAAACGGAAAGATTTAAATTTGTCTTTATAAAGTAGTTTCCTGGGAAAACTCCAAAGAGGAAGTCAGTTTTATATTCTCCCTTGTGTAAAAATAAGAAGTCTTACTTTTTTTTTTCCCCCCAAGCCCTTTATACAGTTACTACAGCAGTGAACAGTAGTGGCATTACAACAGAGGTAGTTTTTATTGTTTCTCTCAGACATCCTATTTTTCAGGATATTTTAACACACTTATCCAAAACTTTCCAAAATAAAATTTCAAACATAAGATGAAACTTTCTATATTATTGCTAATTCTAATACTTTAAAATATAATGAAGGTAGAAAAAACGAAGCTAATTTCTTTTGGCTTTGTGTACTTTTTGAAACTGAGTTTTAGCGCAAAGAATAAATTAGTCTGCCAATTTGGGTCAGCTTCTATTTGAGGGAAAAATAGGTATCATTTAAATTATGAAAAATAATACTGTTAAACAACAGAATACCGCCATGGTTGAAAATCTGACATCAGCTTCTAGATGCTGATTTGCCGTAAGATTAACAAGAATTCCTTTTAACAGAGGTAACAATGGCTGGGCAAAGACCTCTGTGTCCACACTGAGCCATAGTTTCTTTGGTGGAAAAACTGCAGCACAGCCATCTCAGTGCACGGGTTACATCTCAGACCACAGTGCACGTTATGAAGCCTTGTCCCAGTTCTTTTATTCTTCTAGCGTAAGCTGGACTGTGCACGTTTACAGATTCCAAAATACACTGGCCCAGGGAGGCTCAGGAAACTGGACCATTCTCGCCAGCAAAATCAATGATAAAGCATAAGCTACGACTGATCTTAGCACAAGCAAAGATTCTTAAATGTGTATGATACTTTTTTTGGCTACTTTTTAAGCTTTTTATAATTTTGTACAACTTTAAGTCACCATGGAAAATCCATTGAGATCTCAGCTATGAAATGTGAATATTATTTAAAAGAGATATTTTAAGGAACATAAAGGCTTCCACAAGAGACATCATATATAAATAACACTGGCTCCTCAAGAAAGCTGCCATGCACAAAATGTTTGCATTTGCATTCTTGATTTTCAGAACAATGTTTTTTAAATTTTAAAAGATTTTTCTTTAAATTTACTATATTATATACTTCAAACTCTCTAAGACAGGAAGTCATGAAGCTTCAGTGTGTTACTTTTCATACAGTTATATGACAAAATATATTTCAAATGAAAAGCATTTATCAGGTTTCAGAAGTTAAGTCAATTCATCCTCAGATCTGAAATTGCATTTAAGTTTTAGCCAGAACTTCTATTTGAATAAATTTTAAGTCTCCACTACTCCACTATACAAAAATAAAAGGAAACACAAATACCGCAGAGACTATTGAAAGATGTTTTTAAAAAAATGACAAAGCACCAAAGGCAATATGGTTCTCCATGGAGAAATGATATATTTTATGCTAAGTCTCTTAAAATCATAGGTGTTTGCAACTGGAGGCACATGTTAGAAGGCAATTAATTCTTTGAGAGAATTGAGAATTACTCAGCAGCATTTTAACAATTATTCTGAGATTTACTCAACAGAATTTTAACACTAGGTGTAATACAGCCTCAACAATTAATGTGGAAGAAGCTGCTGTCTGTAAGGCAACTCAGAACACCTGTAAGACAAAACTGACAGGCAGATCTTCTGGGCAGCCCACAGGAAAACTCCTTTGGAGGGGGGAGGAAAAACAGACTGAGTGAGGAGATCTCAACTTCCAGAACATCCAGTTGTTCTGCTAATTTTGTTGTTAAAACTTAATTGTCCATGTACAGGAACACATGGAGAACCTTTGTAGTAGTGCTTTGCTGAGCAGAGCTGTTTCCTGCAGTGTCCGTACACAATTCAGCCGTACAAAGATTACAGTTGAGAGCACAGCAAATCCTTTAATTGTATAAGAGCATCAGATTAAGCAGTAACTTCCATGCAGTTCATTTGCTAGCTAGTAGTCTCTTCTCAGAAACGAATGTTTACTAAGTACAGGGAAGGTGCCCTCCTTTCTCCCCTCCGCACCATGCATGCAAATACACATATGCACACATACACAAAAGGAGAGAAAAGAGGAGAGGAGGGGGGAGGAAAGGGTAGAGTTGGGAGTAACAGTTAGAAAACCTACTCTTCCCACCACAAGCACTAAAAACTTCTCTATTTCCCATTTGAACAAAATGTTGACCCAAATCCCTCTAAAGTCATACTTGTATGACTAACCAAATTAATTTCCAGATGAGATCAATATTTGAGACAATTTTAATGCCAAGCTTCCCTAAAAGTAAGTTAAGAATCTCAATTTCTATTTGGTAACATATTTCAAAAGCTCAGACTCTCCAGCTGCAATGCAAAAGAGCAACATTTTCAATTTCATTTTTCTACATTAGTTTCACACTGGAAATAATGGGAAAAAAACTGAAGAGACCAGTTAGAGGTCAATCAATCTTACTTTTAATTCAAAACCTGAAAGGCAATTAGATTTTTTTTCTTTCACAGAAATATCTGACAGATTACACTAGCCATGAGATACCTAAAATTTATCTTTGATCAACTACCCTTTGGTATTCAGTTAAAGGCTCAAACAAGATGAACTCTTACAAAAATAAATCTGTGCGGGGCCACAGGTCGCACGTATTTAGAGACACCACAGACCTAGAAATTAAATGCAAATTAAAATAAAAGTGGCTGCACTGGAAACGGTCATTTTTCTACTGAAATTGAAGTCCTGTAATTGCTACATAGGTTTTTGTTTTTTAAATTCTTCTAGGGCACAATGTGACCCGTTTTGACCTCCCAAACAAAAAAGGCAAGCTAGCCACCTGATGGTTGAAAAGGAAATTTTAAAGAGCTTGATAAAGCTTAGAGTTTTGGGGAGCTCTGGGGTTGAAGAGGAGCATGATGAATTAGAGAAGTATTAACTGGAAGGGTCTCTGGCAATTGTGGCTTAAAAGCGTCTTTGAGAATGACCAAGAGATGAGGACACAGCTATGAAATCACTGCAAATCACACCAGTTACAATGGAAACTGGGTTCTCCCCTTTGAAGCAAGGTTCTAGAGATGTAACTAGGTGAAATGACGAATCATCCTTGAGGCTGACTCCCTTGTTTAACTGTAGCTGTCAGGTGGATATTCACCTTTCTGAAAGTCATTAATAGAAAAAGTGAACACAGATGAATAAAGCTCAATACAGACAAGTAAGGCCACTTCTAGATGAGACTGTTCGGAGACAAAAAAGCAAGACTGTGAGAACACAAGATACTCTTGGGTCTCTGCCTGACTGTGATGCAGAACTCTTGTGAGATCTGCTTGTCTCTTTCTCCATACTGCAGGCCCATTTGTCCTGCCTTTCTTTAAAACAGAGATGTTCTAAAATATGATGACAATGGACACTATACCACAAACTCAAAGGAGCTAACCAGTAACTGACCAAAGGTGGAGCTGACTCACAGAGGTGCAGCAGAAAGTGGATGCAACAGTGAAATTTATTTGGGGCTGTAGAATGTATGTTTTAAAACAACTGTATTCACAGTGATTCATCTTTATATTGTCATATTATCATTTAGTAAAACACCTTTCCAATCCAGTGATTACAGTCAGGTATTTTCAAGGTATTTGACTTCTGGGAATGAACTAATCTTCAGCATGTTTGAAATGTAAACAAAAAATGTGTACATGAAACTTATGCCAAAGATTAAAGGAGCTTAGGCTGGTATTCTAATATAGTAATTTCCAAAAGTTTATTTGTGAAGCATCCCTTTATTGGCCATTTGACATGAAAAACACTAAAACAATTTCTTTCCAAATCTCTTTAAGTCTTCTTGCTAATTCAGATTGGCTCTCCTTTTCAGAATTCTTTGCTTTACTGGGTAACATTTTCTTTCCTTGGCAAAACATATATTAATTGCTTAGTTTAGCCTTAGGAAGAGGAAAGAAAAAGGAAGAGATGACACTATCTGTGAGTATGTAGAGTCAGAGGAGCAGGATGTGAATAGGGCAAATGGAGCAATTTAACTACAGAATCATTGCTTCCTACAGAAGAAACCTTACAGTCATTTTCTTCCCTTCCATTCCTACAGCTCTTAATACACTCAACACAGTATGCTATAGCTCAAAAGCGTGGGCACTGTGATGCCAACGGTCATGGAGCTTTGTGATGAAGAAGGTTCAAATGAAATCTGACCCAACTATCGATTAGGAACAGAATTTTGGGCAAATTGTTTATGTCACTAAACCTCGGTGCCTTTGGAAGAATTAAAACAACACATAAAAGTACTGGCTTCATAAATGTTAGTGAAACGTTAGTAACAACAACAAAACATCACCAAAGCAAATTCCAAATTGGAAACTGGCTTGTTACTCATAGCCTCCATCTATAATCAACACAGACATCCTGCTTATAGCGAGGTAAGTGCATTTCCTCTCAGATGAACGCTATTATAATATGGATATATATTAATATATATTGATAAAGAGTAACAGAAAATTTTAAAAATAAAGAGGCGAAACATATACAATGGAAGGTTGTATGTTTTTACCCCCAAATGTTTTCCCAATTCACTTCACTTACATCACTCGAGATCATCAGATTTCCCCATTCTGTTGATAACAGAGCTAACGTGTCTCAGGTACCTCACACAGGATTAAAATGGAAGACAACTTTACCCATAGCTAGGTATTATACTTGCATTTTCTTACTTATTGCTCAACTTATGTTTGCTTCTGAAATATTGACTTCCTAGTTACCCTTTAAATCAACGCCCCAGAATGTGTAAATTTGGAACTTGTCAACCTAACTGGAGTTCAAGAAGCAAGCTTTGGCTTGACTGTATTGCATGGTACTTTTCTGTACACATGGCTGGGAGACATGTCATGGGTCTGTGTCACGTTTTTTTTTTTTTAATGGTACGCGGGCCTCTCACTATTGTGGCCTCTCCCATTGCGGAGCATAGGCTCTGGACGCGCAGGCTCAGCGGCCATGGCTCACGGGCCCAGCCGCTCCGTGGCATGTGGGATCTTCCCGGACCGGGGCACGAACCCGCGTCCCCTGCATCGGCAGGCGGACTCTCAACCACTGCGCCACCAGGGAAGCCCCTGTGTCACATTTTTAAAAATGCATCTGCAATGGTGGCAAACTGATGCCTATTTCCAAAAACTGAATGAACTAGCAAAAGCCAGAGTCATTTGGAAACATATGTTGAACATACAGTAGTGGTTAAAATGGGCCGTATCATTTTTTGACCAAAATAAATACTGACACTAATTCTCTTACATGACCCACCGAGTGGCTCTAAAGCACTCTTTACTTCTCACCCACTTTTTCTACCCCAGAATAAATGGATAGGAAAGACTGTCCAACTTATTTCCTCTGTGGTCAGATATTTCTAATCCAAATAGGTCTAAAAGCATTTGGAGCAATAGTGACAGGGTTGGAATGAGTATCCTGACCCCTAAGAATATAACCCTGAAGGATAACGATCATTTCAATCTGGATTTGTAAGTTCCTATGATGTAGTTTGAAAATTAAAATTTTTCAAAAAATTATTTTATATTTCTAGGTTTGTTTGTGTTTCACTGTAAATCTATATTGAGAGACATGTTGAGGGTAAAAACTATGTGCTTAACTCTTGTTCTTTATCTTAACTGTGAACATCTTTATCAAGCAACCACATTTGTGAGGAATTATTGGGATTCTAGAGCTGAAAGAGACTCTGAAGAGCACCTCATCTACTTGCCTCGATTTTAGATACGAAAAACAATACAACAAAAAGTGAAAAAACAAACACAAAAACAAAACACAGAGGTTACGTGATTTTCCCAAGGAAACCTGGCCCAGTCAATAAGCCAGGTGTTCAGCACCTAAGCTTTCGACTCTAACTTTTGTCCTTGATAATCCAGTAATGGCCCAGCATTATAATTCTATATTAAGATAGAAAAGGAATTTATTGAAAATACTTTTCATATATTATTTAATTTACATGACAACCCTACAAGGTAGGTATCATTACTCTCATCTTCCACATGATTAAATAACTTGCCCGAGGTCATAAAGATAATAAATAGCAAACCCAAGATCCGAACCCAAGGTCTCACTGTAGAGCTGGAGTTCTGGAAATAATTCAGTGCTGCTCGGCACCCTGTGCATATGTGGAAAGACACTGGTTTACAAAACTGATCATGCTGTGTTTCCTTGTTACTCCTCGTCCAGTCTACAGGCTTTTACTGGTGAAAATACAAATCATTCTTGGCTTTTTTTGACCCTGTGCAACACTCAGTTAGCCTATTTCCAGGTACTGTAGCTGTCTGAAAGTAATGGAATCGTTATCTTTTAAAAATTCTGTAATTCGGAATTTTCCCTATTTTATATTGACCATCCCAGCCATTGATTAGCTTCAATCAATGAGTCTTACTCTATTTTAACACTGTCAGAATATTCTGGATCAGAAGGAAAGAGCATGAAAGCAAAAATAAGGCTTATACTCTCCATTTGCTTGGCCAGCTCTTTACCTCTCATGGCATAAGGGGAGATTATGAGCATAATTCCTGTTTGAGTAATAACTAATCGGAATTAATGAAATTCAAATTCACTGTTAGATTTAAGATATTATTACTAGATAGTACGTATTTATTAGAAATAATTGAGGACACAAATATTTCTAAAGCTATTATTGAAAGATAAATAGAAACAATTAGGCTTCTCCAAGTCCTGATTATCTTTTTCTTTTTCTTCTTTTTGCTTAAAAAAAAAACCTTGCTTGCTCTGACTGGTGACAAGAATGTTAATTTTAATTAATCCTTGCAATTAAGTATTAAAGGTGTCTCTTGCTGTCTCATAAGTTCCTAAGAAATAAATCCATATATCTCTCTGGCTTTACAGTTTACCAGATAGAAGTTACTCAGTTATTTGGAACATACACATATGTTGATTTTAGGAATTTATTAAAAGGAAAATAAACTTTCTGGGAATAGCCTGATGCTATTTAATTTTCTGGGTAAGTGAAGACCTTATGCAGAGAACATCTTTGTTTCTTCCTTCATTTTAAAAGTTTTCTTAGTAGGTTAGCAAACTTTCCTGTCCACCTGAAGCAGTGAGCACAGCCGAATCTTTCTTTTACGACCGGGTATTCTGTTGTCTCTGATAACTTTATCTTGTGTAGGTTCAAAGATGCAGAAGATATGCGAAACTGAATGTAAATGACTCCTAGGCATTTAAAAAATGTTTAAAAACCCAAATAAGCAACCAAATAAACCAAAATATCTAATATTTATGTACACATATATGTGTATATGTGTGACTGCTGAATAATGGGGGAATGCTGGTTAACTGAGTATTCTAATTAATTGATATTCTGCTGTTTTATTGATACTAAAAATGTATTTATTCATTTATTCAACAAGTATTTCCTGAGAGCCTACCATAAGGCAGGAGTTTTTCCAGGTGTTTGAGATACACCAGTGACAAAAAATGTCCTACCCTCATGGAGTTTACATTCTAGGAGGGGAAGAGAGAAAATAAGCATATATATAATAAATAAGGTATGCAATACGTTAGAAGATAACTGTTATGGGGGGAAATGGAGTAGGGTAAGGGAGAATCAGAGTTTAAGGGAGTTGAGTTACAATTTTAAATAGGGTGGTCGGGGTTGGCCTCATTGAAAAGATGACATCTGAGCAAAGAAATGATAGAGGTGAGATAGTGCAGCTACTGGGGGAAGGGTATCTGAGGCAAAGGGGATAGCAAAAGCAAAGAGCTGGGGTGGATTGATACTAGGCCAGAGAGGCCAAAGTGGAGGGCGGAAGGGAGCGTAAGAGTGGCAGGGACTTGTGTGTGTGTGTGTGTGTGTGCGCGCTCGCAATAATGTAATGCATTAGAGCCTACTGTGATTGATATCCTCCCTGACCTTGATTCCCTGTCAAGAGCCGATAATACCACTCACCTGAAAAACACTATGGTGGTGTCGCCACAGATCAAAATAAGGGTGCCATTACCAGAGTGCAACGGCACTTTTTAAAAGCAAAGGAAACATCTGCACTTTTTAACTGCTGATCTCACTGCAAAGTGACAAATCAGGTCTATGAGGTAAGACAATGTGGTTGCCTCTACCTTATGGCTAGTATAACAGAATGAACCTGCTAGCCAAAGCCAGCCAGAAACAGCCTGAAAATAACCCTTCTCATTCCTGGTAGCTAAACCTCTTTCAGGGGATCCTGAGAAATCACATGAGTTTTTACTTTTAAAGCTTACATATGACTACATTAAGTTAAACTTCTTTTACTCAGTAAAAAGCTAGGTTTAAACATAAATGAATGAAGCACGTCTGGGAAGTGAATAATTACCATGTACATACACAAGATACTTGGATTCATTTGGATAGTCTAATTGTACTTAAGAAACACATTTTTCAGAAAGGCACTCTTCTTTGCTAAATGACTGTCAATATGAAAATGCATGGCGTTAGTTATTTCAGCTAAAGCATGTCAAGAACTGAATAATCAAGCATTAGATTACAAAGTTTAAAAGTTAATACAGCAGCACAGAGTATTTGTATTAGTACTTTAAGTAGATAAATTAAATTGAAACATGTCTCTTAAACAGTCATTGAACAAGCAAGATGAGAAATAAATTGAGCTTCACATAGGCCTTTATGGCATCTAACAACTGTGTCTGTCAACAAATGGATCCTTTTCACTGTCAATTCAGCACACATTTTGCAGACCTTGGGCCTGCAATTATTTCATTTCCTTTCTTGGAAATGTAATTTCCACTTACTTTTGGAGAATAAAAGGCAGACAAAAGAAGGAAGGAGTTGCAGTATTTTCTGATTAAGATTATCTGTGTAAAATGGTAAAGGAAAAAAAAAATCTACACACACACACTGAAGCATTTCTCAGAAACTAAGTTTCTCAGCCAAATTGCTTTTGTGTCTGGATACTGGTTCAAATGTAGCCAGACTGTTGGTGTCAAATCAGGTGCTAAACAAATTTAATAGGACAGACGAAGAATGAATATAGATCATCTTTCTGTTAGAACTGTTCAAATGACTCCAGTCAAAAGAAAGGAAACACATGACTGCAGGAGAAAATGTACTTTTTAAACACAATGAAATTAGATAAAACTGTAAATCAGCAAAGAAGGTCATTCATTCCAAAAGAGGGGAAAAAAAGTTAATAGTACCAATAAGAGAAACGCAAGAGTGGAAGAAAATACCAGTTGGCAAAAATAGATCTAAATTGAATCGCAACTTCATTTGTCCAGGCTTCACCTTTTAAATTAAGACAGGTATAGCTACAAAAAAGGGTTCTTTCTCCCCTGATAGAACAGGAAATCAAAGGTTTAATTAACCGTGATTACAATATTTGCTGATCTGATTTGTCTCACCTCTTCCTTTTCTTTATGTGACAAACGAGCTGACATCCTGGCAAGAGAACTAAAGCAAAACTAGACTAATTTCAAAAAGAGCCTGCCATTGTTATAAAACAAACTGATCCTCCACCAGATCTGTCTGAAACACATTCAATAGCAGGATTAATTCTTTGACAATCAAAGTGCCACTTTCAAGCCATATATAGGTAACTCTTTACATAGCGTGTTTTCAGTCTCAGAATAGAGCAATATTAAGGCACATCTTTAATTGAGAATCAGAAAATAAGGTTGTAAAAACATACCCTTCAAAGTAAGTTTGAAGATCTAATATCTTCTTTGGCTGCTCATGAACCATTAAGAGGGATGATCTAAGTATTTAATCTTGAAAGAACGATTAAGTGTCTTCTGATGCTGAATAAGGATCATCCAAGTCAATTCTTTGTGTAGAAGAAGAATCTGATTACCAAACCAGTTTAGGGATGGAATTCTCTTTATACATATCTGCTTTGCATCAGAATAAGACCTCTAAGCTAGGAGCCTGGAACCAAAAGTTGGTTCATCAAACAGAGGAAGAAGAGTATTTATTGGCTAACCAAATCGAAATCTCTATCTAGAGAGAAACAAAGCAAAGTAACACACAAATTAGTCATCACAGATTCTTCTATACACTACTTAGTAAAGAGCATCATTACTTACTGAAATGTAACCTTGGAACTTGTGCATCCTTCCAATTTACACGACCCTTCACCTGGCTCAGGTGTTGGGGGGGACGGGCTGTTGAATTCTGCCTCCAGAGTTTTCTTGTTCAAGGCTGTTTTTGTTACACTGGATACAGAACCCAACACTGGCATGGATTTGGACTCTGAGGTGGCTAATATTCCAGTTGGACCTTAAAACCAAACACATACCTCAAGTTTAATAATTCTGTTCGATGCTTATTAATATGGTACTGAAAAACAGATGAGCTGAAAATCCCTCAGGAAGTGAAAAGGCCAAGTTTTGTTAAAATTTCAAGAGCATGCTGGAAAATGCTCCTATTAGAAATCTGCTCTGCTTTGGTGGTACTACTGATTTTCAGGACCACGCTGAGAAACTGTGTACAGACCTTTAACAAACTCTAAAACCCCAGGCCATGGTTTCCTCAACTGACCAGAGTCCTTTAGTAATACTGGAATTGTGAAGTCTTTACTTCTCACAGAGCATGGCTTTCTGACAGCTCTACTTGAATCATTTGGCCTCTCAAGAGTTAATTCTTTCCAAAACTCAGCTCTGATTTTAAACAGAAAATGGAATGATGTCAAAAAGCTCTTTTTAAAAGGCTCATGAAGGCTTCCTGAGCCTTAAATAGCTTTTATGAACATTTTCATTTTAATGTGATTGAGAAGTAAGTGGGTTTATTTCCTATTAAAATACAGACACAGGATTATAAAAATTAAGTGGCAAAGAGTTTGGTTGTTTACCTTTTGGACTTTTCTGCTCTTTGGGTAGGATCAGAAAACTGTAATAGGCCTTGTCACTACAATTATTGGCATATCAGTCTAAAACTTCTATGCACTGAAGCTAAGCTCCATCATTACTTTTTTTCTATCTTCAGTTAGGAAGATACTATCCTAGACAGTTTTTTCAAAGCAAGATTCTAGTATGTCTTTCTTGAAACTTCAGAAGGAATCCTTTTAAAACGAAGCAATTTATGAAATGTCACAAATGTACAAATAAAATTAGAACTTCTAAAAAATTAAGCTAGAGAACAACCTTGAAAGGTGCCGCTAAGAAAAAAGCAAAACTTGGGCTTCCCTGGTGGCACAGTGGTTGAGGGTCCACCTGCCGATGCAGGGGACACGGGTTCGTGCCCCGGTCCGGGAGGATTCCACATGCCGCGGAGCGGCTGGGCCCGTGAGCCATGGCCACTGAACCTGCGCGTCCGGAGTCTGTGCTCTGCAGCGGGAGGGGCCGCGGTAGGGAGAGGCCCGCGTACCGCAAAAAAAAAAAAAAAAAAAGAAGAAGAAGAAAGAAAAAAGAAAAACTTGGGACTCTATATCCTTAAGAAATGTCAGATCATCTCCTATAATGGAAAGGACTGGTGGGTACGATCCAAAATGCTAGCTAATCCTTGATTATTAATATTAGGCTTTGGAATTTTATTCTTACATTTGTATATGAATGTGTCAGATGCAGTATAACAAACATATGAAC
The DNA here is from genome assembly GCF_964341445.2 of Mesoplodon mirus. Taxonomy (NCBI): domain Eukaryota; kingdom Metazoa; phylum Chordata; class Mammalia; order Artiodactyla; family Ziphiidae; genus Mesoplodon; species Mesoplodon mirus. The sequence goes on from NC_138977.1 coordinate 216,940,012, forward strand.
TCCAAAAATGAAGTTCTAATTTGAAAAACCTATCTAAGAGGGGCTTGGAAATTGTGCAGCCATTCTGTTACTGCAGCTCCTCTAGACTTACTCCACGTGGGAGACACAGATCCCCCGGGTCTGGTAGAAAGCCTCAGCTCACAAAGCATCAGTGTCTGCCTTTCTCATTTATTTCTTCTGTACTGTCTGAGCAGACAAATTTGTGACATGATAGAATATTCTGGTTCAAAAGGCCTTTCCCTCCTGCCTGTGACAAGCCTCACGCTGCATGGGGATGTGGGGGTAAAGAGAAAAGGGCAGAAAGATCAAGAAAGTTCATTCCTCAAAGTATAAATATGAAGCTGAACATAAGATGTGCTTCCAAGCAGCTCTGCTCAGCCCTTGGGTAACTGTTGACTGCAATACTATAGACAGCTTTAAACAATCTGTCCTTGTAGAAAAGCAAGATCTGTTTCTGAATACACACCAACGCCGGCTGCTGTTCTGCAACTGAAGCCAATTCAAAAGGAGGGAGGGTGGGTGAGCTGAGCCAGAGCTGTTATTTTTCTTACATACAAAAAGAAATAAAGGAAAATGCCTAATGTTTAAGATGATGATGATGATTAACACTATTATTATTGCATCCTATTTAAGCAGTCCAATGTTTTCCAAGAGGCACTTGCTGCTCTTTGAAATGTCAGTTTTGTAGCCCACAGTCTAGGTAAATCAAGGAAATACCAGTTAGTCCCGTAAGAAAAATTCTAAAGAAAAAGGTGTTTCTGTGGCCCCTGAGGGAGATACTAACTTGGGATATGAGTTCTGCCAACCTCAGGCTGCCTCTGCCTCACTTATGATGCTTCCTTTCTCCACTTTGTAACCTCACCTTTAGCCTTTCCATAACCCTTTGTGTGCAGAAGAAAAAAATCTCAGAGATTCAAATGCACCTGAGGAACAAACCTATCAAACTTATCTCTGTAATTTGCTCCCACTATGCAGTTGTGCTATTTTAGCATCTTATTTGCCCCCTGGAATTTTCATTTTCTCATTCCATGACCTTTATAAAAAGATTACATAGTAAATACCTCTGCCAGTTTGATGCTTGCAAAACATCTGAACCATGTAAAAAAAAATAGTTATTTCTTTTACTAGATGATAGAGTTTGTAAGTTTGTGTCCTCTCCCCCCCCACACACCCTTTTTTTTTTTTTTGATTTGGCTACTAGGGAGCTCAAAAGAAAATTTCTGCTCACTTACAAGTCACTCCCTTCAGTATGTTTCCTCTCCATCCTGCCAATTACACAGTTCTTATTTCTCTATCCAAATATTAATGATTCTATTGAATATGTATCTCTTATTCTAACTTCCCTCAAATGATACTCTGAATATTTGTATACTGGTGGAATATAATCAGTAAAATGAGTCTCACCATGTCCATAAAATGTGTTCCTACCTTTCTCCACACTTTGAAATATTCAAATCTTCATATTGACTAAAATAAAAATGTTTCCTCATTTCTCCCATGGAAAACTAACTCTGAAATAGTGAGTGCTGCAAGTTTGACCAAGTGAGTGAAGTAAGAATGTTTCTGGAAGAACAAAAAGGTCAGTGGCAAAATACAAAATGTAAATGACAGAGCACAAAAATGGCATTCGCAAAGTCCTAAAAATTAATGACAACTACATGAATACTTTCAGGATGAAATGTTGGAAAAGTCACAGCACTAAGTCACAAATGAATAATAATTCATTATGGAGGCTGGTAAATTCTTGTAAAGCGAACATAAAGGGAAAAAAAGTCTCTTATGGCATCCCTTAGTTTTCCTGAGAGTTGGTTATTTGGGCGTGGGGTGGTGGTAATTCTTACAGGATACTAACAGCAGAATTTCTAGAACAAACTAAAAACTGAATGACTTTTTTTTTTTAAAGAAGGGCACAAAGTCTTCATCTTTTTATAAAAACGGTTTGGCTGGTATTATGCTGCTTCTGGTTCAAGGAACCAATTTACTCCATTGAGTAAATCCCTATATGAAAGCTAGAGCTTGATTATCAAAAACCCAAATCCTTAAAATTCTAGCAATTTAAACTTGATAGACATGACAACAATGCAAATTTAAACTGTTACGATAGACTAATTGGAGTTGACTGAACAAGAGTCTAAAAGATTCAGTACATTAGCTGTGGTTGCTATTAATTTTAGTTTGGGGTAGTTTTTCAAAAGCAGCCTCCTGGCAACAAGGGGAAAACCTCATAAAGGTTTCTGCTAATTCCCATGATCAAGGTGATGGAAAAAAAACTGAAGACATACAAAGTGAGTTCTGAAACACACTTTGAAGTCTAATACATGCATATCATGATACCAATGCAAACTGTGATCTCAAGATGCTCAGATGGCCATTTATAGCTGATGACAGAGCTGCACTTTCTCATTCACTTGATTCACAGGCAGGGACAATAAACTAAATGGATATGAAAAATAAAGATGATTTCTTTGCATTTGTAACTGATTTGTAATTGCGACTATTATTACTAACTATTGGGTTCTTTGTGCCAGGCACAGTGCTAAGCACTTTTGATATATTGAAATATATTGACTTAATCCTTAGAATAATCCTATGAGGTGGTGCTTTTATTATCCTCATTTTATAGATGAAGAAATTGAGGCACAGAGAGGTTGAGTAATTTGCTTAAAGGGCAAGCAGTAAACTGCAAAGCTAGGATTCAAATTCATGCCTTCTGGTTCCGGAGCCTTTACTCAATGCTACATTGTTGCCAAAGTCTATCCCGGATGTCTTTACCAAAGGGCATCTTGCATTAAGCAAACAAGATCCATAAAAGCCTGATTCCCTACAAATAAATAAACATACCAATAAATAAAAATACATAAGCACTCTTATGAGATACCCATAAGTACCTTTGCCATCCAATACTTCTCATTCACACACAAAAATTTAATAATAATTTTAAAAAGATCATTTTATGTTAAAAAGACACTTAAAGGAAGATGCTTCAGAGAGGAAGAGTAGAACCGTGGAAAATTCAAACCAGCTTACTACTGCTATCTGCTTCTGTTGTCAACTTTCTGCGACGCAAAATCCTTTCTAACTCAGTTTCACTGTTTTCAGTGTGAAGGGATTTTAAGCTTCTTGAACTAGTGGATTTGTTAAGTGTCCCCTAAAGTGAAAACAAAACAAAAACAAAAACAAAAAGGTTAATGTCTTAATACAATACACAAAAGAATATAAAAGTCAAACCACCAAAACATTACCAGAATTTGAATGGAATTAGGAACTAAAATGAATTTGCTATATATGTATTTTTAATGTGCATATCTTTAACACACAGTGTTGGATCATTTAAGAAGATGCTACTGATGATGTAAGATGTTAGCTTTCGTAGCAAAAGAACAGCACAAGAATACCTCTTGATGGGCTAACTATATGAAATTCAGTGGTGGGAAGGTACTTGCACATTGATGATTAAAGATTCTGATGTGTGCTGGTCGACCACGCGGAGAAGAAAACAGATATACTGAACTCACCTTAGAAGGTTATCTTGACATGGCAGCCATGAGTTACTGACCCAAATCCTTGCGGCACTGAAAAATGTGGCCGATTCTTCAGAGAGAATGACCTTGGCCGCACACCTGGTGACAAGGCGTGCTGCCGAAGGAAGCACGTAACGCTCTCCAGTGGCCTAACCCAGGAGGTGCTGCACTGAGCACACCTCGCTTCTCTGTGAAAGAGCAAAGGCTATAGTCTACAGGGAGGCAAGGAAGGGCCGGCGCCGTAATCCCACACTCCTGAACAGAGGAGGCAGTGAATGAATGGATTACTCAGGACCCGGAAGACACTGAAGGAAACAAGAGATACCATAATGCTGTGCTCCTGCTGAAAGGCGTACTGACTTTCAAGAGGACAGAGGAAGACCCAGGCAGTGCTCCCCTGCCCTGGCTCCTCCAGGAAGTATGTTATGGAGGGAGAGCTACGGTTTTCTATCTCCATTACCAGTCAAGTGTTTGTACAGAACACTGGGTGACACACTTCTTCGTAGATTTAAGGGGTAAGGATTTAGTACCCCACCGTTACAAGTGGTCCATTTTCTTTTCTAAGAAATGCCCACCATTTCTTTGAAAGAGCCCTCCTCAGCTGTGCCGCAGGCTTAGTGGAGAATAAAAACCCAGCTGAACCACAATCTTTTGATCAGAGAAAATCAGCACCTCAAGTCAGGTATAACTTGCCAGACTTCACGCCAGAGTCGGAAGGCAGCCTTTGTCCACCCAGGCTAACAAGTAGGCCAGCCTTTGTCACTTCAGCTCACTATGGGCTTGCCTTAACCCTGCTCCCTGCCCCTGCCAACTTCCTGAAGGATTCTAAGAATCCTACTAGCTAAAATGGTAACTCATGTTTCTTCTTTAACCTATAAAACAAAAAAAGTAGCTTGTAAAATTAGGTAGTTACAAATCTCACGATATAGGTTATTATGTTGTTTCAGTTAGAAAGGTGTTTTTCTCCCTAACTGCACACAGTTATAGAAAAGCAGTCTGTTGTTGGGAAAACTGACTAACGAGATTAGGAGATTATATTCCTCTGCTGTCATAGCTAACCAAAACTGATGTGTAAAATTCTTAAGGCTCGTATTTTAATCAGGCATCTGATACTTTCCCCCTGGAAGAACCTCTTTCTACTTTGGATTTATTACAAAAATTCATAAAATACATTAAAGGAAAATCATATTACATGTAACACTATAATAGCTTATTTTATCATTTAAAAAATTAGATGATTTCTTCATTTAACAGTTAGCAATGCAGATCTGTACCCACTCATCAAAGAGTTATATAGTAAGGTAGGATTGACACTGATAAGGTAACGAAAACAGAACTAAAACCAATTCAGATAAAAATTTTTTAATGTATTAGAAAAACTATTCCCAAGTCATTTGTGTTTATAATTTTTAAAAAGTTCTATCATTTGTAAACAGAAAAACTTATGGCCCTTACTAAAATCACTCAAACTACCAGACTGTTTGAACATCAAGGACATTCTATGTGATTTTCCCAATGGCTAGAGTTAATTCAAGAAAAAGATATGTGTCTGTGTATGTGTGTATGTACATGTACATACACATATACCTTCCAAGGATATCTTTTATTGAAGAATTTACCTTTCACAAGATTCTCTATTTTTGTTTGGATAACCGCATTACTTCCCCAAACTCCTGACTGTGGTAAGCTATCCTCTCATCGCACCTGATACTGAAGGAATTCATTTTCCAAGTTCTAATCCTTGAATTCCCAACTTTTTTCTCCATTCACTGACCAAGGCGGTTGACCAGGTTAGTATATGAGCAAACTTTAAATATGGAGGCAATTATGGAGGAAAGGTTTCTGCATGGATCTCAACTGACGTGATAAAGGAGCTCAGCTAATAAAGTACCAAGACTGTCTTAATTATCTACTTATATTATAATCATAAAATTAGAGAAATCACAAATCACCACGTGGTACATACAATTCCTTCACTTCACAGAAAAGAGAATCCTATAAATCAGTGATCCTTGGCGTTTTGGGCCAGGTCCCACAGTAAGTCAGTGATAGGGCTGGACCTTGAACTTAACTTTTCTAATTTCTATTTCTACTCCAAACCGCTTTCATCATTTAACAGTCTTAATCCCCATGTTAGTTAAATGTTCATAATACCAACAACTCTAATTGTCAGGGAGCAAAATTAACTATTCAACAATTCTTGCATAATTTGAAAAACTGAAGATGTTCAAAAAAGACCTAAAAGTGAATTTTTTAAAAGTTGTTCTTGTCTCTTTGATTTAGAGGCAACTGAACTTGAAAAGAGACTTTCTGATTAATTTCTGTGGATTTATTCTTTGGAAATGCCCATTTCCACTTAGAGTGGCTTTTAAATGGCTGATGTGGCTCAAGAGGTTTGCGAAACCTAAAAAAAAAGAAACCCTTGTGTGACTATGAGAAATAGCTATATATTTTTTATCCACAAAATACACAACTTTAAAAATTAAGTGTAAATAGACTTGGAAAAATAAGTTCAGTCAACACTGAGACTTTAAAAATTGGCTTGAAAAGTGTACAACTCAAAAGATAGTGAGGTTTTCCAACTCCCCCAAACACGAGATGTGTTTTCTAACCATGTGCTAAGTTTCAGCAGTAGGCTTACAACTCAGGTCAGTTTCATTGCAGCAAAAACACCCCCAGACTGAGTTCATTCCTGGTTTCTGTTTTGCAGTAGAACTGAACACAGGGCTTCTTGGTTTCTTGGCATCTCTTGGTACAGGTGCTCACTTTCCACTTCAGTACACAATCTGTAGACTTTTTATGTTCTTTTCATGTTTATTTCTCACATGCCACAACTGTGAGGTTCGTGTCATGTACTTTGCTGGGTACTAAATTTTGATAATACTAATAGTCTGAACTCCAGCAAGAAGCACCAATAGAGCCCCATCTGATAGGGGCTTCCTTTCTCTCCTAAAAGAAGTTGTATGGTTGCTTGGCCCCAAGTGACTGGGAGTTACAAGTGATCCATCACCCCTCAAAGGAAACGTTTGTGGTAGTAGTGGAAAGTTGCCATTTGGCAAAGAAGAGTAGGGGAGAGCATAGTGAGTTCCACTTCAAAAAAATTTAATGCAAAGAATAACAGCTATTAGTGATACACATTAATGCCATGTAAGGTAGAGAAATCTAATGATAAATCCAGGACAAAAGAGGATGGGGGCAATTTGAAGACAAGAAAGATGTTTTGACAATTTTTATAATTTGTAAATTATTCCACAAAAATCTGTTCACAGATTTCTCTCCTTGAAGTGGCACAAAATTATAGTGAGTATGATTGTATAGTGAACATGATCTTTAAAAGCAATGCTGTGATTTTCAGTAAACTTGCTACCAACCAGCATTATCAGGAAGTGGGGTACCTTGAGTAATCAAATATCATATGTATCTCATGTAGATGTCTGATTTTTCAAATAAACCTGATTTAAAAAACAAACTGAGGGAAGTTTACTCTTTCACTGAGGATCAGAACTATAACCCTAGAACCTCCAAATGCCCCTGGGGGCATTTTCATGAACAAAAATTAGCATTACAATGTAGACAACAAAAAGGACTGTCATAGGGCATTCTCCTTAACAGAACACTGGATAACAAAATTTTCTCACCAAAGAATCCATTAGATAATAACCACATACTTTTTCCATGGTTTTAATACTTTATTCTGTAGGTAGACCACTACTGTTAGCCAGTGCTACATACCTCTCTTCAGTATTAATTCCACTCACCTAAAAACTACAGCAAACTAATTAAGCCATTCCGAGTTAAGTCTACTGTTTCACGTTTGATGAAAATAATGTTGTTTACCACAATTATGTGGATGTCTGCATGCAATGCATAATTAGCACAGTAACAACGAACATGGGAACATTAGCTCTACCTCCGCCCCCATGTTTGTTGACTTACTGTGCATAATAACTGGTATTGAGACTGTAACAAGATCTGAGAATAAAGCTCTTAGTATCCAAAACATTTTCTAAGTGAGGCATTTGTCTCCCGACAGAAACTGTCGGACAGGGCACTACTCAGTTATTTTGTTGGCAAAAGCTCATACTCTGGAAAGCAGAAATATGACTAGAGATGGGCATTAAGCATGTTCTCTAATGGACGTGAATTACTTTTATAAAGTGAAATTCGTAACATAAAGAAAGGAACTTCTATTATCCAAATTTATCATGACTTTTCAAAACTGTGAGAAAAGCAGACTATGACTCTGATGCTAACATATCTGGGGAGAAGCTCTGATTTATATTTAGGTGCCAAGAATTCCACTTTCATGCCCCAAAGTTAAGCACTATCCATGTGAGAGACTACTATACAATATACTATTATCTACTACATTTATTGTAGATTTACTTATAAATAAATCTACTATAATCTATGTATAGATTTACTTATAACATTATTTACTATATTTATATTTATAATATATCTACTATATAAGCATGTACTGATCCTCACATGTGGCCAGATACGTTATCTTCAAGTTGTAATACAAGTATTGGAGAACAAGAACAGGGAACAATGATTTGGGGGAAAGTGTACCCATTCTTTTCGAATAGAAACAGCAGAGTATTGATACATTATTAACACACCCAATGGAGGAGTCCACAGCACAATCAAGTAAACTATCAAAAGTAATGAGGCTTACTGTAAATGGAAATAAAATATATCAAAACCAATTATTCATAACAGTAGATTTTTAAAATATTCTTCCACTTTCCCATTAACTAAATAATAAACTGAGATCTATTCTTACCAGTATTCCTTTTAGTTCATTCACTGCACTTTCAGAGCCTTTTGAAGATTCTGGCTACAATTGTAAAAAGAAGAAAAATGACTGAGTAATTCAGTTTTAAGATACCCAACAAAGATTTTTACATGGCAAAGTGTTGGTAGCTTATATTGACTACATTTTTAAAAATTAGGTCTATGTCTTACAGTTAGGAAAAAATATTAGACATGCTAGTGCTCCCAAGGAGCAGTTAAATAGAAACTTAGAGGTAAGAGTCAAGCTACCATCTTCTACACATCATTTTGTTACCTACCATCATCATATGTAGAAAAGATTTGGTAAACATTAAATTTCAAAGATTTAATTCCAAATTATTCAGAACATTTTACAATAAACTCTCCCCACTCTCATTGCTGGGCTTGAGCCAGCAAGCGAGGACTAGGAAGGCAGCAGTGCAGAGCAGAAAGCAAGCAACAGGGCAGAAAACCTCTCCCAGCTCCGTTAGCTCCAGGCCAAGGCCAGCTTACAGAGGACTGGCACGTCTAGTTTCATGAATTTCACGACAGGGATCAGCAGAGAACCCGGATTACAGGAGAGTGTTAGCATCACCGGCTATCAGAGCAGTAAAAGACCTCAGAGGGCGTGCAGTCCAAGTACTTCATCTTACTTATGAGGAAAGTTACACTTTGAGGAATTCTGTATTTGAGTCAGGTGTCTCGATTACAAGCCCAGTTCTCATCTGGCTACACCACGAACAAAATAATTTGAAATGAAATTCTGGGTAATACCTGCCTGCCCCATAATACCACAGACTCTGTGGACCCCACAATGAAAAGATGGCTGAAAAAAAACCCTCTGATCTTCCCCGTACCACTTCCTTTCACAAAGGAGATGAAGAGAAAACCTGCAAGGCACAGTGAAAGGAATCACTCAGGCCTCTCATTCCTAGAAAAGAGGCAAGGCTAATCTTTCATCAAGAGATGGGAGGTGATTAATGGCAACCTATAATTCTTTCCTCTCAAAAGATAATAAAAGAATAAGACCCTATTCCAATTTTAAAAAACATACAGTTAGGGCTTCCCTGGTGGCGCAGTGGTTGAGAGTCCGCCTGCCGATGCAGGGGACACGGGTTCGTGCCCCGGTCCGGGAGGATCCCACATACCGCGGAGCGGCTGGGCCCGTGAGCCACGGCCGCTGAGCCTGCGCGTCCGGAGCCTGTGCTCCGCAACGGGAGGGGCCACAACAGTGAGAGGCCCGCGTACCGCAAAAAAAAAACAAAAAACAAAAAACAAACAAACAAAAAAAACATACAGTTAGAAAAAGTGAGAGAGAGAGAGGTTTGCTGCTCACGTACAAATTAGACTAAGGTGTTCAACTTTCACAGCCTCCATTTTCTGTGAAATACACATGCCATCAGCGGCAGTCACAAGTGCCAGTCAAAAGCTCTAAGACACTAATCTTTTTTTTTTTTATGTTTTTGTGGTACGCGGGCCTCTCACTGCCGTGGCCTCTCCCGTTGCGGAGCACAGGCTCTGGACACGCAGGCTCAGCGGCCGTGGCTCACGGGCCCAGCCGCTCCGCGGTATGTGGGATCCTCCCGGACCGGGGCACGAACCCGCGTCCCCTGCATCGGCAGGCGGACTCTCAACCACTGTGCCACCAGGGAAGCCCTGGGACACTACTCTTAGCCACACCAGCGCCACCACCAGCACCAAGGACTTCAGTGACACGCAGTCACACTAGTGCTCGCAAGGCGGGCTTGACGTCTGTAGGTGAGCTGTTCGGCGACACGTTACGACGTCTGAGCAAACACCCTGCCTAAAGGCATACGCAAAAGGGCTGCCATGCCACTCAAGTTGCCCTCTGACTGCACACTCTCATAACTGGTGACATTTCAGGAAAGTACGGATGGCACTGGGGGAAGAAGTCTGCACTGAGGCATGCAGTGACGATTTGTTTTAAAGGTTACTGACCAGGTCATTCACCACTGTATCTACACAGTTTTAATGATTTCCAGCAAAACAAAACAAAACAAAACAGTTGTCCACTGATCCTCGTTCAGCTGTCCTCCAGAGTTTGAACTGACATTAAATAATGTGTAACTGTTGAAAGAGTCACGGCAAGAAAGAAAAAGGACAAAGTGATACACCGAAAATGAAAGTACATACAGAACACTGACTGCTTACGATTTAAGAAGTTTTCAACATTTTTCTTTCTAAACTAATTTTGTTTCTTTTACGACACTGCATTTTTCTCTGGTAATAATTTGGTTTTGCTATTCTTTCCGAACTAGTTGTGACATGAAAGCCATAAAAATGTATTCTTTTCTAAGGTTCTACTTAGACTCTGCATTTTAAAGTGGTTTCACATTTTACTCCATTTGACCCTAACAACAACCATGTGAGCCAGAGAGGGTATTTTATGGAGAAGAAGCCCAGGAAGCTGGGTGATAGTGCAAGGACCCGACTCCAACAGCAGTGCTCTTCACTCACTCACCAGACACTGGCACTGAAAGAGCTGTGCCCAACTATCTACACGCTCAGCTTCTCGTCCAGTTCTACATTCTGCCCACTTGCTTTCAGAGCTCTAGCACAAGACTGAATTACTCTCCACAGCTGGCTGAAGCTTCCATTTCCCTAGATGTGAATCTTCTCTTGGCGTGGAATGCTCGTTCCCTCTTCCCAACCCCCTTTCCCTGGACAGCTCACACCATGGCCATTCCTGCCTTGTCCAGTTATCTTGTCTGCCTGTGACAAAGTGGCAACTTTAAAAGCCCAGCAGAATTTCTAGTGAACAGTCATGACACTCAGGAACACTGAAGTAGCTGAAGGAGGGCATCCTTGAGAGTCAGAAAGGACCATAAAGTTTGGTTTAAAGGAAGAGGAAGAAGAAAGAGAACCAATCTGCTGACACCTTATTAGAGTGAGGAAAGAAAAAACATTTTTCAAGAAAAATGTCAAAAACTCTACTATTGAGTCTATTTAAATGGGACAGATATACAAGGGGAAGGAAAAGCTCTGAACTAGACACTAGGTACTTCCACAGACCCTGGAGCTCACTGTGGTCTAGCTTAGAAGACAGCTGATGATACAGATACACAACTTTCTCCTTGAAGTGACCTGGAATAGGTCTGTGAAATTAATGGGAACAATCTTACAAACCTCACTGTTTTTCAAAAGTTCTCTTAGGTCTGCTACGGTATATGATGTGATCCCCACGCTCAGATTCCCCTCCCCCCCACACTAAAACAGAAGCCTCGGGAAGGCAAGGATCTTTGTGTCTTGTTTACTGCTTTACTCCCAGTGCCTAAAACAGTACCTGGCACATAGTAGATACTCAATAAATACTTGCTGAATTATACACAACAACCAGGAATTGACGAAAATAAAGGGCGTGCTAATTGTTACTTGTTTGGTATAACAGTTCATATCAATGTCCCTCTCAAGGAGACGGCAGCACCCTGCAACCACAGGACTTACTTTCTGTAGTGACCTAGGTTTCCTATGGGTCAGAGTCCTTCTGAAAAGTGCTTGTATGAAGCAAAGGCTTTTACGACACATTAGCCTTAACCCAAGATTCGACAGTCAATTCTGATGTAGCTTTCATCAGATTTCAAACTTTTACATTAAAAAAAAAGAAACATCAGGGGAAAAAAGCATTTACTCATTCCATACCTTTGCCTTGGGTCTAGCTGTCTGATTAACTGGTCTGAGATGAACTCCCTTTTTAATTCTGTCCATCATCTCTTCAACTGCTTGCCTCTTCAGATCTGTGACTTCTTCAGCTATTCAAAGAACACACACATAAATCATCTTATGTTACAAGAAAACTACTTCCTATTTCTGGTGACTTAGAGAGACTGCACTATGTAATTAACCACAGTCATTTTTCAGACAGAGTCACAAAACACCAATAATTTACTAAGGTTAACAGCTCCCAGGTAGCAATATTTTTTTAATAAAAACCTTTTAATAAGAGATTTGCTTTGAGAAATAAGAGTTATAAAATTTAAGGTCTAATTTGTAGCCTGGAAATCAATATTGTTTCATCTATGTTAAACAAAGTACCTTTTGTTCCGTTTGTCAGCATAATAACATACCTGAATTTCTCCAGGTCTCTAAAAACCTAATTTTGTACCTAACTCCAAATAATCATTCACTTTTGTCTCAAAGATGTTTTTGTAACTTATAGTATAACCTATGTCAAAGAAATCCAACTAAAGCAGGATTAACTATCAAAAAGCCCATTTGAAAATAAAAGATCAAAGAGATTTTTTTACCTGTTGGAAGAAATCCACAGTCAAAAGATGAGCAGCAAGTAGATAAAATCTATTTTTAAGTTGCCATCTTTTGTTTAGGAATCACATGGGAAGGAAACATTTAAGCAAACCTTTTTCAAGTCTTTTAAAATTGTCAATGTTAAAAGAAAACATACATCCAGAAATGACTGCAGTTAAGTAATTAAATTTGATAAAAAATTTCAACTGTCTATTGTTTAATCTTTACACTCTTTGGCTGCAAAAACAATAAAGCTGTTGAAATATGTATCAACTAGATGAATGCAACTGAGGTGAGCTGAGACTTGTTGGTCAGAAGAGTGAAATTTGTCTCTTACACAACAGCTTAACCAAAAGCACCAAATCATTCTGGAACATTTATCACCATTAATGCAGCTCTAGATCTTGTGTTTACCTCCAGCTAACTCACTGTATCCAATACATTCAAGTTTAAATATCTCATAAAGACCCTCCAACAGACTCCACATTGTGGGGCAGGCATATGGTAGGCACTCAGCAAGCATCTACCTACTGACTGACTTGTTGAAGTTCGAGCTTTAAATGGCTATCAATAGTTTTACTATTTGAGCAGAAATAATTAAACCTCAAAAGAATGGCTCCTAAATGGAGGCAGTCACAACTATATCCCCCAGCTAATTCACAGTCGTGTCAGGCTTTGCGCTAAGGAGGCCGAAATCATGGCTTCTTTTACTGCTATATGGCAGACTTCACTCTAACCCTGGGTAGCTATTCCTCTTATACATGCCGAGGGGAGCAACTTAGAGAATCCAGAAGGTTCCATTATCCTCCACTCTGCAACATCACTGTGATGGGATCACTGCTATATTCATCATATAACCTAGGTTTTCTGATACAGTCCTGGTTTCAAATAGTGTTGTCATCCTCAGAAGCCACTGAAATGCTGGGAATTCAAATTTCTCAATATCCAAACAGCATTTTTCAGTTCCAGAAGTCAAAAGAGTATCTTTTGTGAGGCAACATGGGAGACATGGCACCAAGGTCAGAACTTATCCACCAATAAACGAAAAGACAACAAAACTGTGGGTTGATCAACTATGTGCCCTTAAGCAGTATTTTCTAAGGCAGCCTCTGCTGATGGCTCACAAACATCAACAAGGGAACAGACAAGAAAATTACTATGAACAGAGATTCATTCATTCATTCATTCATTCACTGACTCACTTATTCAATATCTGAATACCTATTATGCACTACATGGTCCTTTTGCTGACCGTTTTCAAAATCAGAGGAAATAAGACCCATATCTGTCATTCAAGCACCTGGTATGGGTATGGAATTTATTCCTGGGAATTAAAAAAAAATCTTCAAAACACATTCGATTTTCAGAAAGGCTGCCATTTTGAGTAAGACTTGGGAAGAGCTGCATGGCAACAGGAACACCGCCTACAAACAGATTAGCACTCTGTAAGGAATGACTAAAACTCAATTAAATGCACAAAACAAAAACTAATTAAGGCAGACAGATGGAGAATTATGGTCAACACCATTCAAGTCTGCTGCAGCATCTAACATAACAGGAATTTAAAGTAGTTTCTTATCTTTGCTTGCCAGAATCATAGTGATAATTCAGAGAAGTGCCACTATCTGTATTGTGTACAGATTATAAACCAGGCTCATAAAATTTTCTCAGTCTTTTTCAAACATAAAGGCTTAATTGGTCTTAAGGAAAAGAAATCACTCTTATCAGATTCCCTACTCAGGCACAACACAAGGGCAATGGCTAGGTTAGCTACACAAGCTTTCTCTCTCACTGACCCTGTTTTTGAACTAGCAAAATGCAATCTATACGAACTTCTGAACTATTAAGCAGTTCTAATAAATCTGCAAGAATCACCTACAGAGAGCTCATGGTATGTTTTGTAATTCTTTTCTGCAATCACGCAGTTGGTAATTGTCTCACAAAAGCATGTAATCAGGGGGACAACAGAAATATGCAGGATACTGGAGATTAAAGAAAAGGGACAAATGAAGACAAGGGGTCTAATGTTATTGAACTGCCACAGGAAAATAAAATCAAATGTTCTTTGAGTTAGTGCTTCCATGTCAGTCTTGGATCGGAAAGCTACATGTAATTAATTGAGGCTTAAATTTTAAGACCCACTTGAAAAATAAGTTAGTTCCTCAAAAAAAAAAAAAAAAAAAAAGACCTACAGACAAAACCATCACCTTATTGCTCAATAAAACCTTTTGGTATTACCTAGAGGAACTAAAATGAATTTTTAAATGCCACAGGTTTACTTTTCTCTTTCAATAACATTTTTAAAAAGGCATTAAAAAAATCTTATGGCACCGTGATGCACAAAATTTCTAAAGAACATATCATGGTTGAGTAAGTTTGGATTTGACCTACAGTCATAAAGTTAAGAAAATTTCCTTAACTACAATGATCACAAGAGCCTGCTGAATGAGGACTTCTGCCCTTCAGGGTGATTGGTACCATGCCTTTTTTTTTTCTTTTTTAGGTAACATTTTGAATAGTTTCTATGTTATGGGCACTACTCTAAATGCTTTACATGTTGTGAGACTCATAATTCTTAAAACAACTCTATGAAATAGGAACTATTATTCCCATTCTACAGATTAGCAAACTGAGGTAAGAAAATATCAACAAATTAATGACCTAAATATATGATAAACAGCAGGCATACCTCTCAAATCTCAGAACTTGTCCAATAAATGCATTCTTAATCAAAATTAGAGTAATTAACTGCAAAGTATGTAATGATTTCTTGTGTTTAGATCTTAAAGCTACTTCTAAAATATTTCACAGACCTTCCCTACAATCAAGGTTTTTAAGAGTCATAACCCAACAATAAAAGTTTCTCCATTCATAAGCTCTGAAAATCATACCAGCTGTATAGCAAAAGCCATCATACGATGCTAATATAAGAAAACACTGTGATAGCGGGACTGGTTCCTATGTTATAAATGCAAACTCCAAAGTGTCTCAGATGACCCCAATATTGATGCTCTACATTCATTCATCATGCCTTTAATCACTGTTGATCCATTCAACAACTATTTTTTAGTGTGAATGACTAACAAAACACTATAAACTACCTTGCCAGAGAGAGCAAAGTATGGCTATGGTATCTATCATTTAAGGCAGTATGATTTTAGGGTGGCCCCAGTTTAAAAATCTCCTGATCAACTTCTGTGTCTGTAACTACTTAGATTCCCAAAGTAACAATTCAGTAGCTCAAGGATGAGGGGGGAAATGCTGCCACATTTCATGAATTGTAAATGAAATATCATTTTCATAAGGAAAACTGCATGGTTTCTAATACTGGGAGTTAATAAGTTCTAGAACACATCTTTTTAAATTTAAGGGTGCTGTTGAGGTTGATAAGCTAATAATGTAATTTACTGAGAAGGGGAATTTATTTTATTCTGACTGCCTTCTCGACCCTCTAAGACTTAACCAATTTTCCCAAAACAAGATTGAAACAAACAAAATTTTAATCTTAATTACAGTGTCAGGGAAGGCTTACAGCCAGTAACCCAAGAGCAGGGCTGCCCTGCAAATCACCAAAGGCAGGACTTCTAACTCCTGCAATGCCTTGGCAAAGCAGAATTTGCCTTTTAGTTGCATTACAAGGGGCTGTAGGAGGCAGGGGCAGAAAGTCAGTTCATACAGATGATAAAATCAAACAGCTTTCGTTTGTAATGGTGCTGCAAGGTTCTTGCTAAGAAGGAAAGACCAAGTCTAAACTTTGATTCATTCAATATGCGTGAAAGCTGTGGGAGGCTGCAGAGGGAAGTAAACCCTCACAGAGCCTGCAATCTGTTCGGGGGAGAGATGTGGAAATAACCCCAACACCAGAGCAGAGGCTGGGGGGTGGGACATTAAATCCTCACAGCCAGACAATTTGAAGTGAACTGCTACAGCAATACACAGTAATGAGCCATTCATTCTGGATTATTAATACTCATAAAGAAAGGAAGAGGAGGAAGAGACTGGGAACACACCAGACAATATGCTGAAACCTGAATGGGAGACACGGAATTAGAACAGTACCTTGCTAGAGGGACGGGCAGGAGGGCAATTCTGGAATGAGGAAAGACAGGAACAAATGCACAGGAGGCTTAGACGTAAGGGGCCAGCCATAAGGTGAGACAGATGTAATGAGAAATGAGGCTAGAGTAAAGGCAGAGAACCATCTCTAAGCAGACAGGGTTTGAGATTCTATTCTGAGGCAGGGAGAAGCACAGAAATGGGATAAGGTGTAGGACAACATAATGAGACCTGGTGTCTGAGAACACGGCACTGCAGAGGTATGAAAATGGCTGGGGCGGGGCAAGGAGACCTGGAGGCAGGAAAAGGGGGCCAAGAAGTTTGCACCCATTTGGGCTTGAACCAGGCTAACCTACCATGCTCCATAATTAAAACAGGTTGAACAAACACTGCTGAGTTTCATTTGGGTTCTACGGTCCTCAGGCATAAAGGCCCGAGATCTGGGGCCAGCATTTCAAGCTTCTGCTCTCAGCGTGGGCCCACATCAAACTGCCCACAGCTCTGTGCACTGACTCTGCACCTACCCACCTGGGGCCTCTGCTCAGCAGGAAACCTCTTCTCGCTCCATCCCCATCTCTTCCTATTATCCTCAGCTTCTCCCTCTCCAAAGAATCACAGGGTCCTGTGAATTTTACCTCCCTAAACGGCTCCTGAATTTATCCAGTTCTTTCTCTCTCTACTGCTATACCACCCACAGCTCAGCCCCATCAACATTCACCTGAATGAGCGCAACAGTCTTCCCTCATCCACTCTCATTCCTGTACAGTCTGTTCTCTGTTCTCTCACCGTAGCCAGTGTAACTTTTTACAAAGGACAAATCTCATCATGTTACACTCCTACTTAAACTTCTACTGCCCTTAGGATAAACATCAAAATCTTGACCACCGCCTCTAGAATCTGGCTCCTGTCTACCTAGTAGACTTGCACCCCATGTTCTAGTAATATCAACTTTCTTTCAGTTTCCTAATATGCCAAGCTCCTTCCCCAGTTTGGACCTTTGAACTGTTGCCCCTCTATGTGATCTATTTTACCATATATACCCAGACCTTCTAAATCCACAACTACTCAGCTTAAACATCACTTGCTGACACCAGTAGTCCACCTCCATAATCTCTTAGATCAGTACTGATAATCACTCCTCCACAGTACTGATCAAAAAAATGTATTTAAATAATTATATATTGCACTGGTAATTACATGTTTACTTCCTGTCTGCCCCACTCAAATGTGACTTTATGTCTTGTATCTCCAGTACAAAGCACTGGAGAGAACATAGAAAGTGCTTGACAAAGTCTCAGTTCATTGCTATCAACTCTAAAAAGCCTTTCCCCAGGACTTCCCTGGTGGCGCGGTGGTTAAGAGCCCGCCTGCCAGTGCAGGGTTCACGGGTTGGATCCCTCGTCCGGGAAGACCCCATATGCTGAGGAGCAACTGAGCCCATGCGCCACAACTGCTGAGCCTGTGCTCTAGAGCCCAGGAGCCGCAATTACTCAGCCCCCGTGCTGCAACTACCGAGCCCACGTGCCACAACTACTGAAGCCCGAGCACCTAGAGCCCATGCTTCGCAACAGAAGAAGTCATTGCAATGAGAAGCTTGTGTACCACAACGAAGAGTAGCCCCTGCTCGCCGCAACTAGAGAAGGCCTGCGCACAGCAACGAAGACCCAACACAGCCAAAAATTCATTAATTAATTTAAAAAAATAAACATAAGGAGTGGTGATTGTATAGCACAGAAAATATAGCATATATATATATATATATATTAAAGACCTTTCCCCAAATCCTTATTTGGAATTACTTCCTCTCTTTCTTTTACACCCCAAAGTACCTCACCCCTTAATGAAAACACATTTCCCAGCATCCCTCACATTCCAGTGATATGTGTGAGCGTTTACCTGCTCTAGACAGTAAGCTACATGAAGACAATGACTGTTCTTTGGTTCATTCTTATAGCTGTTAAGTTCACATTTCTCCCCAACAATCTGTTCATAGTCAAAGAGCTAACAAGTATGTCTACTGTTGAAAAATTGTACACCATCAACAAAAAGTTAACCAAAGGGGTGGGGTGAGAATTACCTGTTTCCGGTTGAGCTGCCTTTTCTTTCTTAGCACCACTGCCACTGGGGTGGGATCGCTTCCGGATCATGGACATGAGGGATCTTTAGGAGAAAGAAAAAAATCAACAGGATTAGTGGATGCCTTATGATCCAAGAAATAAAATGTACAGATTCTAAATAATCAGTAAAAATCCAACTCTTCTCTAAGTGCATGAATATATAACTAGAATTTAAGTAGCCTACTTTCCACTTTAATAAACTGTTAAATTTTTAAGAAAGAGAAAGATGTCTCATCCCTTTACTGTGTAAAAACCAAACTAGTTACTGGGAGAAGGGGGCTGCTAACATTATTACTAAGTTTATGCAGAGACATCTGCAAAGCAAAATAGATACAGAAAACCTTTCAATATCCATATTTAAAATTCAGAAACAGCTATCTATGTAATACATTTGAGTGAGAGGGAAGGACAAAAGAATTAGGGGATGTTTTGGTAAATATCTATTTGTGAAATATGGGCATAAAAACATCTGAATCTGCACAACATAGACCAGATACTTCAGCGATAACATATATTCAGACCACTGTCTCTCTGGTCCATGTTTTAAAAATCTGTGTAAAATCCAAATCATGATAAATTTGACATGAAAACTTAAAACCTCCATATATTAAAAGACATCATAAAGAATAAATAGAAACTCTACAAATCAATGAGAAAAAGCACACACCCAACAGAAAAAAGGACAAAACCAAGAAACCCTATACAAAAGGATGTCCAAATTTCCAACACACATACAAACAGGTTCTTGACTTCTTTAGTTATTAGGAAAACATAAATAAAAGCCACATTTGAGGTTTTACTACACACTCATCAAATAGGCAGAAAATTTTAAGTCTGATAATATCAAGTGTTGGTAGGTTTGTGGAGTAACAGGAATTCTCAAACTGAAGATGTATAAATTGATAGCACCGCTTTTGAAAACTGTTCAGCGTGAAGATAGACATATCCTATGAGCCAGTGATTCAACTTCCATATATCTTACAGGAGTACAAGCACTTGTGCACCAGGAAGCATGTACAGGAATGTTCATGTAGAATTTCCATAACTTCCCTGAACTGGGAATGACTCAAATGTCTATCAGTATTACAATGGATAAACACATTTTGGGACATTCATAAAGTGGGTTACGTATCAATGAATATGAATCAACTTTGGCTACATAAAATAATATGGATGAATCTTACAAAATAATATAAAGTGAAAAGAAAAAGACACAAAGGAATACACTACAATTCCAATTATATAAAGTTATAAACAGACCGTATATGTATTTACAGTAGTTTAAGGATATGTATATAGGCAAAAAAAACCCTTTTCTTTAAGAAACGGATAAAAGGATAGGACTTGAGGGTACTAGCATTGTTCTATTTCTTGATTTTGATGGTGATTACGTGGATACTCATTTTATATTATTTTAAACTGTACATAAGTGTACACTTCTACATATATATTATCACCCCCACCAAAAAAAAAAAAAAGAATCAAGAACTTTGAAATTCTTTCAACTACATTATAAATGTCCTCAGTGTTGTAAACTGGATTTGACAAAATACAGTCCTGAGGAAGACAAACTGGGAAGAGAGGCATAATGCTGCCTCCAGGAAAAGGGGCAACTGGATACACAGTACTATTTGCTCTGAGGACAGAACAACTTGATGTTCCTTAACCACTATCATTTTTAGATTGTTTTTTTACTTCTTACTTCTATCTTTGGTTATATTATTAATCCCCTCCCTAATTGCCTTTTCTTAAAATTCTCACACATACTGAACAATCTCCCACAAAGCATAGCAAAAAGAAAGTGCTACATCCTACTCTACCCTGTGAAGTTTCCAGGACTTACCAACTGGGAAACAATCGGTCACTGAGCTTTTAACTTCATCTAGTTTGTCTTCTTTGGGCTCATAGTGGCCCAAAATGTAATTAAATTATTTTCACAAAACTTCTAATTTGCACAGAACTTTAAAACAAGTACATTTCAATCCATAAGGTGAGGGAATTAAATGATGCAAACTTTATTTTTTCCATTCTGTCAACTGAAGACAGGAATATTCAATGTCTACTTGTTAACATTCCATAGAAGGGTGGGGTTTGGGGAGGGCTCTCACTAACCAGAGGCCTCTCCTCATTCTGGAATGACCCCATCTCTGGTTCTGAGGGGAAGTTTTGAGAATGCGTATTATTGTACATAAAGATTACAAAGCAAGAAGTTATTGTACTGCTCAGAACAGTTGTACGTATTTACATAAATGAACTAAGAATATATGTCCAACACTGCAAACCACCTAAGGAGATAAGAGAAAGTGCTAGCTTTAAATGTTCTGAAGTATAAGTTGAAGACTGATATGGTGTCCACAGGAAAATCATCTGTAATATTAAACAGAACTGTCAAGATGTTGCATAGACTAAAGAGAAAATATCAACAGACAGTGTGAGTTTCACAGGACAGATGAGAAGACCAGGACAAGACATCTGGGACCAATCATCCAAACCTCTGGCTAAAACTGCCCCAGGTGGAAAATATTCACCTTGAAATTCTTCAAGTGTTCTTCACGCCCACTGTGATGCTTATTTATGAGTCAACTTGACTGGGTCATGGGGTACTTGGATAAATGATCAAACATTATTCTGGGTATTTCTGTGAGGGTTCTGGATGAGATTAACATTTAAATTGGTAGCCTGAGTGACTGTCCTCCCTAATGTGGGATGGGCCTCACTCAATCAGTTGAAGGCCTGAATACAACAAAAGGTGACCCTCCCCCAAGTAAGAGAAAATTCCTCCTGCCTGACTGCCTTGAAACTAGGACATCTGCTCCGTCCTGCTTTTGACTCAAACTGAAACACTGCCTCTTCCTGGCCTGTTGACCTTCAGACTGAAACAACGCCACAGGCTCTCCTTGGTCTCCAGCTTGCTGACTCACCCTGAAGATCCTGGGACTTGTCAGCCTCCATAGTCATGTGAACCAATTCTTGAGAATACATTCTTTTTATGTATATGATGTGTATGTACACATGTACACACACACACACACACACACATCCTATTGGTTCTATTTCTCTGGAGAACCCTGACTAATACACTAATATACCCTACCCTTTCCCCGTGAGCCACACCACCTGGCCAGGACCTGTCCTTTCACTCCATTACTACAAAATGACCAAGATATGCCTTTTTCCTCTCTTAACTCTCTCCCATCTGTCCTCTAAGTCAAATGAGCAGGAAGAGGAAGGGAAAGCAATAAAGCCACTTAAAGAAGCCACAGGCTCTAGTCTTTTTCTTCCACTTCCACTTCTATCCATGATCTACATCAGGGTAAAACAAACAGCTCAGGAACAAAGCTGGAAAACCTTGATTAGTGGATTCAAAGTCCACTGAAACTCAATACAAATGCAAATATACTTTTTTTTTTTTTTCCGCAATACGAGGGCCTCTCACTGTTGTGGCCCCTCCCGTTGCATTGCAGAGCACAGGCTCCAGACACGAAGGCTCAGCGGCATGTGGGATCTTCCCGGATCGCCACGAACCCGTGTCCCCTGCATCGGCAGGCAGACTCTCAACCACTGCGCCACCAGGGAAGCCCCTGCAAATATACTTTTTTGACAAGAAAGTACTCCTTACCAAAAAAATAAAAATCTCTTTCTACTGAGAAATTATATCTTATACTACTTAAATTCATCTTAAAATAAAAATCATTCATGTTATTCAATGAAAATTTTCTTTAACGGGCCTTATAAGAGTTCATGCTCTAGATATACATAGTCTGAGTCCCACTTTCATTTCTCAGTGTGACTGTAGGATGCTTTTTGAGAAAATATTCTATTTAGGTTATACTTTACTTTTAATTCTAAGGGCTCTCAAGGTTTCAGAGACTAAAAATTAAAAGCCAACAGCAAGATTATGATCGTTTTTTAATAGTTCTCCCTCCTCACAGACAGAAGTGACTTTTCTTATCAAGCTCAAAATTCTAGACCTTAGAAAAAAATCAAAGTGATGAATTTCCTATTTTAAATGTCAAATTCAGAATATCTCTTACAGATTTAGCTACCCAGGAGAGAAAGAATTTAAAATACCTGAAATTCTTTCAATTGACTCTTGGATCGATCACATGTAAAAATTATTTTGCCTTAACTACGTCTGTGGCTTAAAGTAGATCTGTTAGGTTTTTGTTAGTTCAGTACTTTTATTTTTTAAATAACTGAACAAAGCATAGCTTTCAAATTCAAGTTAGTGAGAGAAAAACATGAAAAACATTCTGGAGAAGCTCAAAATTCCTTGATCGTCCAGCTAAAGGAAATCCTAATGATACGGACTGAAGTTTTAAAACTGAAGTATTATCAAAAAAATTGTTTTAGATGTCTAGCTCCTTGGTTTGGAACATCCACATGAAATTTAAACATCTACAACAGAAGAACACTGTAGGCCACAAGATGTCTTTATATGTTACAAGAAAGGAATGATACACTGGCCTTCAGAAAATTCTCTGAGACACCTGCTGATATCTTTCATACTTTTTACCACCACGCCCCTCAAAATGATGCATCTAAGCCCGTATTGCTTAAAAAGGGTACCAATAGCATAAACTTCAGTTTCTCTGACAAGGACTAACATTTGATGCAAAGCAGTCTTCCTGCACGTGCTTACCGGATAGGATTTGGAGGGGGAGGAGGAAGCGGTGGTGGAGGAGGAGGCGGGGGAGGTACCGAATTCTCAGACTGGTTCACCCGTTTCTGGAGTTCATCGACTGCACAGAGAGCAAGCATTCAGAAAAGAGCTGAAATAAGCAACTTAACACCTTATATATGTGTAAAGGAAAAAACAACCACTCTCAAAATCAATTTCTTTTATTAAAGCAAAGTTAGAAATTTCAGTATGAAACTGCAGAGCTCTTTAAACTTTTTATCATCAGTAAGAGAGGCCTTATATATGTTACAAAAAATTTACCATCTTTTTGCTATATATACAAACTATGGAAAAGAAAAAATAAATCAAGACAATGGCTGGATGGGTGGGAAGTAAGGATTGAGAGTAGGCTGAAGAAATATTTGTTAACAATAGAATTTACTACTCAAACACTAAGAAATTGTTAATACTTGACTTTTAAAGTATACAGACCAAGAATTAATTTTAAAGATGACATTTAGTGATGAATTTTAATAGCATACTTTCCTCCTCCACTTAATCTCCTTCAAAAACTGCAAATCCTAGAGTTCTTGATTTTAACCAGACTCAAGACTCTCAGAAACTTTTTGCTCTTTTGAAGAGCATTCTGGAAATATAATTTATTCATTCAATTCATTCAAGCCATTAATGAAACAAGTACTTACTAAGCTCCAACAATGTGGAAGAACCTATGCTCAGTGCTGCTCATGACACAGTTCCTGACTTCAAGAAACTCAATTTGAATTTATATCACAGATGTGAATGCCTCTAATTGGGCTCTAATGGGCTACAGGTACTGCACTCAGGAATAGCTCTCCCTCTACGCAGCCACTCTACTTTCCATGACTGACTACCCTAATGATTTGTGCATTTGTTTTTACCGTCAACACTTAAATAAGCAGTGGAGGCCAGGCTCCCTGACATCAAGAATCCTCTAGTTATTTCATATGCATGTGGCTGTTTCTCTAAAGGGAGTTTGAGATCCTCATGGACAAAAGGCATGGTTTCTTTTCTTCTACATTTCTTATAGCATCCTAGGGTACTAGGTATGGCTGGGTACACACACAGCAGACAATAACTAAAAAGAATGGACTACTCCTTAATTTTAGATCAATTTAAAAAAATAAATTGTAATTCACTTTCATTGTGGATTAGAAAGCATTGAATATTTTTTAAAGGAAAAAGCCTACTTGATTTTTCTGTACAGATTTCAAAATTCTAGTATAAAATTAACCAAAAATATCTGAAGTGAATATTGAAGCTGTTATAAAGGGAACAACCTGCCCCCTTAAATTATCTACTTTCCAACAGAAACTTATTACTTATCCCTGTGTAGTACTCCAACTCACACATTCTTGTTAAGCCTTCTAGAACTGAATGAATAAATCGTTTAAGTATCTCCTCGTGTTTTAAAAGTTTTTCCATTTAATATATATATCGTTGCCCATTTTATCGTTAGGTGTGATACTGAAAGTATTATTTCATGTGCATAATTAGACATCGAAAATGAAGGTAGTATAAACCTAAAAAGTTTAATTCTTTTTTAAAATGCACCCTAAAATGAATAAAGTAAGTATTTAACGAACACTCATCTCTGAAGCCCTGAGAAATGCTGAAGTTTTGGTCTTCCCACATTAATGATATCTCCGTCTCTTAATTCTGTATGTGATGCTCATAAAGGCTGTGAGTCCAAAGCAGAAGTCTAAATATTTGTGAATCATTTGATTACAGCGACCGTTCTAATGAATTACAATAGTCAGAAATAAGAAATTTAAAACAAATCTTGGTATTTTTCTATAGCATTTAGTAAATG
Source organism: Mesoplodon mirus (assembly GCF_964341445.2). Taxonomy (NCBI): domain Eukaryota; kingdom Metazoa; phylum Chordata; class Mammalia; order Artiodactyla; family Ziphiidae; genus Mesoplodon; species Mesoplodon mirus. The sequence goes on from NC_138977.1 coordinate 216,965,221, forward strand.
TACTGGTCATGAGAGATTCACATAGTAATAATAAGACATAATAAGCTACTCATTGCTTTTACCGGAATGCTTTAAATTTCTAGCTTTCTCCTCAGAATTCTGATATTTCAATTCCAATTCTTTTTTATCTTCTTCTAGGAGCTCCAGTTGCTGTTTGAGGTTGTGCATCTCTTTGCGGAGAGTTTCATTTTGTAGCTGCTCTTCTAATTTTTTGACCTATAAGTTATAAACAGACTTTTACGTGGTGACAGTTTTTCCTTTGTCAAGGAAAATAAGGGGAAAAATAAATGTTTCCCTTTTACTTTGCACTTCATAGCAAAGAGATTACAATTCATCTTAAAAGCCACACAAATCCTAGGATACAGATAATACTTAAGATCACTATCAGCAATGTGATTCAATATAAATTTATTGAAGACTTATGTCCCAGATAATTTAATTTTTAAATGTGAGTAGAAAAAGTAAAATATTCATTTAATTTAAGTAAAAAATTCATTTAAAACAGATTAACGTTTTTCTGCCCAGTTTCAAAAGAAAAACTCAGGTAATCTTAAAAATTTGGTGGGACAATTTGGTAACAAATATCAAAAACCTTAAAAAAAAATAAGGAAGAAAAGACCCTTGATTCAGTAATACTACTTTTAGAATTTGTGAAATAGTAAGACAAGTGTTCACATACATTAACTAGAATGTTCTTTGTAACAGGGAAAACTTGGAAATAACCTAAATGTCCACCAACATTACTGATTTAATAAATTATAGTTATGCTCGTTAAATGAAATACTATGCAACCATTTAAAAATCACATAACCTCACTATACACTGACATGGAAATATACATTACCAAATGGAAAAAATCAGGTTATAGAACCATATGCTTGGCATGATTCCATTTAACCTATATTCATAAAACTATACATTTACATAAAGTTTGGATATGCACCAAAATATGGGATTTTTAACTATTCTTAATTTTCTGCTTTAGCTTTTTCTGTATTTTAAAAATTTGTTTTATTATAATCATAAAAACAACACAGCTGTGTTTTAAAGATTGCTGAATCTGCAAGGGAACTTATAGACAGGTAAGAAATATTTTAAACCACATACCTGAAAGATTATCCAGAATAATTGTATGGTATAGTATAATAAGTTTTACTGACTGCTATAAGTTCATTTATAACTTTTACCTAATCTTCAGTACCTTTCCCACTACCCCAACATGGAACATACACAACAACTTAGTCCCATCCTCAATACAATTTACTAGGTTCTTGCACGCATTATTTACTAAATGAGTTAACTACAGTAGTAGAACTTTTCAGAACCAAAATTCCTAGCATAAGCTAAATAAAAATAAACCTTCTTTCATTCCCTTCATTTGAAAAGGTAATTCCTGCATATGGGGACAAAAAAAATTATTTCCCTTCCATCCTACTCCCCAGGCCTCTTTCCCAGGGGCAAGCACAGTTACCACGTATTCATCTAGAGGTTCTCTACATATACGTCAACATTTCTTATGGAAGAAAGAAAAATTAACTCTACCTCACAACCAACTTGGTAAAAACTCCAGGAACTTCCAAGGATTAAATGTCAATATTGTTGCTTAAATAGACTTCGACAGGTGGTAACAAATGGCAGCTAACAGCCTTTCCTTCACAAACTAAGTACACTGTAAGTAGTATAAACACTGATGTAATTTTTCTCAAGTGGTTTCTTTAATTTGAAAGGCTTTGTTCCACCTCTTCGCCTCTCCTCCTCCCTGCCTCTCTTTCTCACCCACCACGGTGACTATCCTTTCTGCCTAGCACACACAGGTAGGCTGTGTCAGCTGGAATAGCTCTACTCATACAAATTGAAATAACCACTTAGGAAGTCTTTAAACATATAGATTTGTACAAGTTTACAAAATCAGAAATTTTCCCTAAGCAAATAATTACTACTAACACGGACTTTTCCTCCCTCTTTGAATAAAACCTATGCCCTCCAACAAGCTCTTTGAGACCACTACACAATACACTCTCCTAGTGTATGCAGTCTCCCAAAACACAATCAACTCAACTTGGAAATGTGGATTTCCAAACTGCACTATCCAAGCTCTTTTTGAGTTGTATCTCTTTCCCTCGCTTCTTCTGACCCTTTGGACAGTTTAAAGATCATTATAAAGCCTACGAGAGTGCATAAATTTTAGTGGGATACTATAAATTAAATTCATTTGGTAGTTATTTTTTCTAAAAGGTGAAAAGACTGGAAAGACTTAGTCACTTAGGCAAAACATGGAACTATGAGCTACTGGACTGACTCTTCTCAATCTAAGTATGTGTGTGTATTAAAACTCCAGGAGAAAATCTGGTACCTTTTGTTGATGCTCAATTCTCTCTTCTTCAAGGAGCTGTATGAGTTTTGCATTTTCATCTAAAGCTTTCAAAAGCTGCTGGTCAGGAGCAGAGTTCTGTAGCAGAAGGTGGCTTTGTCTCTTTAGCTTGTTTTGTTCAATAAACATCTGCAAAAGTTAATTATAAAAATGTATATACCAATCATTCTCACACATCTCCTCAACTGAAACTGGAACAAAAGGAAAAGTGTGTGGAGTTTTTATTAAAAAGTTAAAGGCAATTTCTGAATTATAGTATAATGATTTTAGAAGTAATGATTGCTATGATTTCATTCATAACTTTTATATAATCTTTAGAACCTTTACTCTTGCCTCAGCACAGTATATATACAATAGTTTAGTCCTATACTGAAGTTTTTAATAATTTATTATTGCTTTAAAGTACATTAGTACTAACAGTAGCAGCTAATATTTATCAAGAACTTATGCCAGGTATTCTACTAAGTATTTTATACACATTATTTTAATCCTTACATCAATCCTATGAGTCGAATGTATCTGCTATGAAAAGCTAAAATGTACTAAACACTATGGGACAGATACAGTGGCAATCATTTTACATACATTTTATCATCTAATCCTTAGAACACCACTGTCAAGTAGACACTATTATTACCCCACTTTTACTAATAAGGTAACTGAGGCTCCGAGGGGTTAAGCAGCTTTCTCAAAGACACAAGTGAGTAGCAAAATCAGGATTTAAACCCAGATCTGTCCGATTTACAAGCCCACGCTCTTAACCATCTGGCTAATCTCCGTCCTCTGCTATCTACTAGACCTAAGATTCTGTCTTAAATTAGTTTTTCCCCAGTGTCAAAAGTAGTTAACAATAAGAGGGTAAAGAGGAGAAGGAAAAAGGTATATTAATATTTACTGAGCATTTTATAAAACAATTTACATATATTATTAACTTAATCTTCACAACTTTACATGATTGAAGGCAACATTATTTTCTATTCACCCATTATTTCTTTTCCTTAATACCCTACACAAGTCAGCCAATGGGTGATTCCAAGCATGAAATGTTTTTCAAATTCTGGTATCGGGCCTATCTTACAGTAGAGCAACAACATTTTCAAGTGAAATTTACATTCTTCCTCCATCTAACACCTCATTTCTCTGTAAAAATAGGTATAGATAGAGTGTGAATGAATGTGTGTGAGCGCACAAGTGCCAGGCTGGAGAAAAGTGAGACGGGAGGTGTCCACGCACTAGGGAAGAGTAATCAGTATTCCATCATAGTATCTTAAACTTGAGATCAATGGTTTAATTGAAATGACTTATTTTTTCAGGTTACTATTATTTTAAAAAATTATTTTTTATACATTTTTCCCTCTTAAAACTTAACTGGTTGGGGTCCCTTGCTGGTACCTTAGAAAATATCTCAGTCAACATGAAAGGCCAGCAAAAAGCAGCTGACGTAAGTGAGATTCTCTGGCTTCCCAACAAATGAGGCCTTTTGCCAAGAGAGCTCAGAGGGCAGGAGCAAACAGAGAGGAAGCAGTCAGCGAGGCTGACCAGGACAGAAGTGGGAGCTCAGCACTAAGACAAGGCAGGGCACAGGTGACCATCAATGCCAAGGGTGCTTTATTACTCTCCCTGCACTGCTTCTCTGTACTCTGGTTCTCTCTTGGGAAAAGGGATAGCTCTCCTTTTCCGTGTAGCACTCAGGAAAACTTGCTTAACTTTACATGATTATAAATGATCTCAACTCTGTTATTCTGGAGAGAAAAGAATAAAGATATGTCTTAGGGATGCTAACAACATGAATTTCTTTTGCAAAACCCTGTAACAATCCCTAAATTACAATATAAGATGAAAAGAACATACAGAAAAGAAATTCCTTTCAATAACAATGGTAACTTGAAAAATATTAGTCATTAGACTACCTTTTCTAGACTTTAAGATACTAAAATAAAACACTAAATAATGCTTTTTCTAAGATGTATTTAAAGAAAATTCAGTTACCAAACACTAATGAAATTGGTTTTTTAGCTATGGTAAGAACTTGTTGGTTAGAGTTATTAAGTTGGTCCCTTACCAGACAGACAAATAACATCATCGGTATCAGAATTTCAGAGAAATTTTCCTAAATCTTTTCAAAGAATGAGAAGAAAATGTTGTATTATTAATATATAATTCATTTTTTCCAAAATGACATTAAAATATCATCATTTGAGTTGTCTGAAAACAACACGAATTACATAATAGTTTCACAGCATATTGGGACTACATGTTGAAAAAGGTATCCACACCATTAAACAGAGAAAAGAAAAACTACATTAAATAGCAAAAATTATATATTCAAAAAGTACAGGAAAGTCATCAAAAATTGAAATTATGTTGAGGAAATACAAAAACTTAACATAGCTATGAAGACAACTCATTGTTTCTTCCTTGTGGGGGATCATGGTTTTTTTTTTTTTTTTTTTTTTTTGCTGTACGCGGGCCTCTCACTGTTGTGGCCTCCCCCGTTGCGGAGCACAGGCTCTGGACGCACAGGCTCAGCGGCCATGGCTCACGGGCCCAGCCGCTCCGCGGCATATGGGATCCTCCCAGACCGGGGCACGAACCCGTATCCCCTGCATCGGCAGGCGGACTCTCAACCACTGCGCCACCAGGGAGGCCCGGGATCATGGTTTTGATTTCAGGGTTTTGGGGTTTTTTTTATTTATTTATTTTTGGCTGCGTTGGGTCTTGGTTGCTGCCTGCAGGCTTTCTCTAGTTGTGGCAAGTGGGGGCTACCCTTCGTTGTGGTGCGCAGGCTTCTCATTGCAGGGGCTTCTCGTTGCAGAACACGGGCTCTAGGCACACAGGCTTCATTAGTTGTGGCGCGTGGGCTCAGGAGTTGTGGCACGTGGGCTCAGTAGTTGTGGCACACGGGCTTAGTTGCTCCGCGGCATGTGGGATCTTCCCAAACCAGGGCTCAAACCTGTGTCCCCTGCATTGGCAGGCGGATTCTTAACCACTGCGCCACCAGGGAAGTACTGGTTTTGGTTTTTAATTGGACAAGTATGAACAGAAGTAAGGAAGAAACATTCAATTTTTAATTTACACATTTGAGAATTATTTGTATGTTTACAAGGTATATATCTTCCTTTTGTAACTAAAAAGGTAAACTAAATTAACTTCAAAAATTGATTTCTGAGCAGAAGCAAGAAGAACTGCAATCCTGCAGCCTGTGAAACAAAAACCACATTCACAGAGAGACAGACAAGATGAAAAGGCAGAGGGCTATGTACCAGATGAAGGAACAAGATAAAACCCCTGAAAAACAACTAAATGAAGTAGAGATAGGCAACCTTCCAGAAAAAGAATTCAGAATAATGATAGTGAAGATGGTCCAAGACCTCGGGAAAAACAATGGAGGCAAAGATCGAGAAGATGCCAGAAATGTTTAACAAAGACCTAGATTTAAAGAACAAACAAACAGAGATAAGCAATACAATAACTGAACTGAAAACTACACTAGGAGGAATCAACAGCAGAATAACTGAGGCAGAAGAACGGATAAGTGACCTGGAAGATAGAATGCTGGAATTCACTGCTGCAGAACAGAATAAAGAAAAAAGAATGAAGAAATGAAGACAGCCTAAGAGACCGCTGGGACAACATTAAATGCCATCTGCATTATAGGGGTCCCAGAAGGAGAAGTGAGAGAGAAAGGACCAGAGAAAACATCTGAAGAGATTATAGTTGAAAACTTCCCTAACATGGGAAAGGAAATAGCCACTCAAGTCCAGGAAGCTCAGCGAGTCCCATACAGGATAAACCCAAGGAGACACATGCCAAGACACACAGTAATCAAATTAGCAAAAATTAAAGACAAAGAAAAATTATTGAAAGCAGCAAGGGAAAAATGACAAATAACATACAAGAGAACTCCAGTAAAGTTAACAGCTGATTTCTCAGCAGAAACTCTACAAGCCAGAAGGGACTGGCATGATATACTTAAAGTGATGAAAGGGAAGAACCTACAACCAAGATTACTCTACCTGGCAAGCATCTCATTCAGATTTGATGGAGAAATCAAAAGCTTTACAGACAAGCAAAAACTAAGAGAATTCAGCACCACCAAACCAGCTCTACAACAAATGCTAAAGGAACTTCTCTAAGTGGGAAACACAAGAGAAGAAAAGGACCTACAAAAACAAACCCAAACCAATTAAGAAAATGGTCATAGGAACATACATATCGATAATTACCTTAAACGTGAATGGATTAAATGTGCCAAGCAAAAGACACAGGCTTGCTGAATGTATACAAAAACAAGACCCATCTATATGCTGTCTACAAGAAACCCACTTCAGACCTAGGGGTACATACAGACTGAAAGTGAGGGGATGGAAAAAGATATTCCATGCAAATGGAAATCAAAAGAAAGATGGAGTAGCAATACTCATATCAGATAAAATAGACTTTAAAATAAAGAATGTTACAAGAGACAAGGAAGGACACTACATAATAATAAAGGGATCAATCCAAGAAGATATAACAATTATAAATATACATGCACCCAACATAGGAGCACCTCAATACATAAGGCAACTGCTAACAGCTATAAAAGAGGAAATCGACAGTTAAATCAAGAATAGTGGGGGACTTTAACACCTCACTTACACCAATGGACAGATCATCCAAAATGAAAATAAATAAGGAAACAGAAGCTTTAAATGACACAATAGAGCAAATAGATTTCACTGATATTTATAGAACATTCCATCCAAAAACAACAGAATAAACTTTCTTCTCAAGTGCACACAGAACATTCTCCAGGATAGATCACATCTTGGGTCACAAATCAAGCCTCAGTAAATAAAAGAAAACTGAAATCATATCAAGCATCTTTTCTGTCCACAACGCTATGAGATTAGAAATGAATTACAGGGAAAAAAACATAAAAAACACAAACACATGGAGGCTAAACAATACGTTACTAAATAACCAACAGATCACTGAAGAAATCAAAGAGGAAATCAAAAAATACCTAGACACAAATGACAGTGAAAACACAACGATCCAAAACCTATGGGATGCAGCAAAAGCAGTTCTAATAGGGAAGTTTATAGCTATACAAGCCTACCTCAAGAAACAAGAAAAATCTAAAATAAACAATCTAACCTTACACCTAAAGGAACTAGAGAAAGAAGAACAAACAAAACCCAAAGTTAGCAGAAGGAAAGAAATCATAAAGACCAGAGCAGAAATAAATGAAATAGAAAATAAGAAAACAATAGCAAAGATCAATAAAACTAAAAGCTGTTTTTTTGAGTAGATAAACAAAATTGATAAACCATTAGCCAGACTCATCAATAAAAAGAGGGAGAGGACTCAAATCAAAATTAGAAATGAAAAAGGAGAAGTTACAACAGACACTGCAGAAATACAAAGCATCCTAAGAGACTACTACAAGCAACTCTATGGCAATAAAATGGACAACCTGGAAGAAATGGATGAATTCTTAGAAAGGTATAACCTTCTAAGACTGAACCAGGAAGAAATAGAAAATATGAACAGACCAATCACAAGTAATGAAATTGAAACTGTGATTAAAAATCTTCCAACAAACAAAAGTCCAGGACCAGATGGCTTCACAGGTGAATTTAGAGAAGAGCTAACACCCATCCTTCTAAAACGCTTACAAAAAATTGCAGAGGAAGGAACACTCCCAAACACATTCTACACCATCACCCTAATACCAAAACTAGACAGAGATACTACAAAAAAAGAAAATTACAGACCAATAACTCATGAATATAGATGCAAAAATCCTCAACAAAATACTAGCAAACAGAATCCAACAACACATTAAAGAGATCATACACCATGATCAAGTGGGATTTGTCCCAGGGATGCAAGGATTCTTCAATATACGCAAATCAATCAATGTGATACATATTAACAAACTGAAGAATAAAAACCATATGATCATCTCAATAGATGCAGAAAAAGCTTTCGACAAAATTCAACACCCATTTATGATAAAAACTCTCCAGAAAGTGGGCATAGAGGGAACCTACCTCAACATAATAAAGGCCATATACGACAAACTCACAGCAAACATCATTCTCAATGGTGAAAAACTGAAAGCATTTCCTCTAAGATCAGGAACGAGACAAGGATGTCCACTCTCACCACTATTATTCAACACAGTTTTGGAAGTCCTAGCCACGGCAATCAGAGAAGAAAAAGAAATAAAAGGAATACAAATTGGAAAAGAAGAAGTAAAACTGTCACTGTTTGCAGATGACATGATACTATACATAGAGAATCCTAAAGAGGCCACCTGAAAACTACTAGAGCTAATCAGTGAATTTGGTAAAGTTGCAGGATACAAAATTAATGCACAGAAATCTCTACATTCCTATACACTAATGATGAAAAATCTGAAAGAGAAATTAAGGAAACACTCCCATTTACCACTGCAACAAAAAGAGTAAAATACCTAGGAATAAACCTACCTAGGGAGACAAAAGACCTATATGCAGAAAACTATAAGACACTGATGAAAGAAATTAAAGATGATACAAACAGATGGAGAGATCTACCGTGTTCTTGGATTGGAAGAATCATTATTGTGAAAATGACTATACTACCCAAAGCAATCTACAGATTCAATGCAATCCCTATCAAATTACCAGTGGCATTTTTTATAGAACTAGAACAAAAAATCTTAAAATCTGTATGGAGACACAAAAGACCCCGAATAGCCAAAGCAGTCTTGAGGGAAAACAATGGAGCTGGAGGAATCAGACTCCCTGACTTCAGACTATACTACAAAGCTACAGTAATCAAGACAATATGGTACTGGCACAAAAACAGAAATATAGATCAATGGAACAAGATAGAAAGCCCAGAGATAAACCCACACACCTATGGTCAACTAATCTATGACAAAGGAGGCAAGGATAGACAATGGAGAAAAGACAGTCTCTTCAATAAGTGGTGCTGGGAAAACTGGACAGCTACATGTAAAAGAATGAAATTAGGACACTCCCTAACACTATCCACAAAAATAAACTCAAAATGGATCACAGACCTAAATGTAAGACCAGACACTATAAAACTCTTAGAGGAAAACATAGGAAGAACACTCTTTGACATAAATCACAGCAAGATCTTTTTTGACTCACCTCCTAGAGTAATGGAAATAAAAACAAAAATAAACAAATGGGACCTAATGAAACTTCAAAGCTTTTGCACAGCAAAGGAAACCATAAAGAAGATGAAAAGACAACCCTCAGAATGGGAGAAAATATTTGCAAACGAATGAACGGACAAAGGATTAATCTCCAAAATATATAAGCAGCTCATGCAGCTCAATACTTAAAAAACAAACAACCCAATCCAAGAATGGGCAGAAGACCTAAATAGACATTTCTCCAAAGAAGATGTACAGATGGCCAAGAAGCACATGAAAAGCTGCTCAACATCACTAATTATTAGAGAAATGCAAATCAAAAGTACAATGAGGTATCACCTCACACCAGTTAGAATGGGTATCATCAGAAAATCTACAAACAACAAATGCTGGAGAGGGTGTGGAGAAAAGGGAACTCTCCTGCACTGTTGGTGGGAATGTAAAATATAGCCACCATGGAGAACACTATGTAGGTTCCTTAAAAAACTAAAAATAGAACTACCATATGATCCAGCAATCCCACTACTGGGCATATACCCTGAGAAAACCGTAATTCAAAAAGACACATGCACCCCAGTGTTCATTGCAGCACTATTTACAATAGCCAGGTCATGGAAGCAACCTAAATGCCCATCAACAGAGGAATGGATAAAGAAGATGTGGTACATATATACAGTGGAATATTACTCAGCCATAAAAAGGAACAAAATTGGGTCATTTGTTGAGATGTGGATGTATCTAGAGACTGTCATATAGAATGAAGTAAGTCAGAAAGAGAAAAACAAGTATCATATATTAACGCATGTATGTGGAACCTAGAAAAATGGTACAGATGAACTGGTTTGCAGGGCAGAAGCTGAGACACAGATGTAGAGAACAAACGTATGGACACCAAGGGGGGAAAGTGGCGGGGGGGAGGGGGTGGTGGTGGGATGAACTGGGAGATTGGGATTGACATGTATACACTTATGTGTATAAAACTGATGACTAATAAGAACCTGCTGTATAAAAAAAATAAAATTAAATTAAAAATTAAAAAAAAAAGAAAAGCACTGTCAAATACACAAAGTTTGGCAAAATGAAAATCGAAAAAATAATTGATTTCTACACCTCTACACTGTACACTCCAACAGGGCAAGGATCATATTTGCTTTCTTCACCATTATATTCCCACTATCTACACACTGTCTAGCTTACCAGATGTTTGCTGAATGCACTAAAGAACAAAACGCAAAAGTGGTACTTCTCTGGTTAAGCTAAGTCGTGTACCTTTTAACCGTAGTTATCTGTTGAAAACCTGAGAATCTGTAAACCGTGAAAAGGGAAGATACACTAGTTCTGATCTAGCTTTATCTTTTCTTCTCACTACTGTGTAGATCAAACCTAGATATTGTACAAGCATTGAGCACTGTTGCAAATACTTATGCAACCAGTAATGTAAGTGCCACAGCTCTTGCTTTCTCTCCTCAAACTTCTCTCTCCTCATTCTGGGTTAATATGTCAGCATTATTGTTTCCACCAATCACTACCAAGTGAATGGCAGACTGAATCATTCATTCTTTTTTTTTTTCCCCGCAGTACGCAGGCCTCTCACTGTTGCGGCCTCTCCTGTTGCAGAGCACAGGCTCCGGACGCCCAGGCTCAGCGGCCATGGCTCACGGGCCCAGCCGCTCTGCAGCATGTGGGATCTTCCCGGACCGGGGCACGAACCCGTGTCCCCTGCATTGGCAGGCGGACTCTCAACCACTGCGCCACCAGGGAAGCCCAAGTTCCATTATTTATATATGCTGCAGCTTTTTCCAAAGGGCTCTAACACGCTTCAATTTTTTTTTTCTTCCTTCCAGGAAATAAGAGAACAGTACTTACTCACCTTTCATTAAACTCTCTGAGTAAAATGAATCATAATATTTCAAATCAGACCTTCTCAGGCTAAATTTTTTGTAGAGTTCATTGCTAGCACAGCTACATTCAAGCACAGAAAAACTCCTGCACAAAACCATAATCTGATCTTCAAATGTCATTCCCATAACCCCATGCTTTGTCTTCCTTCTACACCTTGGATACGTCCACCTAAGAATGTTTTACATTTCCTTAGCTACTTTCCTTGAACCCGCAGTATGCACACAGATTCAAAATATTTACACAAGATGGAAATCTCATGCACATCAGCTCCATATCATGAGCTGTTACAGTTCAGCCAACTGGTGCCTCATCATTTCCCTGGAAACCAGTCCCAGAGCCATGGAATATCCAATAACCACATGGCAACAAAGTTAAGGCCAGAACACGAGAAGCTCAAAGCTTATCTCTAACATGAGAGAAAAGTCATTACTCTGGTGAAAGGCTCAGATAATGGATGTGTAACATGACAATGTTCCACAGCAAGCGCAAGAATCAACTCACAGAATGAGAGCACTGAATAGCAGCTGAAGAGAAATACTAAGACCATGATGTTGTTATTTCAGATGGTATACTGAGATGTAACCTAGATTCTTACGGCTACTGGAAACATGCAAAAATAATGTACTCAAGCTGGACTTTCCCTCACAAGTTATGGGATGGGTATCCCTAAATATAATTTCTTTCCCCGACATAGCATTTTATAGTTTACAAAATTCCTTTGAAAAATTGTGCCATTTGATTTTAAAATCCACTTGGTTAGGTTGGTAACATCACCCATTTTATAGATGGTGAAAGTGAAGCCCAAAGAGGCTAAGGGACTGCTAATAACTGCTAGTAACATACAACTACTAACTGAATGACATGGCCAAAATTTAAACCCAGATCTTCCGACACCAAGTTCAATGAATGTGATACTATTCCATAGCTCCCTAAATCAGGTGATCCGTAATTCAAAGTGACAACTGCTTATTCAACTTCAAAAAATATTTTTATATGTCATCTGCAAAGTTCCTTAAAATATAAAAATGAAATACGAAGTCTCTGCAAGATATTTACCTCTTGTGCAAACGACTCTGCTTTCTTTCGAAGGTCCTTCTCCAGTTCCAAGTTCACTTGCATTTCCTCATACTCTTCTACTGCTAGCATGGACACTTGAGAAGACAAGGAAAAGAAAATGGACAATACGCCACACAGATTATCAGGAATATGGATGAAAAATGGTGATGAAAAGATTCCTTATTCAGGCATATAAGCACCCACTTTCATTGCTGGTTGGAGTATAAATTGGTAAGACCTTTTTAGAGGGCAACTTGGCAGTATGAATCTAAAATCTAAAACTATTCATACCCTTTGACTCAACAATTCCACTTTTAGGAATGTATCTATTCTTCTAAAAGAATAAATCATGAGCATATACAGAGATTTAATTGCAAGGGTGCTCTCTGCATCGTTGCTGAAAACAGTGAAATAATCTAGATGGTCTAACACTGAAGGATCAGTAAGTAAAGTATGTTGTGTACAAGAAATATTCTGCCATCAAAATTACATTGTAGAGGCATATTTACTGAATGGAAAGACATTCATGATATATTTTTTAAATGAGTTCATTTTTGTTTTTTAAAAGCCACATACAAAACACGTCAACAAGGATTTCACTGAAGAGGAAACATGTGAAAGGCCAATTACCATCTGCATTAGTAACCAAGGAAAAGGAAAGTAAAACCATAGCTACCTTTTTATACTCACCAAAGAGGCAATTGGCAAAAATTTAAAAGTATAGCTATATCAAGTTGGGAGAGAATACAGAACAATGGAAACAAATACACTGTTAACAGGAGTATAATATAAACTTATAGATCTACTTTAAAAATAATTTGGCATTATGTAGTGAAATTGAAGATAAAAAAAAAAATTTTACCTTTGGCATATATCTTAGTGAAACTCTTGGATATGTGCACCAGAAGACATGTATAAGAATTTTCATAACAGCATGACTTGGCATAGCAAAAAAACTGGAAAAAACTCAAACATTCACCAAATGGATACTGGATAAATGAATTTTGGTATAGACATTGAATGAAATATTATACAGCAGTGAAAATAAACATACCACAGCAATACCCTTCAACGTGATGAACTGGACAAACACAAAAAGTCGCAGAAGGATATATGCAAAATGATATCATTTATATAAAGTTCAAAAACATGCAAAATTAAATAATATGCTGTTTAGGGATATATATATATCTGACAAAACTATAAATAAAAGCAATGATAAAAGTCCAAGGAAGGAACACAAGTAGAGACTGATGTTCAGGGCTTGTAAAGCACCGATGGGCAAAAAAGATATTTCTTTTGTTGGTATTTTATTTATACTCCATATACATTATAAACATATTTAATAAACAATTCAATGTACATATGTAGGTTTTTTGATTGAGATATAGTTGATGTACAATATTGTATGTTATAGGTGTACAATATAGTGATTCACAATTTTTAAAGGTTATGCTCCATTTATAGTTATTATAAAATATTGGCTATATTTCCTGTGTTGTACAATATACCCTTGTAGCTTATTTTATACATAATAGTTTGTACCTCTTAGTCCCCTACCCATAAATTGCCCCTCCCCCCTTTCCTCTTCTGGAAGAATAAACACTAAAATGTTAATAGTGCTTATCTCTGGACTGTAAGGGTTGAGTTCTATTTTTTTTTCTTTTCCCATATAAATCTATACTTTCCACCAAAAAAGTATGTTATTTGAATAAAAAGAAAAAATGTACATCTGTAAGTTATTTCAAAGTGTTCTCCATGTTTATAAAGAAGAGGAACAGCCTTAGATCCATATGGGCCCAGGTCAGAGCTTTGAATTAAAGAATCACTGTGGACAGAAATCTTCAAAGGGACTATACTGTTGAATAGGAGCAACATGAATTCTTTCCTACTTTTTGACATTTTGTGACCTATTCTGTTAAATAATGATGTAGATGGGACAGAGGGAGTGATGACGCCATTACCAACTAGGAACCACATAGGTGGACAGCACACTAGTCTCTCCATTGGCTTCCAGCAAGGCACTTTCAATCCTGAGCTGAGTCATGTCAATAAAAACCTTTAAAAAGGCTCTCTTAATGGCAGCTTTCACAAACTGTTCCTCCAGGGCACTTCAGTCCTAACTGATTAAGGACTGGTTTGCTGCGTAATGACATAGAATTTCAAACTCTGTACTCGGCCAATCTACTGCGTCCTCAGAGGAAAGACTAATAGTCTTACTCAAGTAAAGCAATGAAGTGGTGTTTTGTGATGTGAATTACAGGTCCCTGAGAGCTAAATGATTTTCAAACCTATTTAAAAAAAAGAAACTTCACAAAGAAAACAAAGAAGATTATGACTATCTGAGGCCCTGGGCAAGATAACTAACTTTCTATTCTATGTCCAGAACACTATAATAAAAAGTGAATTTTCACATGACCTGGCCCTCTTGGATTCTGAAAGAAATTTGGTTGGTCCTAGTCATGTATTTATTTATATAATCTCTCTCTTCCTAGATAAGGGTCTCCCTGAAGGCAAGGTCCATGATATTAACCTCTGCAGAGCCCTCTGTTTCTAGCACAGTGCATCACGACTGAAAATTCTCCTACACCATTTCTATCTTCTTAAATGCACAAAAGGCAGAGGAAATGTTACAACCTAGTGCATCTCCCACACTTAGCTACAAGGTCCTTTATTTACTAAAAAAAAATCTCAATTCATGAATGACACAAAGATGGAGAACTACCACCAATAACAATAGGGAAGGCCCTGGGTCTGAAAGGTTTCCTTTTAGTGTTGTAGCTTCTGAACTAGGAAAGACAGTGGCTGAGGGAAAAAAGGAGAACAAAAAGCATAGTAAGTCCCCTCCCTTAAGAATTATGTTTGCAGAACTGCACTTTGCTCCTTTGCCCTAAACCAGGGGACATAATGGTCCCATGAGACTTGATGCTGTGTTTTATGACAAGGATGATGGAATCAAATTACACAGAATTTTCTCTAGAAGTAGCCTCTGGAGAAAGTTCCTTCTCACCATGAGACCAGGTCTGCTTCTCCTGACCAACAGGTAAATTTGTATGTGATTCATAAAAATGATCATGAATCTCTCATCACTCTGGCTCATAGAGAGCTGAGAGCCAGACTTCAGGCACACAGGCAGGAAATGTGCAAGAACTCGGAGTAAGTAATAAGCACTTTGTACATTAACACATATTCTCACTTTCCCTTTGTCCCATTTTCCATATCCTCTTAATTTAAAAGTTTTTCATATAATGTTACATGTATTTATGTAGATATCATAATCTCTCCTGGATCGAGGAGAGGTTTACCAATTAACCTACCAGATATATAAATACTGAGGGGATAGCCAATATGGCCACGGTCCCAGGATATATATAGGACAAAAGAGTATTTAGGTTTGAAGTTTCAAAATGAGTGGGTCATGAATTCTTCAAGCAAAAGCACTTTTAAATGTCCCCAGACTCTCAGGTAGGTGGTAAAAGAATAGGAATGAGAGAGACTCATTGCTAGAAGTTAGGAAAACACAATATAGAAGATTTCTGCTACAAGAATCTTTAGACACCAGTATAAAACAACACAAAATATATATAAACAAAATAAATTACATATATATTTGAGGAAAAAGACTGGAAATACATACCTCTATTACATTTTTCTAAGACTTTTCTCTGTTCAAGAACTTCCGAATTTAAAACATCTTTTTCTTGTTTAACTTTATTTACCTAAAAATGTGATATTTTGAGGGGAGAAAACATCCAAAATTGTAAAACATGATATATGATGATGTGTGATACTTAAATTGCTGTTCAACTTTCAACACGATGTTACATTAAAGCAGTAATTGGCTTCACTGTGCTAGGCTTCTATTAAAATGTTTTTAAAGCCTCAAAGTAACTATTTAATTTAGGATGTACATCTGGAACTTCTTTACATATTCCAAAGAGTATTGGCATTGGTCCCTAAATATGGCAGTGTTCTAGCCGTCCAGTGTAAATGACTGACATTTTTTTTTTTTTTTTTGCGGTACGCGGGCCTCTCACTGTTGTGGACTCTCCCGTTGCGGAGCACAGGCTCTGGATGCGCAGGCCCAGCGGCCATGGCCCACGGGCCCAGCCGCTCCGCGGCATGTGGGATCCTCCCCTACCGGGGCACGAACCCGCGTCCCCTGCATCGGCAGGCGGACTCTCAACCACTGCGCCACCAGGGAAGCCCATGACTGACATTTTTAATGCAAAAATCCAATTAGACTACACCCAGAAAATACTTGAATCATTTAATCAGAGAGCCAATATTCAATTTTGGTATTCATTTTAAACTCTGATGACATTTGGCTTAAGTAAAACATACATAAATTTTTTAAATAAAAAAGACTTTGAACTTTGACTTTTGGCTTAAACAAAATACATATGAAAATCCCCCCCTGCCAAAACTTAAATTTCTGAAATAATTTTTGGCATCTATCAATAGGAAAAGAGAATATCATAGTATAGTTTTAAAAAAAGAATGTAGAGTTACATGTACCAAGTGGATAAATCTCAAAAGCATTATGCTGAATTATAAAAGCAGGTTTATATAGTTAAAAACACTCAAAATACTAGGTATTGTAAAAATGTAAATATATGCATTGAAATGATAAAAAACAAGTTCAGAATAATGGTTGCTTAAGGAAACAGTGCAGGGAGTGAGGAGAATGCAGTTAGGGAGAGATGCACATGGGTTTCAATACTATGCTAATGTTTTATGTATTAAACTACATAGTAGGCATATGGAGGTTCGTTATTTTGTTTTTTACACTTTTCAGATGTCTGAAATAGTCATAATAAAGATACCTTCTGAAATGGCTTCCAATAACACCTCTAAGTGGGAGGGGACGCTTATAAATAATTATAATTGAGAATTGGAATGCATCAAAATGTCTTTCTTTCTCTCCTGTGGTTATACTCAAGAAACAAGCTAAGGTAATGGTCCCTGAAAGGGACCCTGAACCCATCAGCACTCCCAGATGGTCTGTGAACTGGTTTCTTTTAGTGTAAGCTATACTGTTGTTTTCGGTTTAAATTAGTAACTGGTATACACTGTTCAACGCTTCTAAAACGTCATCATCCTTCTTCCCACTCACACTTACTGCCACAATAAGTAAAAGCAACTGGGGCTGGGAGGTTGGTGGTCACTGCTTTCCAACCTTTTTCACATTATGGCCCTTAAGAATATGTGTAAGGGAACTGGGGTAACTGAAAGAGGCTGCTCGCTGAAGGGGTCAATACCCTGGCATACCTGTAAGCCATCTGAAGGATATCAAGGTGCTATACACATCAGTTGGGAAGCCTTGGGCTACAGACTCTGAGAACCACTGATACAAGTTAAACTGAGACTGCAAAGGCAGATCCTTGAAGCCTCATGCAAAGAAGGCTAATTAAGCGCTCCTGCTCTTAAAGACAATTCAAAAGGAGAAGTAAAAAGATTCTCCAAATACCCACTTGAACCCATTCTACCATCTATCATATATGGCTGTGTTGGAGGTACAGAGGGGGATAGCCTTTCCCAGCTGAGTCAGCCCTCCATCAGTGAAGCAAAATCATTCTTCACCAGCAGCAACAAAGTGTATGACTTAAATGCAGATATCACTGTCACAAATCTGCCTCACAGTGAAACACGAGGGACAATAGGAAACACTTCAATGTTATTTTACTATTTTATTTCTTGAGCTAGACAGTGGGTACATGAATGTTCATGATCTTATTTTCTATACCTTTTTGTATGTCTGAAATAGTGGGGACAAGAGAAGATTAAAATTGGTACATGGTTCTCAGGTCAGAAATTAGCTTCCAACAGCAAGTTTTTGACTTAGCCTGTCCCCAAACACCTTAAAACACTAAAGGTCTTGCCTTTCGGGCCTAAGATACATACTTCTTCAATTACTTCTACAAGTTTGCTCTTGAGATTTTCCAGTTCAATGGCTAATATCTTCTTTTCCTCCTGAACAGATACAATTTGATCTCGAAGTTCTGCATTTTTAAAGAAAAAAATAAGAAAAAAAGCCTTATTTTTAAAAGAAGAAACCAATCTTGTCAGAAGAATTCAAAATGCCAATCCATGTGCAGCTTATGGTCAAAGTTATTCCACAATTAAAAGGAAAATGAAGTAGCAAAAAACAATGGAAATATCACTTCTCCCCCCGCCCCACCAAATATAGCTATGTTTCTAAAATTTTGTATCAGGCACGCTCACTATGTTAAATATACTAGATCATGTTTTCTCTGCAATATATCAAACCTGTATTCTAGGAAACTATCTGGCATTTTAGAAGTAGAATTTTTTTTAAGCTTTCAGCAAAACAAATTAAGGCACTGTACTAATTTCTTTTTTATTTTATAATGGCCATGGGCTTTTGTCACAATGCAATACTAACAAACTGGGCAGCTAATAATTTGGAGATTTTGATTTAAAGAAAAAAATCCTGACTTGCTGCCAATTTACAGCCCTTAAACATTATCTGAACTCACTCAAAATATAACCTATTTGAAAAAGGGTTAATTCTAATAATTTTCTCTCCAGGGTGTTGGGGTTTTGTTTCTTAATTTACTTCATATTTCATATTATTGAGACTTAATGAAATCTGTATTACTAGAGTGAAAGTACTAGCAATTATAAGTGCAAAAACTTCTGTTCTAATAATGTTCTCTCCAGGGTGTTCAGGTTTTGTTTCTTAATTTACTTCATATTTCATATTATTGAGATTTAATGAAATCTGTATTACTAGAGTGAAAGTACTAGCAACTATAAGTGCAAAAACTTCTGTTAGATTAAAGTTACTTCTACCACTCAAATGTTAAAAAAAAAACCATGGATTAGCACAGAGTACTTAAATTTATACCCAGGCCCACATACTTCTGCCACTTAGCTTTTAAGTGCTTTTAATTTCTTACCCTTCTCCAAGGATAGTTAGAAACCTGCTATGTGGTTATTTATTTATAAATAAGTTAAATCAAACTTTTTACATGAACCCAGCTTAACTGAAGGGTTCTCAGAGACTTATTTTAAAACCACTTTCTTCACTGGCTGGCTAATCTTAAAGAAGAACAAGAGACATACCATTCAAGACCTAACAGAAGGGAGAAATACAAACAAAAGGAAAGCCTTTAAACTTCCTCTCCCTTCCTACCAACATAAATATGATTTTGTCTTAAGTTAGGGGGCAGAAAGTCAGGTTAAGATGGCTTTCTTTTTACTTTCTTCTTTATACTTCTCGCTGAAGTTTTATCTACCAAACAAGCAAACAAGTATTGCTCCTGACAGGTACAGTAAGTTAAAATGCTCCAATAGTTACTGAGCCCCAAACTGTTTTCCTACATCCTTAACAATATATAGGGGTGTGTGTGTGTGTGTGTGTGTGTGTATTTATTTATAAAGTTAATGTGTATTTAATAGATGTATCATGTGATCTTGCCTTACAGCACTGCTTGGGGACCACCGCAGTTACTTAATACCACATACTGCTTTTAGCTCATTGCCTGAATCATATGGGAAGTTCTTGGAAGGCAGAGACTAAGCAATTTGGGGAGGTATCTTCCCCAAAGATTCCAACAGAGAACCAGACTAACCGGAGGTGTCGGCTAAACATATTTTTATTCATTCTTACTTTCATTTAACAAAAATATCTTATTACACAGTCCTATCCTTTAGAAGTTTATAGGCAAACTGACTGCCTCTGTCAAGACAATGCTTTCAAAAGTGCCTAATCCTAAACAAGAAAGTACTCATAACGCTATACATCCATCATGATTCTCAACCAGGCCACCCCCTGTGACAAATAATCAGAATTTTTTCCAAAGTAGGAACCAGGCATCAATATTTTTTGAAATTATCATGTAATTCCAATGTGCAACCAGGGTTCAGAAGCATTATCCTAACAGGAGTCAAAAACATGCTCAATAATTAAGCCAGGGATCCTACCCTTGATTTGCTTCTGACACTGTACTGAGACACAAGTCTCGGCAGCACCCTCAGGGTCCATGGTCGAATCTTCATCATCAATGTTGATCTCTTCAGTTATTACATCTGGCCCCAGCTTGGCCATGTATAACATGCTGATTCTTTTCAATGCTTTATTTTCTTTATTTAGCTAAGGCAAATATAAAGACAGTTATTTTAACAGCAGTCAAATGAGTGTCTTGCCACCTAGAGGGGTGGGATAGGGAGGGTGGGAGGGAGACGTAAGAGGGAAGAGATATGGGGATATATGTATACGTATAGCTGATTCACTTTGTTATAAAGCAGAAACTAACACACCATTGTAAAGCAATTATACTCCAATAAAGATGTTTAAAACAAATGAGTGTCTTGGATTTTTAAACAATAGACAAATTAAGTGTATTTTTGTTTTGCACATTCATCAACATTCACAGCATGAAGTAACAATTAGAAGAGTCATTAAATGAGTTTTTTTTATAATTTCTAATATTAAACTTATTACTTTAAGTAAGACCTATGCCTTATAGCCAGCAGCATGTGAAAATGCTAGTTATAAATGATAAATACAAGAAGAATTGAGATAAAACACCAGTACAGATTAAATAAAATTTCAATTTATTCACAGTCATTAAAAGTCTTAATTTAAGACACTTTCTTTCAAGCAAATATTTTGTTTGATGCTGTGCTGTGAATATCTTTTAAATGTTTGTTTGCCTGGCACTCTCTGTTTTCTGTACACTGACACTCCTCTTCACTGTTCCAAATGATTTCTATGGGAACAGCCAAGTTCTCCCAAAGCACAACCTACCACTTTGGCCATAGCTATAATAATTAGTCCAGGAATTAGGCACATAATCCAAGCTTGGTCAATTAGATCCCCTCTCTAGAAATTTGGAGACTGGAACAGAGAGATGAATTCCTTTCCATGTGTCTGGATATACAGTAGCTACTGGCAACCACATTACACTACTCAATTGAGGAACAGAGAAAGGCAGTCCACAGCAAAGCCAAAATGGAGCCAATGTGTAGGAGAGACAGAGAAAAGCAACAGACACAGGGTTTGCCACAGGGCTCCAGTCCATTCCTAAAACGCTCCTAGCTCATGGATTCTATGGGATTCTCCAATATCCCTCTGAACAAATTCCTACTTTTTTTTCCTTTTCTTGCTTAAACTAGTTCAAAATGTGTTTCTATCTGTACATAGAGTTCTAATAATACACGATAGAAGAAAGCTCAAGATACGTTTCTATTATCTCTATCTAATTCACTGCAGATAAAGGAATCCTAATTCATTAATGTATTTGTTATCCCCTGATGTAAAAATGAGTTGGTTATCAATTATCGTTACCTTCTTCAGCTCCTGTGTTTATGTGCATATAAATGTCAGTACAAGGCACACACGAAGACTAAAATTGATCCAAAGTCCACAGAAGGAAAATATGGTTTTGCTTATGTGTTCTCTTCACAAGACTAAAATATAAAAGGTCTTCTCTTATTTGAGTAGAAAGTGTTTCGTATATTGATTTCTCTAGCATAAAATATAAGATATAGAAATGTGTTTACATTTACTAAGGGCCGTTGGCCATCAAGACAAGTTCTTAATTTAATAACAGACATTGGAAATAAACACAGACAGAAACAATTCACTGGAAAGCTAAACGCCCTTCACTGCTGTAAACCTTATGCCAGAATAAGATGTTTAGTATGGTATTTGTCTGGCTTTGGTTCTTCATTTGTGATCATGATTAGGACCCTTCAGGGTTTCTCTCAGGGAAAGCCCAGCCCATTTCAATTTGGGAGATCTGATTCTTACCCTAATAATATGGAAACTAAATATACCCCAAGTAGCGTGGTCTTGAACACAAGAGCATTCCCTGACCTCTCTGGGAAATCAGGAAGAATCACTTAGAAATGGCTATGAACCATTCCACAGATTCTTCCTGGGAAGGATGGAGAGATCTATTCAGGGAATCAGACACAGACCTTTATTCCCAGTTCCCAGCCCATAGCTCCAGCTTCTAGCTCTCCATTTTTTTTTTTTTTTTTTTTTTTGCGGTACGCGGGCCTCTCACTGCTGTGGCCTCTCCCGTTGCGGAGCACAGGCTCCGGACACGCAGGCTCAGCGGCCATGGCTCACGGGCCCAGCCGCTCCGTGGCATGTGGAATTCTCCCAGACCGGGGCACGAACCCGTGTCCCCTGCATCGGCAGGCGGACTCTCAACCACTGCGCCACCAGGGAAGCCCTCCATATTATATTAGAGGATCAGGGATAAGATACAAGACCCATGATTTCCCAATCCCTCTTCCTTCAGATGGAAAATTCAAGTAAACACTGTTGTGGGTTCTTTGAACTATGAATGCTAGAGCATGGCAATAGACGCTCAAGGACCATCGTCAATTCTCAAATGATGACATCTTTTCTGAATGCAAGGAGAAAAGAACAATTTAAGAAAAACTCAAGTGAAAAAACTCAAGACTTAGTTTGTAATTCTGCCTCCTAATATTTAAACTAATGGTTCCCAACCCTGCACATTACCATCTGTAGAGTTTTTAAAAAAAAAACAAACAAACTTCCAACATGCAGGCCCTCACCAGACCAAAATCTCTGGCAGTAGAGCCCAGCATAGCACTTTTTCAGGGCTTCCCAGGTGATTCTAATGTACACCAATACTACAGATAATTGACATAGAGGAATACAGTACTTGAGTATGTATTGCTATAAAATTAGTATAGCAGAGTTAAGAATTCAGCTCTGCAATCAAATTCTGTCTCTGCCTCTAGAATAATCTAATCTTTCAGTGTCAGTTTTCTCATCAGCTAACTAAGGATAAAAATAGTCTCTATCCCATAATATGAAGATTAAATGAGATATATATAAAGCATTTAATATAGTGACTGACAAACAGTAAAAATTCAGCAAATATTAGCTATTAGTAACAAAAGAGGTTTAGTTTGTGTGTCTAATTTTCCTCTGAAAGTCATTTATCAGCTAGTTTTCTTCAACCAAGGTATTCATCTATACAATGTTTCTTCTCTCAGGATTCTCATGAAAAACTGAAAATACTAATTTTTGCCATCTGGAGCTCCCCAGGCCACCATTGAAGTAATATTTAATAGCCTAACAGTTAACAGTTCTGCCCTCAAAAGAGTTTTAATGCCTCTATCAAGCCAGGCACCAAAGTCTACCAGCTACTATTTGGCTGTAATACAATTACTCTATTCAACAGTTACTATCTCAAGAAAAAAGCCAAACAAAATTGCAAACATCTTCTCTAAAACAACATTTTCACATTCTGAAAGAAGAAATATAAGACTTATACACATTAAATCTTATAACCATACTAAGTGGAAATTTTTGAGAACTCTGAATTCACAAATTTGGGCTGAGAAATTTCACTGTAGTTATTATTCATCAAGTTATATAGGTTAATGGCATGCTACTTGGGTTTTAGAATCCTTATTAGTTACAAGGCAAAAATAAATCTTTTGTAACCCTATGGTAACAGAATCTTATACTATATTCAAATTTAAATAGAGTTTTTATATTGAGCACAGTTTAATGAATATTTAAAGATACAAAATAAGCAAGTTAAACAGACTTGGATCATACGATTAAAATAACTGGTCTATACTTATCAGTTTAACTTTCACATTTTAGCAAAGCAAAGCATCCACACTTGCTTTTAAGGAAATAATGCAGTCAAATTGTATTTCTGACCCACCTCCTAGAGAAATGGAAATAAAAACAAAAATAAACAAATGGGACCTTATGAAACTTAAAAGCTTTTGCACAGCAAAGGAAACCATAAACAAGATAAAAAGACAACCCTCAGAATGGGAGAAAATATTTGCAAATGAAGCAACTGACAAAGGATTCATCTCCAAAATACACATGCAGCTCATACAGCTCAATATCAAAAAAAAAAACAAACCCAATCCAAAAATGGGCAGAAGACATAAACAGACATTTCTCCAAAGAAGATATACAGATTGCCAACAAACACATGAAAGAATGCTCAACATCACTAATCATTAGAGAAATGCAAATCAAAACTACAATGAGGTATCACCTCACACCGGTCAGAATGGCCATGATCAAAAAAATCTACAAACAATAAATCCTGGAGAGGGTGTGGAGAAAAGGGAACCCTCTTGCACTGTTGGTGGGAATGTAAATTGATACAGCAACTATGGAGAACAGTATGGAGGTTCCTCAAAAAACTAAAAATAGAATTACCATATGACCCAGCAATCCCACTACTGGGCATATACCCAGAGAAAACCCTAATTCAAAAAGAGTCATGTACCAACCACAATGTTCATCACAGCACTGTTTACAATAGCCAGGATATGGAAGCAATCTAAGCATCCATCAACAGATGAATGGATAAAGAAGATGTGGCACATATATACAATGGAATATTACTCAGCCATAAAAAGAAACGAAATTGAGTTATTTGTAGTGAGGTGGATGGACCTAGAGTCTGTCATACAAAGTGAAGTCAGAAAGAGAAAAACAAATACCATATGCTAACACATATGTATGGACTCTAAAAAAAAAAAAAAGGTTCTCATGAACTTAGGGGCAGGACAGGAATAAAGACGAGACGTAGAGAATGGACTTGACGAGGGGAGGGGGAAGGGTAAGCTGGGACGAAGTGAGAGAGTAGCATTAACATATATACAGTACCGTATGTAAAACAGATAGCTAGTGGGAAGCAGCTGCATAGCACAGGGAGATCAGCTCCTGCTTTGTGACCACCTAGAGTGGTGGGATAGGGAGGGTGTGAGGGAGACGCAAGAGGGAAGGGATATGGGGATATATGTATACATATAGCTGATTCACTTTGTTATACAGCAGAAACTAACACAACATTGTAAAGCAATTCTACTCCAATAAAGATGTTAAAAAAAATTGTATCATAAGAATTAAACATTCCATTTGTCATTAATTTGAGAGCAAACACTTGAGAAAAATAAGAATTTACAGAAACTGTTGCTTAGAAAATGAAAACTACTTCCAAAAATGACAATTAATACTTAAATCAGGATGTGCTACTTTCATTTATTGATCACACATATAATGAAGTTTCCAAACTTTGCATTCAAAGCTGTAGTATCTTCCACAACCAATGAGCACATCTACAGCGTTTAATTGCATAGGGTTTTTTTGGTTTGTTTTTTATTCTAAAGTTCCTGAGTTCACACCGTATCCTCAAAAACAAACCGTAAGTCCATTTTCAAAAGGGCTTCTTAAAGAATAGAAGACAAACTATAAGTTAAGGGTCCTACTGTCAATACTAAATTGTAAAAATGACCCTAGAGATTAGTAACACACTGGCTCATAAGCAGGGAGGAATATAACAGTCACCTGGCAGCTTTTTCAACATTCACATGTCTGGGCCATACTCCTAGAATCAGTGGGTCTGGGGTATTCTTAAGAAATCAACCCTGGTCTACCCTGACAATTATGACATGATAATTGCCGGTTAGAGAGGTGAATTCTCTTGCTCAAAATCAACTGTTAAATAAAAAGGGGGGGAATAGCAATAAAATTATTTTTTAAGGGGACCAATGATTAAAGTCATCATAAAGAAAGAAAGTCTGTCCCATTCTCACTTTAGTCCTCATTCTAGTTCATCCTGTCATTTAAGATGAGACAATGGCAGTCCAGGGAACAGAATTAACTTGGCCAAAGTCACATATGTCCAAAATTATATAATTAGGAATAAAACCTGTACATACTGCCTCCCAAACCACTGTTTTCCATAAACTGCCAGTCCTGAGAGGTAGTCAATGCTCTCACTTTGGATGTCCTATTGCAACAGAAATACTTGTTAATAACAAGAGAAAAATACAGAAACTATCCTTAGCCACTACAAGATTCAGAACAGCTAGTATGCTCTGAATACATTTTTTCTACTTGGTCCAAAAGTAAAGGAAATGAAAAGAGAATTCCAACAGTATTATCAACCAGTGAACTCTAGTGATATAGAGAATAGAAATGATATGAGAGCACCCATGTTATCGTTGCTTTTAAAGCAATGGCCTCTATTGCTATATATTCTTCAGACAAATAACAGAAAAGAAGCTATATACACATACTTATATTCTTAGTTAGGTTCTGCCTGTATATCTTATGAATTCTAATGTAGTGCTGTTATGCAAACAATTAAGCAAATACCTCTAGCAAGCACACTGCTAATGCATACAAATTAAATTGACTGACTTATTGATCTACAGAATTTCAGTTGCATCCAAAGAAATACTCTGGATGTAGGTGATGGGGGAGAGGGGAAAGAAACAAAACCAGCATCACCAATGAAATTTGGCTGAAAATTGCTGTAATCCATTTTCTGATGAAGTGGTTCAGATGCATTTTACCCAACCCAAAATACATAAGACAGAGATAAAAACATTCTATAATAATAATGTACTTCTGATGAGACAGAATATAGAAAATTACACACTTGGTAAATTCATCAGCTAGAAGCAATCAGTGGAGCACTGGAGGTCACCCTTAGCATGCCCTCACTTTGCTTTCAAAAATAATCACCTGAACTGTAAGGTCTGAGGCTGACTTTTTCATCTGATTCAAACAGGAAAACACTCATTGCTCTTTCATGTCACTCTAGGTTAGTTTTAAACTTGGTTAGCATTTTAACCAAATGCACAGACATTTGGAAAGTCGAGTTCAAAAGACCACTCTGGGACCATTTTCACAGGCAAAAACCACAAATGCTGAAATACACACACACAAATACTTTTTTTTTTTACAATCAAAATAATCTTTGCATTAAGACAGATATTTACATAATCATATTCCAGGATTCTGAGACCTCTGATGAGGATCATCAGAGCAGACAACTGATTAGAGAACTAGAAAAGCAGAAAAGGATAAAGGCCACTGTTTGGAAAAGCAAGTTGAAACTTAAAAGCTCAGGTAGAATTCCTTTATTTGAAATGTCTCACCTTTGTTGCCAAAGCTTCAGCACTTTCTCGACAAGTCTTCTCTATTTCAAGATGGTTCTGCATAAAATTCACTTCCTCTATAACCATGTGAGAAACTAGGAATGAGGGGGAAAAAGTCTCAGCATTCAGAGATTAGTCAGCTATTCCAGAAGCCCACACATCTTGTCCCATGATTAAGAATACTGCAATTCTTTAGCTAGCCAGACCTTTAGCTATCATGAAAAAAAAGTGCTTAAGACGCTGCCCTGATTAAATCTTAGCTAATATTTGAATGTAGAAAGAAAAAAGAAGACAACGAAGAACTTCTATCGCTATTACACACATTTTGAGAAAGCTACTGAGGATTTTTTAAGTGTATCTTTTCTATGTATCTGTATACATAACCATAGACATGTCTGCTAATTTAAACAAAAGAACCTCTCTTACATTAAAAGGGGCAAACATGATTTCCTTTGCTTAGCAGGATGTAACCCATGCGTCTACTAAGGAAAATTAGCTAAAGAGAAATGTTTAAAAGTAAATCTTACGTTGATCTCATATCTGGAATAACAACATGGCAGCTTAACTAAGTTAAGTATTTCAATAGTAGTCTTTATTACTGACAAAGTATTTAAGAAACTTCAGGGCAAAAAAGTATAGCAACGAGATTTATGTACTACGTGATGATGAAAGTAGATGCTAATAAATTGCTTCTTACATCACAGACTGTCAGGAAGATCAAAAGAAAAATAAAATTTTACTTGATATTTAACCAATGTTTCAAAAATAGCAATTTTCAGACTTTTTGTTAGCTGATTTATATAAATGAGATTCAAAGGTACAAAATAATTTAGAACTTGAATTATACTCTGAAGATCAAGTAAGAAAAATGCCAACTTCTTTCACCCATATTTCTAGTTAAAAGAAAATGCTCAGAATTTCAAACTTAACTGTAGACATGTATACTTAATGACATTTGTTTGGCTTAAAAAAGAAAAATTAAGGGCACCCAAATGTGAAACCCAACAAAGTTAGGCAAAAAGCACTGGGCTCACATAACACAAAGAGAGATTACTTTTGCTTCATTTAAGCTTAATTAACCTGCAATTATGATTAAACTCAGGGGAAAAAATTTCTCTCCAAATTAAATACAAAAATGTATTACTTCCTAAGTCTGTCCGAAGTTCTTATTACGTTAATATTCAAATTCATAAAGCAGCACTAAATGGCCAGAAACATCTCTAACCTTGACATTTTTTCAGGGGTAATAATAATCTGCAGCAAATGCAGGCCAACCAAAAACCACTTAACTAATTAGTAGTTGCAGTCACCGAGAAAAACATGAATCAACACTGTTATTACAAGTGGCACATTTGAGTGGCATCTAATTATGACTTGATGAGCACGATACTTGCATTATCAACATTACTACTGCATCCCATCGGGGCCTAAAAGCTGCTGATGGCATTGACTTCGAGAAACTCCCACTCAATGGTACAGCAGCACCCAGCAATCGGCTTGGCAGGGGCCCCCTCACTAAATGACACGTTAAGCGTAATTACTGGTAGACATTGTAAATAAACAGGATTGGAAGTGAAAATTGTACCAAGTGCATAAGACACAATCTGACACATTGGAAGTGGCAGCCTTAATTGAGAGTTTCTTTGACTGCTCAAGATCATTTCAACTGCATTTCTCAGAGGACAGTGATTATAACTGTGGAGACAGACGGCATAATGGTATCAGCACTGCTGACAGAGCAGTGAATTAAATTGTATCTGCTGTTGTGTGAAAGCCTTGATGAGAGGTACAGATGCCTTAGTGGTCTTATCATTATAACACAATGGTCATGTTGTCATCAACCTTTCTGGCTCCAATTGAAAAGAAATGATTGTGTGTTGAAGCTCTCCCCACCCCCGCTCCACACCACCTCCTTTTTCCTCTTCTATCTCTTGTTCTGAATAGAACCAATTTTCAGAGAGCTATGAAATCACGCAATAGGTCCTAAAATGCAGCTGCTTGGCATACAAACGGGTCCCCATTAAACTGGAATCACACACAATATGTGTTTATGCCAGAAGAACAAATAGAAGCTGAACACAGGCCAAGTTTATTCACACACACAAAGCCCATGTAGCTCTTCATCAATATAATTGCCTTTTATATTGTAGTTTAAATAATAGGCTCTATTATTTCCTTAAAATCCTAATATTCCTGGCATTTTATCACTATGTTTACAAGGTAGGTTCTTCAAAAATGTGAAGGAAAGAGAAAAGAAACCTATACAATTTTTACAACATCAAATACTACTTCGAATTTTAGCCTTAACTACTTGACATCTTCTACCACAATCTGGTATTTCCACTATCATAACAAAAACATAAACACTCTGCATTTTTCATAGGAATTTGACTTTTTATTCAATAATATTCTTGCTCATGGAAGAGTAAGAAAAATCATTCCACAGTAGTAAGGTTCAGGCCTAGCAAAGAGAGGGAAAAAAAAAACACACATTTTCTAAACATTTTGTAAAAAGTTGCCTTCTAACTTAACTTGATAAAGTTAGCTAGGTAGCACTAGCCCACATTTTCTCCAGTTCTGATACGGTATACCCCATCAGGTAGGGTTTTTGTTTCTTCCTATAAGAGGGAACAGTGGAAATTTTAAATTGTGCTTTAATTTTCAGTTTAAAAAATTATCCCAATGCTAAACTGATAGCATAGAAACCTACTTATAAACTTTCTAGATCCAACAGGAACATATTTCAAAGGGCATTTATATCTTCAAAAAGGGTGACCCAATTTCCAAAACCAAAAGTCAGGTCACCTGACACAAAACAGGAATCATTTTTTTTTTTTTTTTGGCCACATCGCGTGGCATGTGGGACCTTAGTTCCCCGACCAGGGATAAAACCCGTGCCCCCTTCAGTGGGAAGAGTGGAGTCTTAACCAGTGGACCGCCAAGGAAGTCCCAGGAATTTTTTTAATATATAAATTTATTTACACCCTTCAAAGGAAAAACATTTTTAAAAACTTTAATTGTTCATTTAATGATTTGCCTATGGCCCTGAATTCGGGCTTGACTCATAATATCCACAATCCATGACCACTGTACCTGAAACACCTATAATTTGGATGACATAAAGGTTTAAAAAAGAAAAAAGATGAACTTTAAATAAAGTGCCCCTATTACTGCAGTTATGTTTAAAAAAATCCTTGTACTTTAGAAATACATACTGAAATCTTTACAGATAAAATGATATGGTGACTGGAGTCAGTTTCAAAAACTCCGAGGTCAGTGACAGTAAGTATATGGATGCATAGAAGAAGACAACTTCTGACGCTATGTGATAGGTACATGGGGGTTCATTATACTTTTTCTCACTTTGTACAAGCTTGACACTTTCCATAATAAAAGTTTTTCTTAATGACTCTGGGAACTCAGAAGTATACCCTAAAAGAGTATCAATTATTGCTTCTATCAGTCTAGTTGAATTAGCAAAGTCTGTCTCTCCTGTTCTATGACCCCAAAACATTTTTACATACTTCCCATCATAGAATACATCACACTGTAGGGGAACTGGGGTTCTTTTAACTTGTTTTGTCTTCTACTAACTGAGCATCAGCAGAGACTTTCTTCACTCATGGCTGACTCTCTTGCACCTAGCACAACGCTATGTACAAAGTAGTTATTCATACTTGTGTTTGTCTGATGACTGAAAAAATGTCTCAGGCCTAAGTTCATGTGTGAATACCTTTTTACAGGAATGTTCTCTGTAGTACAGAACTGCTTAGGAAACAACCACTATCACTGTTTATCAGGCCAACTATGTGTCTGTCGTGTGCTAAACCCTTTACGTGTGTCCTCTAGTAAATCCTCACAACAATCTTAGGAAGTAGGTATTATCATAGCAATTTTGTATTTGAGAACACTGAGGCCCAGAGAAGTTAAGGAACATATCCCAGATTACAGAGTTCTAACTGGTAAAGGCCAGCTAAAGCTATTTCTAGATGACTCCAATTTTCTATGTTCTATCCTAATTCCTCATATTTAAAAATGACACCACCAATGATGCTGCTTCCTGAGCAAAACTCCTCTCCATCCAGCCAACTCTCAGCAATATTTACATGCAGGATATCTCTAAAGTATATGTGGCAAACATACCATAAGTTCTCGTGCAATATCAGATTACTTAGAAAGGTTTTCACGTGGTGAGAAGACAGCCATGAAAGCTAGCAGGTATGCAGGAAAATTGGTAGGCGCTAAAACAGAGCAGAGGGTCTAACGTTGTGGCCTAAAAGACATGAAAGAACCTTACTTACTGTCACTTTCACAGAAATCTGTCTTTCTAGGGAACATGGCTTTACTATGCAGTCAGTGGTGTACTCTGTCCAGAAAGACAGGAGAAAGGCTCGGGAAGAGCTGGCAGAGGGCCAAGAATCACACGGAAGTATGGGCAAACCAGCTACGAAAAGTATGCCAAGCTAGGAAGAGTTGATCCCAACAGCCTAACGAAGCTCTTCCTGACCCTCATTCGGCTGCTCTTCCTACACCTGGAGAACCAGAACTAGAACTAGGTAAACATCACAGGAAGGCAGATTTCAACTTAGTACCAAAAGAAACCTTCCCCTGGAGCTGCCCAAATGTGGAGACTGGTGTTCAGAAACTAATTCATGAAAGGTAAATGATATGAACTCTTAATCCTGAAGGGCAGTCAAGCCCTGGATGGTGCAGTAAATGAGATGGTGGGAGCAGCAACTAGTATTTTTTTTTTTTTTTTTTTTTTTTTTTTTGCGGTACACGGGCCTCTCACTGTTGTGGCCTCTCCCGTTGCGGAGCACAGGCTCCGGACGTGCAGGCTCAGCGGCCATGGCTCACAGGCCCAGCCGCTCCGCGGCATGTGGGATCCTCCCGGACCGGGGCACGAACCCGTGTTCCCTGCATCAGCAGGCGGACTCTCAACCACTGCGCCACCAGGGAAGCCCACAACTAGTATTTACTGAGCACTTACTATAGTGCCAAGCACTATGTGCAGCACTTTTTACATGGATTATTTCATTTAATCCTCGAACGGCCTATAAGGTAGGGTCATTTACTCCATTTTTACTAAGGAATTGCTCAGGGCTACAGGGATTCACACCAAATGGTGCTTTTTACTGGTGAAAACTGCCTCATTCCCTTCCAAATCTGAAATTCTACTCTATGTTCTAAAGTCGTGAACCACTTAACTTAGACACAATTTTTTAACAAATATTTAAAGTTTTCTTAGTCTCCATTTTCTGTTCTTTTGAGACTGAGTGAAGAGTTAATACTGTTTTCCTGCCATCCAAAGTTAAATTAGGATGATGTAGTAAAGGTAAAAATTGAATGAAAACAACAATAAAGATGAATTCTTTCAAGCTTTGAGTTGCTCATAAGGAAAAATGTAAGTTTTTAAAACTATCAAAGGTACTTAGAGGAAGAGAAATGGAAAAGAGAAATAGTAGATGAAAGCAAAGTTTACATGTTACTCTAAAGGTAGGCTGATTTGGTAGGAAGTTGCTTCCATTTCTGCATAATGCAAGAGGTAAAATCCCTACTACCTACCTGGACCAAAACATTTTGTAACTCCAACCATAAGAATTCGAACTATTCCCACTGCACATAGGATGCCAATCCAATATCAATAACTAATTCAAACACATTAACTGGTAACTATGTCAATGGTATAACTCTTGAAGCTGTAACTCAGTGTCAGTTCAAGTGTAAGAATGTCCCATTAATCCTGCATTAGGGAAGGAGAAGGTCCTAAACAGCTACAGTCCACACATTCACAGATAAAAAATAGTTCTGTCATAGCATATTGGCCACCAAAGATAGGTTTTATCAACAATATTCCCTTTTGGTTTTCCTTGTTACAGCCAGATACCTGAAATAAACTGGCTATTGAAATTTCACTATAATGCTGCATTTTTATAGGTGCTTTACCTTCAGCAAGAATAAAATGCTTTGTGGTGTAGTTACCAAGTCAACGCTTTATGATATAATCAAACAACCTGACTAACACAGCATCTGCAGAAGGATGAACAAAGGCCCTGCTTCTAAGGGGGAGGGTCACTCTCCCTGCTAAGGTCTGGCCCTTTCCCATGACTTATTTCCTTCTGATCCTTCTGAGTGTGATCAGATATGTTCTAGTTTAGGGGATGAAGTAATAACAGATTTACATCACATAAAAAATAACATAGCAAAAATTAAGAAGATTGTTAAAGCTTTTGTGGGAATATAACTTTCCTTGGTGAGAGGGCTATTTCAACCATTCAAACTCCTAAAAATGTAAAGTTCTGTAAACCTAGAATTCCTTTTCCATAAATTAACCTAAGGAACTAACCAGACCACTGTAAAAATGTATGTATAAGAATACTTGTCACGGCATTATGGATAATTACTAAAAACCAGAAATAATCCAGCTATCACTGAAGAATTGTTTAAATAAATTACGGTACTATCATAAAATAGAATACTATGGGCAACACTAAAAACTGATATACATATCTCTACTGACATGCAAAGATGACTATAATATACTGTTTACTGAAAAGAGTAGGCTATAAAACTGGATGAGAAGCATGACTGTATTTTTTGTTGATACATATATTCCACAGATAAAAGATCAGGAAAGAAAGACTATAAAATACTAATGTTGGCTTTTCTCAAAGAGTGAAGATAACAAATTTGCTCTCTTTTAACTGTTCTGTATAATAAAATTTTTTATAACAAATACAAACTGTGTTTTATATATATATAAATAACATACTTATGAAACAATAATGCTCAATCCATTTCTTTAAAAATCACAGTAATGCCAGAGCACTTTTTGGGCAAATAGGAAGACAATTCTCCCTTTCTTGGATGCCCAATGCATCAGCAACTAAACACAGGGTACACGTCTACCCACATAATCCCAAAGCACAGTTGTATATGTTAGAACAATTCCACTGAAATGCTTACTTACTTTTCTGAAATTCCTCCAGTTTTTTAACCGCTTCATCTCGTTCTTGCCTAATTTTGTCACACTGAAATGAGAAAAAAACAGAAATGTTAACTTTGTATCATAAGTTTGGAAAGACAAGAAAGAGCAAACATAAACAATTTTATGAAAACAAAAAATAAAAATCTTAAAAAAGCATTCATGATATATCCAGAAAAGACAAAAACTCTAATTCAAAAAGATACATGCACCCCCAATGTTCATAGCAGCACTATGTACAATAGCTAAGACATGGAAGCAACCTAAGTGTCCATCAACAGATGAATGGATATAGAAGATATGTGATATGTATACCATGGAATATCACTCAGCCATAAAAAAGAAATAGTGCCATTTGCAGCAATATGGATGGACCTAGGGATTCCTATACCAAGTGAAGTAAGTCAGACAGAGATAAATATATGATATCACTTATATGAGGAATCTAAAAAATAATACAAATGAACTTATTTACAAAACAGAAACAGACACACAGACATAGAAAACAAACTTACGGTTACCAAAAGGGAGAGGGTGGAGATAAATTAGGAGTACGGGATTAACAGATACATATCACTATATATAAAATAGATAAACAACAAGGATTTACTGTAGAGCGCAGGGAACTATATTCAACATCTTGTAATAACCTAATGAAAAAGAATACACACACACATACAACAGAATCACTCTGCTCTACACATGAAATTAACACAATATTGTGACTGGCCACATGGTATTTGTTACTGCTCACCAGCATGATATTTGTACCACTTGTATCTGGCCAATTTTCTCAGACCTTCTAAGATAATGAGTCACCTTCCTGCTCATTATCTCTTCAGTAACAGACCAATTTAACATCCTTGAGTTAAAATGTATTCATTCTTTAAGAGAATATTTGTGCCTCTTTTTAAGTAGGTATTTTGCTGACACAGTAAAAACCCCACTCATCCGCAGGTCAGATTCCTGAAACTGTGCAGTTTCAGTTATCCAGAACCCTGGGGGCACACTGGAAGTGACCACTGCCCGGAGGCAAACTGCTGCCCAACGTCCCATGCACTCTCTCACTCAAGAAAAAAACCATCCATGTATCCTTAGAATTCTGAATAGAAGAAGGTAGCAAATTAAAAGGAAGGAAGGCAAAAATAACTTATTAAAGCATGAGGATCTTTTAGGGTATCAGGTACAGAAACAAGTATCTAAACTGACTCTGTGGGTATTAATGAATTTTTTTAAAACCTAACATTCATTATGAGCACTGAATTCAATTCACCCCGATTTTCACAAAATAGGAAGATTTTCATCAAAAATGTCTAAAACTTTAAAAAGTGATTTTAGCTATTAGAATGATAATTAACATTTTAATTGTGTGGGAATACTACTATACTATAATAAGAGGACCATATGAATAAAGTTATATTTTAATCCTACCATGTCAGAAAAACACATCTGGGATATGTGTTTTGGGATTTCATACCTTTGGATATTTTTATTTTCAAATGTCAATGGCTAAAAAATTATGATGCCACTGATAATTGGGAAAACCCAAATTAAAATAGTAAGATATTCTCATCTAATAGACTGGCAAAAACTGGAAACGTCTGGGATCAGATGTAGGACACTCTCACATACTGCAGATGAAATGTCAACTAGCATAACTACTTTTGGAAATAAACTAACAAAATTGGAATTGTACATACCCTGTGACTCAGCAATTCTACTTCTAGATTCTAGAATCTCTAGCAATGTGTACAAAATGATCTATACAAACATGTTCTGCATTTATAATAACAATAAATCATGGTATATCCATATAATACAGTATAAATGAAAATGAATGAAGTTAAATGTATCAACATAAACCTCAGAAACCATAATGTTGAGTAAAAGGAATTATAGAATATATATCAAATGATACCTTAAGCACACAAAAACACTTTATATACTTATATTGTATCTGTATATTTCCCAATACATATGGTATATATAAAAACATAAAAACATGAAATAGAAGGATACACACAAAATACATAACAGTAGTTGTCTCTTAAAAGATAGGAAGGGGAAGGGGTCTAGGGCTGGGTGACACAGAGGACCTTCAATTTTATCTGTAGCATTCTTTTTCCTTTCTAAATTTCAAAAAAAAAAATAAGCTAATTCTGTGAGGTGTGTATTTGTTATATTATTCTCTGCCCTTTTCTATGCTTTTAAAATATTTTTAAAATAAAAATTAAGAAAACAGTTCAGTTTTGTACGTCAGTCTCTCAGGAACTGAAACTTTCTAAAAGTTTTAGTTTTAAAAACCTCTCTGTTCATTTGGGTAAATCCATTCTGGCCAGAGTACATGAAATGAGTACACGGTGTTAAACTAGCAAAGCTATTTACTAAATCCTGACCTAGACCCTCCACAAGAGGGGTCAAGCAGGACCATTTTTAAAGGAAAAGGCATATCCTTTCATTAAAGTTTTCTTGTGTCAATTTAACATCTGTAAAAAAGTAATTCTGTCTAATACAGTTTCTAGTCCCAACTTAACATGTAAACTGTATTTATTGTCTTTTGGTGTTTAAAATTCTAAACACTCTATAGAGTCCTGGATTCTCAAATAAGTTTATGAGATCCTTCCCCCACCAGATAGTGTAACACCTAACTTCATGAGCCTGCTAGCCAGCTGTTTCAGGAATGCTCCTCTCATTTTCTAGAATGTGGTACCTGTTCCCCTTGTACTTCCCCACCACCCTGCCAGTCTGCCTACCCATGGCCCATGCTCTTTGCTCATAAGGCCCAGGTAGACATGCTTTGGTTAATAACAGGTCTCAACATCACAGTCTTATCCCAACATTCAAGTAACGAGTTTCTACAGTCCAGCTATGTGCTTTCACACTAACTCTATAGTCATCGCCAGCAGATTCAGAAGCAGTCTCCCAACACCAGCTGTGTTCTATCAGAGGTCTTCATGTTGCTGTGCTTTCTATTTTCTGCAACCATATTATGATAGAACTGGCAGCCACAGAATTTACCATCTGCTATGGATACTGAAAGGGGTGTGTATTGTGGGGGGCGGGGATTTACACATGCTGCAAAAGCAACTTATTTATTCCAAACCAGAGCTGAGCAAAATATGAAGGACGTACCCATTTACTAAGCAGAAATCCAAACATCTACTTATTTCATCATTTTAGATGAACCCAGAAAAATACCTTGTAACCTTTCTCTCCATCTACCAAGAGAGAGAAAGCAGCAAAGATTCCGGGCCTTTTTGGAAGAATGTTGTATCTTTACATCCCACAGAAGCCCCTCACCCATCCTACCCCTTCCTCTCTCCTGCTCACGCAGCTGCATCATTTGTAGAAACTGCTTCTTTTTGTGTGAGAATTGCTCGTGAAGACTTTGCAATAGCAACAGATGTTCTTGGGCCCACGTCCCTTAATTACGATGCTCAATGATTCTCTGTAGCTCAAGGCTGGGGTAGAACCCAGCAGCATGAGTGCTGGCTGGTTTAAGCAAGTTGGATCATATTACATCAATTCTAGAGTCTCTATTTTGGCTCTTCATGAAGTGGTGAATTGGCGGGAGGTTAGCCTTGCTGCTTTTGAAAGCTCTTCATATTAGAAGCCCTGGCTGTTTTCCAGAACTCTTCCTTGAGGCTCATCCAGGCAGATACCTGGCTTCTGAAACTAAACCATCAACTCAAAGCATTGCCAGACTGATTTGCAGAGGAAAGCCTTTCCAGTGTGTACTGGTATTCCCCTCTCCCGACCGAAATGGGCAGCTCTGTTCTTTCTGCCTCGCAAATCATCCAAATGCTGTTTGTACTAAAATGTCTGCTTAACGGGGCTCAGCAGAAGTACAGATAACTGTAGGCACTAAGATATCTTTATATTTTGCTGTGTGTATATTTTATGCAAGAAAACCCCCAATATTCTGAATTGTGTCTAACGTC
Source organism: Mesoplodon mirus (assembly GCF_964341445.2). Taxonomy (NCBI): domain Eukaryota; kingdom Metazoa; phylum Chordata; class Mammalia; order Artiodactyla; family Ziphiidae; genus Mesoplodon; species Mesoplodon mirus. Next base: position 217,003,578 of record NC_138977.1, read on the forward strand.
CACTAACATAAACATTCATTTTTATCTCCATGATGCACAAATGCAACAGAGTTGCCAGACTACAGAAAGGCCAGTTTGGGGCCCAAGAAGTACACACATGCACTGCATACACAGGACAACAACAGAGTAGGCAATCTACACAAAGACAACTACCGTACAGTTGACTGAATTAGACTTCTAAGCAGGCATCTACTGTAATCACTGAATGCCTTTATTTCCTTCCTCCAAGTATTGAACAAATTATTCATACAGGTGCTATGTTAAGCAGAGAAAATACAGTGGGGAACATAATAGGCAATGTGCTCTCACAAAAGTTATGATCAACCAAGTAAGATCAACAATGAAACAAGCAATTTATAAGAACACTTGCCATGATGAGAGAAGCACTGCACAACAGGAACCTACAGCAGAGGCTACATTAAGTCTGAAAAGGTCTCAACCCCACACCATTTTTTACTTATTCGTCTTGAACTTCATTCCTTTTATGTCCAGTTACAATATTTAAACGGTGAAACAGGCATAGCATCAGAATTGTGCATATTTACCTGTTTTAGAATATTTGGTGATGCAGTTCGAGGACCACCAAATCATTTTTAGTAAAAATCAACAATTCTATTGTCCCACCTATGTAAGTTTGGCTAGAACTCAGCTGTGCTTATCCTTAAAGAACACAATAAATTAAATCATTCCCACTAGGATGGAATTCTTTTCACCCTCCTTCTCTTTTGGTGGTGTTCTTTCTTCCAATTCAAAGTTCTTTCCCTCCAATTTTCACAGGCAATAAAGTAGTAGCTGTCCCCTAAAGCTGTCTTACAGCATTCTCCAAATTCTAGGTATTGTGTGTTAGATGGAAACACATGTCATCAGAACAGAGATCCTTGCTCTTTGTTTCTGGATAGATTGCTGTTAATAAGAGACTCATTTTCACTTTCAAACTGCTAAGTAATTACTTTTTCTCTGGCACAACCACTTGCCACTCTGCTCTAAAGAAACTGCATGTATGTGAATGTATTATGCATGAACAGTTAGTATAATGGATGCATATCTTGCTCTTTAAAGTGGCTTCTTTACTGATTTTTTTAAAATAAAATACTTTGGGACCTTCACCTCTGAAATTTACAAAAGATGAAGAAATTTGAACAATAGACAACTGAGCCAAGATGCAAACAGTATCATCTATCTTGCTTCTTGAAACCTAAGTCTTGGAAAGTGTCTGTCTCATTCCCTTTTCATTCATTGTTCCTGGCAAGCTGACAGAACCGCCTGATGCAGTGTTACAGTAGCTCACCCAAACGACTTCTAATCAGCCACTTAAACATTTATTCATTTCAAAACTCGATCTCGGAACATAGAATTAAACATAAATACTTACTGTTCAAAGGCAGACATTCTTCTATTCTACAGATTTCCTTCTTTTTATGCACACTCCACACTGCCCCCACCACTCTGAGAAATGTGAAAGCTATTCCATTAAAAGCTCAAAAAAGCTTTGCCCCCCCATATAGGAAAAAAACCACAAACAGCTATGACAAAGATCCTGAATGAGTCATAAGAGAATGCCCTTCAATTGTAGAAGCATGACTAACACATTTAAATATGATGATTGCTTCACAAGCGGAGTAAAACTTCATCTGGTTGACTTCAAAATATACAAGTCCTCTATTTTTCTTTACCCCAAAAATAATTTGGAAGGGTTGTTGACTTCAATGTGATAGGCCTTCTCACTTTTTAACATATTGTTGATAATGCTATTTAGAAACTAGGCAAAAAATAAGTAGCACCCTTTCTATAACCTCCACCTATCCTGATGTCTAAAAAAACCAAAACTGAAGCTTTTACACTTTAATCCAACCCAGATATCTTACACGTACCCTATATAATATTTTGATAATGAATTTTGGTTGATAAAATGTGCTAAGTGCATAAGAAATATACAGATGTTTCATTACAAAGAGGCGACAATTCTGCTTGTGAGAGAAAGAAGACTTTGAAAAAAAGTAAGCGACATTTAACCAAGCATTAAGAGTTAAGAGTTAGTCACATGGAATTGAGTAGGAACCTTGTCTTTTTGTTCTTTTCCCATCCCACCCCCAAACTCTAAGCATTCACTTATATGTACAACTTATCACAGTTATTTTTGTCAACTTGCCTGTGTCCCTCACTAGAGTAGTTTTATTCTAGAGTGGGACCTTCGTATATTTTTCTTTATAACCCAGTACTCAGAAGGCATTCAGCAAAGTTTTCCTTATCAACTCAGATCCTGATTCCATCCTCAAAGATATTGATAAAAACCACAAAATGATCAGCATTATATTGTTCTTAAAAAGGGAGAACTGCAAAGGAAAAGATCATTAAAACACTGGCCCACCCTCCCAAATCTCCTACTCTTACCCTTGGAATGCATTATGTCAGAATCTATACACATGTGTGTGTGTGTGTGCGCGCACACACACACACACACACAGAGGCACACGCACGCGAGAATTTTTCTGATATAAGATTGATTTGATATTTAACTATCAGTTTTTAAATACAAACCAACAGATGATGAAGACAAACGATCCAGAAAAGTATTGAGTCTGATAACTTGCTGTGGAAAATTCATGGGCTAACAATAAAAAATTAAGAATAAAACCAAGACCTTTGTGGAAAAAGTCAATTAGATCCCCTAGGTTTACCTGCTTCAAAATGAGTATTTTTGGTCAGAATACCCTGTCTGAATCTAGACTCTGTTAAGCCCTGAGGTCCTGTTTTCTGTGAAATAGAGCTGCACAGGGTTGTTTGGAGCATCAGATAAGGGAGATAGGGAATATACATGACCCACAGTAGCTTCTTAAAAAAACAGTCTCTTAAGCAACCTCCTGTTCTGAGGAAATTCATGTCCTACCACTTGTCTCAACAGAGGAGATTCTAAACAGGGCATAAAAAGATCTACCCAAAGGAATCACACCCACTGTCTCTTCCCATTGATAAGGTTCATGACCTGACAACAAAGATGGTTAGACTTAATGTGGACACACAGAAGGAAGAAACTTGCCATTTATTTTTCTGGTCGCTTACACTTCTGCAAAATTTCCCCACATCAAATTAACTATGGCAAAAGACTCTTACTTTAGATTCCTATCCTTGACTGATTTAACCGAACTCGTTTGGGGTCACGAGGTAAGAATGGCCATGAATATTTGCTGATGTGGACTGGACAAAGCTCACACAGCCAGGCACAAGAGAGTGCTTTGCCAGAGAAAATGGTGTTCTCCATTTACCACCTCCAGAACTAAAGCTGCTTTTACTCATTCTGTGCTGTATTAAAAAGGCTTTTATTATAGGCTTTCCTCCTTTGTAATACAGCCCCCCTTTCGGGGAAAAATCTGCAGTAATAAGCCTACTAGTCTTTTAACACAAGATAAACAGAGTGCGGTAAACTTAAAACCATCCTATTTTGTTTTACCCAACCACACAGCATTCCATATTGCTTTCATTTCTTTTCTTCCCGTTTCTGTTAATAGTTATTTTTAAAGAATAAGTACAGAAGCAGGTCAATACAGATGTTACAAAAGTATCAGGACATACTCTGTGTAGAGAAACATGTAAACAGGTAATGTGCTAAGGTAATTTTTAATCCTTCTTTTGCCAAATGCATCTTACCTACAATTCACTTGTATAACAGATGGTTCGCGTAAAAAACTCACTGCAGGGGCTTCCCTGGTAGTACAGTGGTTGAGAATCTGCCTGCCAATGCAGGGGACACGGGTTCGAGCCTTGGTCTGGGAAGATCCCACATGCTGCAGAGCAATTAGGCCCGTGAGCCATAACTACTGAGCCTGCGTGTCTGGAGCCTGTGCTCCGCAACGAGAGGCCACGACAGTGAGAGGCCCGCGCACCGCGATGAAGAGTGGCCCCTGCTTGCCACAACTAGAGAAAGCCCTTGCACAGAAACGAAGACCCAACACAGCCAAAAATAAACATAAAAATAAATTAATTTTAAAAAAAAGACCTAAAGAAGAAATACATGGCGAATATCTTTCTCTTTAGTTCCTAAATTTATTTATTAAAAAAACAAAACAAAAAAAACCTCACTGCAAAAAGTGGCTCGCAGTTAAACAACCATCATCATCACTAATAACGGATGTTTATAGAACATCTACTATCTTTAGGGCAATGCTAGGTCTACAAGTAAGCACGGATTAAAGAAGGATAAGAGAAAACAAAAAATTTATTCTTTTTCCTCTTATGTTATTCACGTTCTTCTATATCCTTCTTTCTTCATCAAATGAAGACACTTGTTTGCTTTCCCTCCTCCTATCTTCCAGGTTAAACCAAAGAGTTCTCCTGAATTAACCCTTCCAACTTGTTTTGCTCTTCCCTCCTTGGACCAGGAACATATATGGAAGAGACTCAATTGACTGATAACGTCTTGGCTCCTTCTCCTAGAGGTGGAAGATGGTTGGGTATCTTAGGGAAAAAGGCTCAAGCTATCTGGCATAAGCTTCACCCATTAGCTTTGCTTTAAAATTATGGGACATCAGAGACCCAGGATCTAAGCATATACTCCCCACCTGTTGGCATCCTCGGGACATCTGTGATTTTGTGTGGTTATGATGTTAGAATTAGAAATCTTGTCAAACTGTTTTCTGTGACCTCCTTACCATATTAGAGACGCATGTACCAGCCACCTTCTATCACAGATATTCTCATCACCCCACCTACCATTCCCTGAATTGCCTAGTGAAAGGAAGGGAAGATACTTAAAATTTCAAATATAAATAAATTTTTAAATAAAATTTTTATTTCAAAAATAAACCAAAGGGCTTCCCTGGTGGCGCAGTGGTTGGGGGTCCGCCTGCCGATGCAGGGGACACGGATTTGTGCCACGGAGCGGCTGGGCCCGTGAGCCATGGCCGCTGAGCCTGCGCATCCGGAGCCTGTGCTCCGCAACGGGAGAGGCCACAGCAGTGAGAGGAGCACGTACGGCAAAATAAATAAATAAATAAATAAAATAAACCAAAGATTTATTTACAAATGAGCAAAGGAGCATGGAACGTGGGTGAAGAATAACGATCTAAAAATCTATTATAATATGCTTTGAACTAGAGGACTTACCATTAATACCACCACACCAACATCTATATAGGTGACAAATTAATACGAGTAAAAAAGTTAAATATGATTCTTAAGAGTTCAGTAAATACCCACAAACATGCCACAAGTTTTACAAATATTTAGCTCACTGCCAATTTTCATTACAGCTCTTACTCTGAAATTTTAAAGACAAGGTTGCATAATTTACTGCAATGATGAGTACCTTCTTTAATAACCACGAAGGACCTGTCTTATTAATTTTCCACCACGGATGTTATGCTTTGAAATATCTGGTCTATCAAACAAATTTCTAAAAATAGAAATTTTAAATTTTTAAAATAAATTTCATTTATATCTAAATAACAATAACGGACAGTTGCCCCTCTCTCTCCTTTTCATTTTCTACTCAGTCCCTCTACTTTTTTTAGCCTTCCCTTCTGTATGTCCCTTCCCTAAACTTATAGGGAAAAAAAGATATATGTTAAAAAAAATTCATGAATCTTAATTGATATGTCCAGAGACATAAAGGTAAGTAGAATTTAATTATTTAACCGTTAAAAAATAAAACTGCCAGAGCCCAGGAAAATATTCACCACGCTTCACCATCTTCACATTGGGTGTTTTTCAACTTCCAATAGGTTATTCATATACTTAGAGGAAGCAAACATACAAAGGGTTTATGGAAGCATTTGAGCTAAACACCAATGACTAACTCCAAAGAGTTCTCTCCAGATCTAATATGTCTCAACCCAAAAGGTAAATGTCTCAGGCCTTCAATTCCATCACTAGAATCCCAAATCTGACTGCTGGAAAAAGTACAATTCTTGGGGGCTTGAGTTGCTTGGCTTGGTGCCTTGCTGCACATTTAGCCGTGTAGTTAATCTCCCAGAGCAGCGCCCACTGTGGCATGCCTTCTATTCTTTACCATCTGGAGCCTGGAGTTGATATGAGCCTGAACCACACATGCAGGAGAAAAGAAATTAAAAAAACAACTCTCATTCGCATTTAACTGAAATTGGTGGCAGAACAATGCACCATGCTGTCTAGGCTTTTACACAAGTAAGAGAGGAAAGAAAGGGTAAAGTACAAACCTTCTCCTTTGTCTTCTGGTTCTCTGCTCTGAGGTCTTCATATTCACCTATTGCTAAAAGAAAAAAAGGAAAGCAATGTTATAATGCTATCAAAAGTTTACTATGGGAAAACCTGGGAACCCAACTAACCCCTATTGTCTATTTACAAGGTTCTGGGTGGGGTGGAGAAGAGGCCACAGAAGAAGGGCTCCTGCTTTTAAGAATAAGGAAGAAGGGCTTCCCTGGTGGTGCAGTGGTTGAGAGTCCGCCTGCCGATGCAGGGGACACGGGTTTGTGCCCCGGTCCGGGAGGATCCCACATGCCGCGGAGCAGCTGGGCCCGTGAGCCATGGCCGCTGAGCCTGCGCATCTGGAGCCTGTGCTCCGCAACGGGAGAGGCCACAACAGTGAGAGGCCCGCGTACCGCAAAAAACAAAAAAGAATAAGGAAGAAGAAGAGACCAGAGCAGATGTGAGCCCACAGAGCCAAATTTCAGTTATCCTGGGTTATTAGGAAGACCTATGAGCCATAAGTGCCTATAACAAGTCACTTCTCATCTTTGATGTTCAACACTTGTGAAAGGAGACAGGTTGGTGTCCCTGAAGTTCCTTCCAGCAAGATTAGTCTGTGGTGCTGTAATCACAGGTTTATTTAAGATTGGCCTCCAGAAAATAAACTCAGTGTCACATATCTTCTTTATCCACAGGGGAAAGTTTCTGCTATGAGCATTCAGCTAAGAACAACTATTTTCAGGCACTGCAAGATCATCAACCACCAAGCCATGACCAGATCCCAGCCAGATTCATTTCACTAAATTAGAAAAATATGTGAATTATCTGGAACTATTTCCAGGTATGTGGGAAAAGCAGCAGTTTTCTACTTAAAATCCTCCACTGCCAGAAAAGCAAGCTGAACTCCCACATTCATCTTAGCCAAAGCACCATTTTTAGATAGCCTCACAGTTGAGAATGTGCCATTTAGAGTGTGTGGTGGGAAGAAAGAGACTGATTTAGGACTAATGATGGAGCAGAATGTCTAAGGTGGACCCAGCAGAACTGCTGCCCACTCCCAGACCAGCATTTTGACTGGCACCAGAGAGCCAGGCAATAATCAAGTTTAGATTTTGATACTTTTACTTTTAAAAAATTTCATTGGGATTTATCTACAAAAAGCTAAGTTTTTCTTTAAAAAAAAAAAAAGACAAACACAGCTTCCTATTTCTATGAAGAACCTGAAGATATAAATTAAAAATCTGAAACCAGTGGTTTCAAGAACATTCCAGATAATCTGGTCATTAATTCTAAAGTGTATGATTCTAACCATTGGAGCAGAGAATACCGCCAAAACAATTCAGATGGTAAAGTATATGCTGTTCCTTTCAACAGTGATCTGAAGGGTTTAGAATAGTTACTATGATGACCGGACCTAAATCTTAAAATCCAATTCAAATAAACAAATATTTATGAGACTATACCATCAATGGCCTGAAGTTTTATCAGCACTTCATAACCATCTAAATAAGAATTAATGGACATTTTATTGAAGCCACACTCAAAAAAGAATCTATTTTTTGAAAAAACTTTTCTAATTTTTGAAAATTAGACAGCCCATAAGATAGCTAAATGTATACATGTAAAGATACAGCCCTTTTAAAAATAATTACAGTTTCAACAGAAAAGATTTGATTGATCACAGAATGAAGCCCTCGGCACACCAGCTCCTTATCAGCCTCCATCAGACAAACCCCAACCAATGAGTATGAAATAAATTGTCCTCAGTTCTGAAAATTCAATAAAACGTCCCTCCCCTTCCTTTTTCTAACAAAAAGAAACATGAACTAAGAGATCCTAAAAATACGCACTTACATCATTAGGTAGTCTATAGTCATGGTCCCAAATCTTATTACTACATCTAATATTGTTTCAAAAAATAAATACTTTATTGAGAGATTTTGCTTTAGTTTACTTGACATTTAAAAGTATCTTTAGATAAAGTTGAAAAATCAAAATTGATTTACCACTCTATTCCTGATGACCTACTTTACAGACATACAAAAAAAAAAAGACAGTAAGAAATTTTTTTTTCTATTTAAAGCAGCAGATAACGGCTATGAAGGCCTTTTTAAAAATACCGATACTGTTCTTCCATTATAATGCCAACAGAATCCAGGCGAAACACTGTAGACTCCCAATTACTGAGTCTTTATGAAAAGCATTAATTATGAACCCTTTACCTATCATATCTTAATGGAAACCACAGAAAATATGCTTTCCGTGACTGTAAGCAACTTAAAAAAAAAAATGAAGCCAAGTACAGGGAAAGGAGAGGAAAAGTATGGGAAGAATTCATCCATTTGGTAGTGGGAAGGGGCAGTTGGGGAATTGGGCATAAATGAAAAATATTTACTTATATTTTTATTTCTTTGAATTTAAAAAAACCAAGCTTACTGCCCTAAACAATATTCACATACACATATATCATAGTGAAAACATGTGTAACCACATCTTTAGGAAAACTGGTAAAAACTATAATAACCTGTTATTCAGCTACTTCTTTTTTTGGCAATGCCAAAGGGTCACAGAGAAAGCCTTATTGTTTCACAACTGGCTCACAGTTTCAAAAATTTTTAACATGAGCTGTGCAACTCAAGTGCTTTGATGAGAGAGATCTGCCAAATTTTGAACTAATAAAAAAAAAAGAAGAAATGATTTTGACCAATTCTCTGTCATGTGAAAGACATCTGCAACTTGGGAAGACTCCATCCCTTGCATTTAGATACAGCATATTTCACTATACTGTAAAGTCACACAGCACAGCAATTTAAAAGTGCAGCCCAAGCACTTAACTTAGCCAGGTACCTTGGGCAAACTGGTTACTCTCTGCGTCTCAGATTCCTCACCTGGAAAATAGGAATAATAACTGTACATCTCTCATAGTGTTCTTATTAAGAGTAGGTGAGCTAACATGCAACAAGAGTGCTTAGGCATATTAAATGTTGAATGCATGTTAAACGAAGATTATCATTACTGATACAGCAAGGTATGTCAAATCTGTGAGCATGATAAGAGATTAGGCTGCTCCCTAATGCCTTCGGTCTCAGGCTTACTTCGGTGATACATGGCCTGAAAGATGGCAGAGCAGAAAATCTCTGAAATCCTAAGTACTACTACCTTCCACCAAAGAAAAGGAGGAGAGAGGGGGTTAAAGATCAACTGTAGTTTGTTGTAGTAAAAAAAGAAGGTGGGGCTTCCCTGGTGGCGCAGTGGTTGAGAGTCTGGGACGTGGGTTCGTGCCCCGGTCCGGGAGGGTCCCACGTGCCGCGGAGCGGCTGGGCCCATGAGCCATGGCCACTGGGCCTGCGCATCCGGATCCTATGCTCTGCAGCGGGGGAGGCCACAGCAGTGAGAGGCCCGCATAACGGGAGGAAAAAAAAAAAAGAAGTGGAAGCATGTCTGAAGCTGTACTTTTCAATCCTGGCTGCACATTAGAATCACCAGGGGAGCTTTTAAATCCTACAGCTCTCTAGCCTCCTCTCCACTCACCCCCAACCCAAGATTCTGATTTAACTAGGTGGACCTTGGACATCTGTATTTCTTTAAGAGGTAAGCACCCCAGGTGATTTTAATGTGCAGCCAAAGAGGGGACTCACTACATAGGAGTATAGAATGGAAGAAACAGGAAAATGTAGAGAAAACAAGGAGAATATCAGGCAAAGCATGTGCTTCAAGAATCATGCTGGTTCTATATTCTAACCCGCTAATGCCAAGAAAGAGAATTTTCTTTACAAGCTGCAAACCATGACATAGCCGTCCCAGGAAGCAGCTGAGTAGACTTAGTTGTTTGAGAAACATGACAACTAAAGTTCAGAATTACAGGCCAATAACACCTCTGGCTAGGGTGAGCAACAATCAACTTGCCTGGGCCTTTTCCAGTTTTAGCATTTTAGAGTCCAGTGCCCCTGGAAACCTCTCAGACCCAGGAAGCTTAACCACCCTATCCTAGCATTAGCTCCAGAACAGTATTTCCAACCAACACTGTCTAGACCTGCACTATCAAATATGGTAGCCACTAGCCACTTACATTTATATTAATTAAAATTAAATAAAATTTAAAATTCAGCTCTTCAGCTGCTCTGACCACATTTCAAGTGTTCAATTGCTACAGGTGCCTAGTGGCCACCACTGTGGACAGTGGACACAGAACACTTACATCACAGCTGAAAAGTTCTACTGAACAGTACAGTTCCGGACATCTCTGTCCACATACCTTACAAGTACCTCAAACTCAACATGTTAGAAAGTGAACTCATCAATTCCATTTCACCCAAACCTCTTACTTTCTGTATACAGGACCATCATCTACCTAGTTCTCAAGCTAGTACCTCAGGATCACCCTTGATTCCACACTTTCCCCCACCACCAAAGGATCGTCAACTGCTCAGACCTCAAAATGTCTCTCCAATCTGCCCTTCCTCTATCGTCAGTATCTCTGCCCTATTTCTGACCCTCAATTATAGCAAAACCCTCTCATCTAGCCTCTAGCTTCCCTCTACGCCAAGTTCATTCTTTACAAGGTAGATACTAGTTAGCACTGTAACAAAGAAAACTGGTTATTTCATTCTCTTGTTTAAAAGCCACCAAAGGTACTAGCTTCACAACCTGGGAACCCCACTCTCCTCTCCTCTCCCCACTCAGAGACCACACTCACTCCATCACACCCAAAGTCCCAATGCTTCCCTAAACCCTCTAAGACCTTTCATACCCAAGTGTCTTTACAAATATTTTCCCCTCTGCCTGCAAGGTCTTCCCTTCCGCATCTTCCCTGCCTCCTCCTTTGCAATGCAGTTCAACTGTCATTTCTTCTAAGAAACTCTCCCCATATAACGGGGGCAAAAATCAGCATTTACATTTCTAATATACTACCAAAGTACACTGTTCATAGATCTCTATTGGAGCATCTACATGCAACATTATAAGTTGTCTGAACACAGGTCTGTTTTCTTATCTTTTCTCCCACTCAATTCCTTGCTATATACCTTACACTCAGCAGAATACAAAGCACAGAGTCTATGCCTATGTTGAATGAATGAGTGGTTCATATAAATCTGTGATATAGAGCAATTAAGCCAAATATTAACATCCCCCTTCTAAAAGTGAAGACACAAGTGCAAAGAAACGTCAAATCCCACAGTAAGGAATGGTGGAAGCAGAACCAGTCTACTGATCCTAAAGGTCATCCATGTAAAAAACATTTATGAGCACTACTGTGTGCTGTGTGCTACAGCACTAGACCAGAAATAACCCTCTAGGTTGAAGACTATGTCTTTATGCATCCAGATGCCCTCTTCTAGCACAATGGCTGTCAAACAGTAGACACTTGATAAATGTGTGTTAAATTCAGGAAGGAGGAAGGATGGATCTAGGTCTTCACATGAACAAATCATGAAAGAGCACATACTTTCCTCCCCATATTAAAAGGGCCTCTTAAATCATATGTTACAACAAGATACTTAATAAAAATGAAGCTTTAAATAGCCATCAAATATAACCAGAAAAACACTGCCTCATGAGATCTTCTAATGTATATTCTCAACCACTGAGTTTACATCTTTGAGGCTCATAGAGCCTTGAAACCTCTCTTATTAATGGGGTATGAGGACATAAGTCATAACAGATAATGTTCAATTAGGACATTATTCCCTTCTGCACACATCTCAGTAGGTCCTGCTCTTAAAGCCAGAATAGAAAGAGAAGTCGTTTATACCTCAGTTGTTAATTAAAGCATTAGAAAAGCCAGGGAAACACTGCTGGAAAACCTGATCAAAAAATAAAGGTGAGAGATTTCATATCTAAAAAGAAATTATGGGCTTCCCTGGTGGCGCAGTGGTTGAGAATCCGCCTGCCGATGCAGGGGACACGGGTTCGTGCCCTGGTCCGGGAGGATCCCACGTGCCGCGGAGCGGCTGGGCCCGTGAGCCATGGCCGCTGGGCCTGCGCATCCGGAGCCTGTGCTCCGCAACGGGAGAGGCCACAACAGTGAGAGGCCCGCGTACCAAAAAAAAAAATAAATAAATAAAAAAAATAAAAAGAAATTATAGCAAACCTGAAATTCACTCTTTACCTGATAGAACACACAGTACAGTGTTAATGATTTAATGATGCTTAAGAAGTAATCTCAACAAACTATATTAATGACTTCAAGTTAACCACCAGAAAGGAAGGAAACTGAGAACTTTTTTTTTTTTTTTTTTTTTTTTTTTGCAGTACGCGGGCCTCTCACTGCTGTGGCCTCTCCCGTTGCGGAGCACAGGCTCCGGACAGGCAGGCTCAGCGGCCATGGCTCACGGGCCCAGCCGCTCCGCAGCATGTGGGATCCTCCGGGACCGGGGAACGAACCTGTGTCCCCTGCATCAGCAGGCAGACTCTCAACCACTGTGCCACCAGGGAAGCCCGAGAACTTTAAAATACGTATATAAGTCTGGTTTCTGGTCTGGCATGTAAGGAGGTTGTAAGCCGACACTCTGGTCCTCACAACAACAAAAAATGCTGAACAAACTGAAAATCAACAACTTTTCTTGGATCCATGAGAGAATTGAAGTCGCAGGGCAAATCACTACTCCAAAAATTAGAGATACACTCAGACAGATACAGAGGATCACAACTTACTGGAGCAGAAGCCAAGGTGCAGAAACACCCTCATGTGCCAAGATAGGGAAAAAAATATCAACTGTAATTAACAAATTGCTAGAGGCTCATTTCCAACAAGTTTGAGAGTTAAAAACTCTAGGCGTGGACCGATCTTAAGAAGCCCCGACACTTCTGAGTTTTAACTCCAGGAGTACTACCAGGTCCTCACAGTGAATACTGAGAAAACTTCCCTACTGTTTCTGGCAGGGGAGGGGAAAAGTAGCCATCACGAAATATGCCCAGAGCATTCTGTTCTTTATAACAAGACCTTCCCTCAAGAGAAATTATTTTATTAGAGCCTAACAGATTAAAGGGAAGGTAATAACCAACTCCAGCACCTTGTAGCCTTCTTGTCTCATGGACAGGGAAAACTGGAACTGAGAAGCACTCGTGAAAGTCACAGCTCTGGGGCGCAGGCTCACTTAAAGACAGAGACCCTATCACAGGACTATTCCCTTCCCCCATACCCTACCACTACATGAATGTTTATAGCAGTTTTATTCCTAACTGCCAAAACTTGGAAGCAACCGTGATGTTCACCAACAAGTGAATGGATAAACGAACAACGGTACATCTATACAATGGAGTATTATTCAGTGATAAAGAGAAACAAATGAGCTCTCAAGCACAAAAGACATGCAGGAAGCCTAAATGCATACTGCTACATGAAAGAAGCCAATCTAAAAATGCTATACTCTGTACAATTACAACTATATAACATTATGGAAAAAGCAAAACTACGGAGCCAGTAAAAAGATCAGTAGTTGCCAGGAGTTCCGGGGTAAGGTGAGAGGGATGAACACGTAGAACAGAGGAAATTTTGGGAGCAGTGAAATTATTCTGTTTGATAATGTAACGATGGGTACATGTCATATATCTGTAAAAACCCATGGAATGTACAACATAAAGAATAAACCCTAATGTAAACTACGGACTTTAGTTAATAATAACGTATCAATATTGCCTCATCAATTCTAAGACCTGTACCACACTAATGCAAGATGATAATAATAAGGGAAAACGGGGGAGGGGGGGAGATGAGGGAATTCTCTGTACCTTCTGCTCAATTTTTCTGTAATCTAAAACTGCTCCTCAAAGCCGTATTTAAAACAAATATATATATATACATGTGTATGTATATGTACATACATATATGTTGAGATATTTATATATACAATCTCAATCTCATAATCATACCCTGATTTGTGCCATAGAGGATTTGAGATAGAATCAAGTAACTAAAAGGATCCTAATATATTACTGTTCACTGCACCAAACAAAAAATTCAGAACTCGTGTTTTAATGTTTACAATGCTTAGATACATCAATAAAAAATAAATGAAATAAAACGCTTAGCCAACATGGGAAGCAGAGAAAAAAGCAGTGTTCCTTCTACATTTTAAAGCAAAGATTGGCTGTGTTAACAGTTCTAGAGAATAAAATCTACAGCACAACAAAGTTTAAAATATACATACTTTTTGGATCTAACAATTCCACTTCTGAGAATTTTTCCTACAGCTGCACTTACAGAGATTTATGTGTACAAAGGATGTAAGCAGCATTACTGTTTTGAATAAATTTTGGTTTTATAAACTTTAGATTCATAGCAAAACTATACACATAGTAGAACTCCCATATACCCTACACCCAGTTTCTCCTATTATTAACATCTTACATTAGTACGGTACATTTATTTCAATGAATGGACCAATACTGACACATTATTACGAACTGAAGTCCATATGTTATCTTATTTCCTTAGTTTTTACCTAATGTTTTATTTTTGTTCCAGTATCCCATCCAGATGCCACATTATATTTAGTTGTCATGTCTCCTTAGACACCTCTAGGCTGTGACAAGTTTCTCAGAGTTTCCTTGTTTTTGATAACTTTGAGGAGCACTGATCAGATATTTTGTAAAATGTTCCCCCACCTGGGATGTTTTCCTCATGATGAGACTGGGGCTATAGGTTTTTAGGGGAGGACCACAGAGGTGAAGTGCCATTTTCATCATCTCACATCAAAGGTACATACTATCAACATGACTTAAATCAATATTGAAGTTGACCTAGATCACCTAACTGAGGTAATGTCTGCCAGGTTTCTCCACTTTAAAGTTACTATTCACCCCCCTTTTCATACTGTCCTCTCTTTAGAAGCAAGTCACTACGCACACCCACACTTACAGAGCAGGGCATTATGCTCCACGGCCCTTTGAGTGGTAGGATACATAAATTATTTGGAACTGTTCCGCATGGAAGATGTGTCTCTTCTCATTTATTTATATCAGTATGGACTCATGAATATTTATTTTATACTTTGGGTTATAATCCAGTATTTTGTTGTTCAAATTGTTCCATCTTTGGCCATTGGAAGTTCTTTCAGTTGGTTCCCATATCTCTTTGACATATCCCCATCATTGTGGGCTCATTTTTTTGAGCACTTCCTTACTTTCTAATAACTACAAGATACTCCAGGCTCATCTTGTATATATCCTGCCCCAGTCACTCCAGCCCTAGAATCAGCCATTTCTCCCAGGAGCCCTGTTCCTTTTACTGGAGAATGGTATTACAAGCCATGTTCTGGAGCTAGATGTGCTCACTGTTACTGGTACACCTAGGCTCTCAGCTGAAAGAGCAAGGAAATAAGTGTCTGTATACTAACCCAATACATATATACACATGTGTAAATATTTCTATATGTAACCATTGGTATCTATATTAAGCTAAACATGAGTTCATACTGATGTCTCCAACTCTTCTCTATTGCCAGAAGCATTATTTTAAATTAAAAAAAATAGAAATACAGAAGTTTGTTTTCCAGAGGACATTAACTACACTGTTGTGGGAGATCCATACAGGGAACATTATGCAATCAATTTTTAAAGGTTTATATGTACTGGTATGAATTCTATAATATATATTAACTGACAAATATATATGTACATAGAAACACAATTTCCAGAAGGAAATACAACAAAAGGTTAACACTAGATAACTCTGAGAAATGGAAATGGGGTTAGAACATGCATTATCAGCAGGTCACCCTCAAAGAGGAAAAAAATATTAGATATGACAATGGCCTGTAGCTCTCCAAAGGATCACAGTACACAAAAAGATGCAGAGTGTATCTGTGGTATTAAAATTTCATGGGGAGGGGAAGTAATTAGGGGAAAAAATGTCTAAAAAGACTCCTTTGGAGAGTATAATGAAATAAAGATTGAGAAATAATGAGTTAGAAGGAACAGGTAACTTGTACTTTTTACTCCATATGCTTTTTTCTTCTGTGAGCATATGTTTATTTTTTAATTTGATTTTTTAAAAAAACAAAAGTAAGGGCTTCCTTGGTGGCACAGTGGTTGAGAATCTGCCTGCCAATGCAGAGGATACGGGTTCGTGCCCTGGTCCGGGAGGATCCCACGTGCCACGGAGTGGCTGGGCCTGTGAGCCATGGCTGCTGAGCCTGCGCGTCCGGAGCCTGTGCTCCCCGACGGGAGGGGCCGCAGCAGTGAGAGCCCCGCGTACTGCAAAAAAAAAAAAAAAAAGTAAGACTGATCTACCTAACAGCAGTGTTAGGTGAATAGTGAAATTCTGACTAGAAGTTGTAGTTCCTCAGGCCATGCTGAATGTCCATCTCACAGAGGGTCACCCCAACTGGGGACTCTTTGGCAGTGTCTCACCAACTTTAGGAAAATGCATTTTTAATACTCTGGTTTACAAAAATCATATGGCCCACAAAGCCTAAAATACTTACCTCTGCCATTTACAGAAAAAGTCTGCTGACCCCTGATCTCCATTATATTAGCTTACATTTTTTTTGGTATGTTCATACAGTGGAATACTACTCAGCAATGCAAACAAATGAACTGTAACTACATGCGACAATATTGATAAATCTCACACACATAATGAGTGAAAGAGGACAGAAGCAAATAATACACACTGTATGATTCCGTTTATGTAAATTTCAGAAACTTGCAAAACTTATCTTTGGTGGCATTGGATATCTTTGGGAAGAGGAAGGTGATAGTGATTGGAGGGGTTATTATGAAGGGGCTTCTGGAAATGTTCTGATGTAAGCGTTGTTAGAAACATACTTGCTTTTTAAAAATAATTCACTGAGATGTTCATTTGTATTCTGTGCAGTTTTCTCAATCCATGTAATACCTTGTTCTAAAAGCAAAAAATTTCAAATATAAATCTTACAAAAATGTAAACAGATGAAGAAATATAAATTTACCAGCCTTTTCAGAGGTAACTAAGTAAGTACATATGTACCCTGGCTGTTCAGATACAGTTGGTCCCTGGATCACACTTGGAAAATAGTGGTGTAAAGCCAAGTTTGCACCTGACACCAAGGCAACTATTTAGTCCCAAACGGCTTTCTACTGACTGACTTTGTATGGACCCGAGATTGACAATGCTTCGGCTTTTCCAGATAAATAGGGTCATTGTGGTAGACAACAGTTTCAGACCCTTTTGTCAAAATAATGCTCTAGCTACTTTCTAGCCTGAAAGCCAAGGGAACACTGGAAGCCTCTTTTTCTTTTTCTTTTTTTTTTTTTTTTTGCGGTACGCGGGCCTCTCACTGTTGTGGCTTCTCCCGTTGCGGAGCACAGGCTCCAGACGCACAGGATCAGCGGCCATGGCTCACGGGCCCAGCCGCTCCGCGGCATGTGGGATCCTCCCGGACCGGGGCACGAATCCGTGTCCCCTGCATCGGCAGGCGGACTCTCAACAACTGCGCCATCAGGGAAGGCCTGGAAGCCTCTTTTAATTACTAACTCTGTTCTAAGAATAAACTTGACTAAATTTCCATGTGAACCTTAAGCACTAGCTCAATAATCTTGGAGAAAATGATACCAACCCTCAGGATGAAAGAAGGTTACCTTGCTTTAAAACCAATTATCTTACCATTTTAAACAGTGTCAGTCCAAGAATAGCCCATAACTTTTATTTGTTTGTTGTTGTTGTTTTGGTCTTACATTAGAACATCCTTTTTGCTAAGTGGCAATCATTCTCTTCAAAACTTCCTCAACAAGATCCAAATGACATGGCATTATGATGATGACAGTTTAGTGGACATCTGCTGTTTGTGTCTTCCTAACCCGCATCCCCGCTTCTGGTAGTGGCACACCAGTCTTTTTTGGACTACTCCTATCCATTGGTCTTTGTGGAGGCTGCCAATCAAGGTGCCCTGCCCTTCCCTGGCCAAAGGACTTTAAACACATGACCCAAATGAGGCCAGTTAGACACTCTACCACCATCTCTAAACTAGGAACTCCTCACCAGCAGCAACAAGGTTTTTTCCATCTCTATATCTCTGAGGCCTAGCACAGTGCCTGGCTATGAATATTCAATGCATGTGGGCTGAATGAAATACAAAGAAAATCATGTACCTTAAACAAATGCTGAGCTAAGTCTATCATTTCCCAACAGAATTCTGAACATTGTATTATGTTTTGTAAGGAAAACGTCCACTTTAGTAAGCTAGGAAATATGCATTGGAAATAGTATCGCAAGTTGCCATTTCTCAGTGCATTGAAGATGTCAATCAGTCCAATAAAATAAAGCCGCAAAAAAGACAAAAGGAGAATTACCTCATTACCTCAACATCTGCTTGAACATAAGCAATCGCACACTGGCTAATTTTTTTTAAAGGGACATAATATAACTTTCTGGAAAGACATAATATAGCTAATTATACCATTCACTAGAAGGGAACATACAATGTTTTGAAGTAATTCAGAAGTGGGTGTGATTTATAAGACATAGAGCTTAGGGAATGTTAAGTATAAATTAGAGATTGTTCATATTATGACAGACTGCGTCATTACATTTCACAACTTTTGTCAAAAGCAACCTTATTCACCACACCACTAAAGACTTCACATTAGGGAAGGCTGCTGGCAGCTTTGCCATTTAGAGTTGACGGCAACCTTCTTTCTGAACACCCTCCTGGGGAATGGGTTCAAATTTTAGACTTAAAATACACTAGGGAAGAAACGATATGATGAAACCTAAATGGCCAACAAACATGTAAAAAGATTTCAAACCTCACTAATTACCAGGTCAAACAAATTTTTTAAAGGTACCATTTTTGTTCATCAGATTGGCAAAAATTAAGCAACCTGTCAGGCTGTCAAATTAGTAAAGACTGCTGTTGGTCACCGTTGACCAATGCATGGGGAAATGGACACTTCTGGGGGGAATGTGAACTGGTACAGCCATCTGGGGAGGGGGGCACTTTTGCAATGCCTAGCAAAACTTTATACGTATATGCCCTCTAAGCCAACAATTCCATTTCTAAGAATCTATCCTAGAAAAAAATTTTAATTGTACAAACTGATTTGTATGATTATTTGATTAATGACTGTCTACTAGACAATAAACTTGTCTGTCTGGTTCACCATCTCTTACCCCAGTGCCCAGCACATGGGCCTCACATATGACAGGTACCTGGTATTTGTCAAAGGAGTAAATGAATAGGTTTACTCAGCCTAAAAAAAGAAAAACAGAGTATTTAATCGATAATGGTTCTTCTTGTTCACATTAAATAGTAGTGGAATTATTCACAATGTTAACAGGCGGTAAAAAGTACTGTCTACTTTTAAAAATAAATCACACACACCGGCTTACAAAATTGATCATAATATTGGTAAGAGCCCAAACACATAGTTGCCAGGTTTTCCACCTCAAATCCCTAGCTCCCCAGTTAGTTCCGTAGGTTAAACAGCAATTAAATACTCTTGAAATAAGTCACTTGCTATCACAGTCTATGATCCACTGACAAATGCCCCAAGTTTGAAATGTATAAAAATTACACCATGGGCTGATAAAAACCCCAACACCTGTGTAACCAGACTCAATATCCTAAAAAAAAAAGTATACTTTTTAAGCAACACAAATTTCAAAGTCTAACTGTTCTATTGCCTTTGACATGCCCCAAATTGAGAAAATATATCCTCTAAAAATATTAATGCATGGATCTGTTTGTTTTCCAACATAACTGGAGAACCAGAAACTTAAGAATCGTCCGTTTTTCTCAAGTCTCAAATCCAACACAGAGATGGAGATGTGTTCCAAAATCAAATATAAATAACTTGTGGATTATCTGCAACGTTAAATTATCCTTGAAATTATATACATAATGAAAAGAAGTGAAATTTTAAATTTTAACATTATTTGAAAACTGACCATCCATCAAAAGATCTGGTATCCACTGACAGATATTACCAATAATGAAAGCTCCAACAGTCTAGAATACGAATTAAGAGTCTTTATGTTGGGTGAGGGGGGTAGTGTTATCAGGAATAAAATACTAATAAAATCCAGCCCTTCACTAAAACACTTGAGAAATTCCAGATAAAGGCATGTTGCCCACCCACTAGATTCACTGATTCTTGTGACTTTATGACCTTAGACTAACCTAGGATGGGAGTTGATGGTACTTGGGAAGGCAAAAGCCATTAATATTTATCCAGCACTTTCTAGATGCTAGATACCACAGAGGAATGTGTTCTGTCCATTTTCGAGAGGTTAAATATTGATAATTTCCCCAAGGTCACACAGTTACTAAACAGTCACACTGAGATTTGTTTTCAGGAGTGTGGACTCCAGAGGGATCAAAATACCCTTATGAATGGTATGTTTGTGGTCTCAAGGAGCAACAGGCCACAGTACTGGACAGACCTCATAAAATCATCTGGTTTAGCTCTTGCGCCTAGTCAGGTCAGGCCTGATTAACCATAAGACCCACGGAAGGGAACAGACTCTTCCAAGTTCAGAGTTGGTGAGTTAAGTCAAGAGAAGTGAAAGAGCTGGGATTAAACACCAGGATTAGCCACAGAGCGGGGCCCCTTCCACTATACGGCCACGTAGGTAAGTTATTCAGAAAAACATATGTTCCTACACATTTTTACTTCCTAAATCTGCATGGTTCCTCTTTCTTGACCCATATTCTCAGGCCACCTTTGGTCAGGGTAATAATAATTTTAATCTTAATTTGGCTTTGTTCAGAAGTGTGGTTAAGTGATGAAAATCACTGACTAAAACAGTTCTTTATTAAGAGATTAAAACAGTTCTTTATCTAGCTACCAGGCAATGCAGAAATGCATGTACATGGCTTTCCTGCGAACCAGAGCCAAGTCCTAATTCAAGAAGCCCCGCACAGGCAGGGTGTTGCCTCACTGACAAATAAATTGCTAAAAATGGGAAGCGATAAAACACACCATGGCCTGCAAATCCTCGCTGCTAAGGAAAGAGGAACTAGGCCAAACCAGAATGAAAAGCTCGGAAAGGCTGTCAAGCAGCGCCGCAGGCGCCAACGTGCAAGGTGGGGCCAAGGCCAGGGAGCGAGGCCAGCAGAGCTGCCTAAACCGCCGCCTCTACAAAATAACCTGCCCCACTCGCTTCCCCCTAGTGTATGGTGGTACCGTGGGACCTCGTCCCCGCCAAATCCTTGGCTCTTCCCCTCAACCCCCATTGCCCGCTACAGCGACCAACGCGTAGCGCTTCCCGCCCTGCCGGGCACGACACTCCCAGGCACAAGCAAAGCACTTTATCCTCTGCCCCGAGCTCGCCAAAGCGCGCGGGGCGCGGAGAATGCTTCTCCACGGGTGACGGAGCTCCTGGGGGTGACTACAACGGCCGCAACACCTCCCGCCCAGCTTCCACCACCGCAAAGCCAGCGCCCTGGAGCCGTCCCCGCCCATGGGCCGCGGCTGCCCGCACCTGGCGGCCACACGCCCGCCTACCTTGCTCCTTGAGACTGGAGATGAGCTGCAGCTGCTTCTCCTCGTCCGAGCTGTTCATTTTGGCAGGTGGGGCCGGGAATAAAAGGAAAGGAGGGAGAGGCGAGGGGTACAGTGGGGGGAGGGGGAAGAAAAAGCAAGATGCCGGTGGCTTGCGGCTTCACTACCCGGAAGTTGGATTTGCTCCCGCTCCTCCTCCTCCTGGCGCGGAGCGCGCGGGTGAGATCATCCCCACGCACCTACTCAGCGGCCTTGGCTGCTTCACCTGCAGGCAGGCGGAGGGGCGGGGACAGGCCGGTAGCCCGGGGGCAGGAGGTGGGGACGTAGGAAGCACCCGCGGTGGCACCTGGGCCCGCAACCCGTGCCTAGCCTGCAGCCGCCGCTGTGCTTCGCCTTCCTCCGCGGAGGCCGGCGCCGCGGGATGCGCAGGGGGAGGGCGTGAGTTCGCTGTGGCTATCTCCGGCAACCTCTTCTCTTCCTCCACCCCGCCGCGGACACCCGGACGCGCGTTCCGGAGAAAACCGGCCCTGGGTCTGCAGCGTCTACAGAACCCCACTTCGAACGCTGTCAAGAGCCTCTCCCCACGAGGGAGATGTAATTAGCAATAAACACCCAGGATTCTTCCCCAATTCTCGTACAGTGGACTCTGGGGGCGGTGTGGGGAAACCTAGGTGCCCTCAGGGCCAGGCTCTGTGTTAATATGTTTTGCACCTTGATAAGCATACAGATACTGAAAACGGCAGGCCTGGTAAATTCCAAGGAGGACGTGGTAGTCAGCTGGCTTCCTCCAGCAACACCGGTTTGAGAAATGGTCAAAACTGGGCCCTGCAGCACGTGGATCGCCAGGCCTCGCGGACCATCTGATTTGCGGTGGAAAGATCTTCTCTTCAGGGTAGAGGCCACTGCAGTCCAAATACCTAAGGTCACACATCTGCCTGGCAGCAGAGCCTGGTGAAGTGAAGCCCGGCATTTGTCCCGCTTCACTGCCTTCTAGGCTGTTTAAACCCAGCTCTGGGTTAGAGCCTGACCAGAAAAGGGGCGGCAGACCTTCCACATTTCAAAATGGTTCCCCCCAACCCCCAGTTGCCAGTCAGTCTTTGGTCAAGTCTCCTGACCTCTTTGAACTTCATCTAAAAAATGGGAATAATACTAATACCTACTCGCCCGGAAAAGCCTGTTAAGTGCTGAACAAGGAGAGAAAGATACACAAAACACCATATCCAGAATCTGACATATAATAGATGTTCTTTTTAAAAAAAAAAATTAAGGTTACAGCTCTGGGCTTCCCTGGTGGCGCAGTGGTTGAGAGTCCGCCTGCCAATGCAGGGGACAAGGGTTCGTGCCCCGGTCCGGGAAGATCCCACATGCCGCGGAGCGGCTGGGCCCGTGAGCCACAACTACTGAGCCTGTGCGTCTGGAGCCTTGCTCTGCAACAAGAGAGGCCGCGATAGTGAGAGGCCCGCACACCGCGATGAAGAGTGGCCCCCACTTGCCACAACTAGAGAAAGCCCTCGCGCAGAAATGAAGACCCAACACAGGCAAAAATAAATAAATAATTAATTAATTAAAAAAAAAAAAAAGGTTACAGCTCTGTGAAAAAGGGGTTCGCTAATTATAAAGTGGATGCTAATTATAAGCTAAAATGGGCACAGTTCTTTTACACTAATCATTAATACAAAATAAATCCAAACTGAATTAGGCTTACTGCACATCTTGTTTTTTCTCACTGCCTCAAAGGTCTTAGTGTGGGTACTACACGAGCACAGTGCTTCTGCTCATTCCTCACTTGCTATTTTATGTAAATGCCCAACTCCATTTACTGAGTAGGTCCTCCATGATGCACGGGGAAGATGAGCTAGAATATAGGTAAGTGCTGCAACTAGTATCTGTCTGATATTCCTACTAAATTCTAATTCAAAACGAACTGAAAAAAAAATGGTAGCACTGCTTTCTCGTCTTCTAAAAAAGGCAATATAGTATTTTAGCATGAGTGATTTAGTGGTAGAGTGATCTAAAAAGGCAGCATAGTGTTTTTAAATAGAGTGAATTAAAATTTTGAAACTTTAAAAATAATTTTGGTATGGGGTCTTATTTTTTTATTTTTATTTTTTATAAAGTTATTTTATTTATTTATATTTGGCCGTGTTGGGTCTTCATTGCTGCACACGGGCTTTCTCTAGTTGCGGTGAGCAGGGGCTACTCTTCGTTGAGGTGCGTGGGCTTCTCTTGCCATGGCTTCTCTTGTTGCAGAGCAGGGGCTCTAGGCGCACGGGCTTCATTAGTTGTGGCATGCAGGCTCAGTAGTTGTGGCTCACAGGCTCTAGAGCACAGGCTCAGTAGTTGTGGCGCACAGGCTTAGTTGCTCCGCAGCATGTGGGATCTTCCCGGACCAGGGATTGAACCAGTGTCCCCTGCACTGGCAGGATTCTTAACCACTGCGCCACCAGGGAAGCCCTGGGGTCTTATTATTCAGTCCTTTCCCTAGTTTTTCTTAAGATAGTTTAAGACAGTTGCAGATCCAGCTGCTAAGAAAAATAACCAAATGGCCTTTGCCTTAAGATTACCTGAGATGGTATCTTAATCCTCAGAGTTTAAAGAAGACCCAGGAAACATGAGAAATTCAGACTCAACTACATGAAAATATGAATGATATGTGCTGCCACCAGGTATTTTGTATAAAGAGAAATCATTTCCAGAAAAAAAAAATCAAGAGATTTGAGTAACAAATCATGGCCATCTAGATTTCATACTGCAGCCAGGAAACCTGTTATACCTGATCAGTCACTCTGACTGCTGGATAATGCCAGAGTCCTCCTCCAAACCTAAATAATCAAATATTTTCTCCTATGAAACCAAATACCAGCAGAGTGCCTGTTAAATATTTGGGTTAGTTCACAAGGTTCCACTTTTTAAATGGCCGATTGTCTACTCCCATTATACAGTAATTTAGATATCACTTTTGGAGTTTAAGAATGAGTTAATCAATTATCAAATCTATAATCAAATTGAGTGCTTTGGTCCCACACAGAATCTGCAGCCGCTTGAAATTAATCCTGTTTACCTTCCTTGAAATTAAAATAGCCTCCTGAAATACAGTATGGTGTTATCTTGAGGGCATGGGATGAATTATTAGGATGGCTATTAGAGTCAATTATAGGGATTCAGATCTCCCATTACACCATGGTTTATTTATATGATATGAATATTAATGGAAAGGATAGAAGTGATAATAATTAGTTTTTGTTCTATTTAATAATGCACATAGGGATTTATGTTGCAGGCATCACAATGGATTCATTAACCTCCATATAACATGTAATTAAAAACCTTTAAAATGTGTCTATACATATGCATATATGGACAAAGATAGGAGGAGAGACTTTTTAAAAATGAGTTGAAAGGATATGTACCAAACTCAGGATAATGGCTGCTTCTAGGGGTAGAAAGTAGAGGAAGAGGCCCAAGGGGTGAGGAGTGGAGTGGGAGAGAGCAGTGATCAAAGGATTTTCTCTTTAATGTTTGTTTGTGTTTCCAGGAATTTAATGTAAAATCACATTATCGATGTAGTCTTTTGAGGTATATAGACAAATAAGACTGAAATACAATAGGAAATGAAGGTTCATTTCCTCTGATCCACTAATTCCATATTAGGGAATCTACCCTAAAAGGCTTTACTATAATGTTAATTATGATATAAAAATGATAACATTGGAACATTACTTAACAATAAAAAAGAAAGTTTTGATACATGCTACACCATGGATAGACTTTGAAAACATTATGCTAAGTGAAAAAGCCAGTCAGAAAACACCAGACACTGTATGACTCCATTTATATAGAATGTCCAGAAAAGGCAAATCCACAGAGAGAGAAAGTTAATCAGTGGTTGTCTAGGACTGTGGGTGTTGGGGGAATGGTAAGTGACTGCTAGAAGGTATGGGGTTTCTTGCTGGGGTGGTAAACTTTTTCTAAAATTGATTGTGGTGATGGTTGAACAACTCCATGAACATATTCAAAACCATTAGATTGTATACTTTAAGTGTATACTTTGCATGGGAAAATTTTGTGATATGTGAACTATATCTCAAAAATCTGGTATAAAAAATAGGTTTTCAGAGGAAGAAAACTTTTACCTTAAAAAACTACTTACATAACTCTATTAAATTTATGTTTCTTGTATAAACATTTTTCCCTTTTCAAATCTTTGTATATATATACATTCTACTTTTTACTAAACATTATTTCATATATACTTTATCTTGTACCAATATAATCTACATATTTACTCAATGCTGCTCCATTGTATCAATGAATATTTAGCTATTCTCAAATTCTTAGACATTTGAGTTGTTACTAGTATTTGTCTCTTTATAAATAGTGCAGCAGAAATACAAGGACCACTCCTAGGTATATCATAGTCAAACTGTTAAAAACTAAATATAACAATCAGGTCTTAAAAGCAGCCAAAGAAACATGCATATTACATGCAGTAGAACAACAATAAAAGTGATGGCAGACTTCTTATTTAATGTTGTAATCATTAAAGGATTACAACAAAATTCAACACTCAACAATATAAAAAGACACAAATAGGTGAATGTAATAAAACAATGAAAAAGGGCTTCCCTGGTGGCGCGGTGGTTGAGAGTCCGCGTGCCGATGCAGGGGACGCGGGTTCGTGCTCCAGTCCGGGAAGATCCCACATGCCGCGGAGCGGCTGGGCCCGTGAGCCATGGCCACTGAGCCTGCGCATCCGGAGCCTGTGCTCCCGCAACGGGAGAGGCCACAACAGTGTGAGGCCCGTGTACCGCAAAAAAAAAAAAAAAAAACAATGAAAAAATATTCCATGCAAATAGTAACCAAAAGAGAACTGGAGTGGTTATACTAATATCAGACAAACAGACCTTAAGTCAAAAACTGTTACAAGAGACAAAGGAGGACATTATATATTCACAAAAGTGTCAGTTAATCAAGAATATATAACAATTATAAACACATATACAGCAAACAAACAACTCCCAAAATATATGAAGGAAACACTGACAGAATTGCAGGAAGAAATAGACAGTTCAACAATAATACTCAAGGACTACAATACCTCACTTTCAATAATGGATACAAAATTTTGATAGAAGATTAATAAGGATAGAGAGGGCTTAAACAGCACTATACACAAAATAGATACAACAGACATGTATAGAACACTCCAAACTATAGAGCACAATTTACATTCTTCTCAAGTGCACGTGGAATATTCTCCAGGATAGATATTATGTTATGCCAAGAATTTAGTCTCAATAAACTTTAAAAGATTAAAATCATAAAATCATACAAATCATACAAAGTATCTTCTTCAACCATAATGGAATGATATTAGAAATCAGTAATAGAAGGAAATCTGGAAAATTCACAAATATATAGATATTAAACAACACCCTCTTCAATAACCAAAGGTTCAAAGAAGAAATCACAAAGGAAATCAGAACACAGGATTAAAAACAAAAATATAACACCCCAAAACTTATGGGGTACAGTGAAGGCAGTGCTCACAGGGAAATTTATAAGCTGCAAATGGCTAACTTTACACCTTGAGAAAATAGGAAAAGAAGAGTAAAATAAACCCAAAGTTAGCAGAAGGAAAGAAATAATGAAGATTAGAATGGAGATAAGTACAATAACACACAATAGAAAGACAACAGAATCAATGAAATCAAAAGTTATTTCTTTGAAAATACCAACAAAATTGACAAATCTTTAGCTAAACTAATAGAGATGATGAAAAAAATCAGAAATGAAAGTGGAGACATTATTACCAACATTACAAAAATAAAAAGGATTATAAGAAAATAATATGAATAATTATACACCAATAAATTAGAAAACATAGATGAAATGGACAAATTTCTAGAAACACACAAATGATGTAGACTGAAGAAGAAATAGAAAATCTCAATAGACTCATAACAAGTAAAGAGACTGAATCAGTGATCAAAAACCTTCCAACGAAGAAAAGTGCAGGACCAGATGCCTTCACTGGTGAATTCTACCAAATATTTAAAGAACAATTAACACCAATTCTTCTAAACTCTTTCAAAAAGTAGAAAACAAGGGGAAACTTCCGAACTCATTCTATGAAGTCAGCATTACTATGATATCAAAGCCAGATAAAGACATCACAAGAAAAGAAAATTATAGACCAATAACCCTTGTGAATACAGATATAAAAGTCCACAACTAAATATTAGCAGCTAATCCAACAGAACATTACGGGGATTACACAACATGACAAAGTGTCTCCAGGATACATCATGTTTTTAGCCACAAAACGTTTTAACAAATTTAAGAAGACTGAAATCATATCAAGTATCTTTTCCAACCACAATGGTAGCCATTTTGAAATATACCCGGAGAATACTGTTATCCTTAAAAAGGCCTGTCTTCAAGAGAAACTATTTTACTGAGATTTTACCAAAGCCTAACAACCAAAAGAACGGAAATACCCAATTGAGGCCTGGTCCAGTCTCCCACATAGGGAAAGAAAAACACCAGTCCCTTCATGTGGCATAAGGGAAATAACCAACTCCAGTCTTCTCATCTCACCAGAGGGAGTAAACTGAGAAATAATTTGTAAGGTTACAGCCCAGGGGTACAGGTTCGCTAAAAGACTGAGGTCCAATCATAGGTCTATAGCATGCATCCCTTCCCCTTAAACTTTACCACTACATCTGTAGGACTCCTATATAGTAACAGGGGATTACAATGGAAAGAACTGCATGTCTCAGACCTTATTTAAGAAGAAGTCTTTATAGAAACCCAAAGACACAGAAGAGACAAAAACAAGGTCACCAGAGGAAAATTTAGCCTCTGACACCTACGGCTACAGCAAACAGTAAACACAGCCTAATTCCTAGCCAAATAAACATAAAACTTCACAGTAGAGGCCTATTTACTTCAGTTCTTTTTACCCAGTACATCATGTACAGGTTTAAACAAAAAATTACAAGGCATCCTGAAAGATAAAAAAACACAGCTTAAAGAGACAGAGTAATCATCAGAACTGGAGTTGGATATGGCAAAGTTTTAAAAATTTCAGACCTAAAATAACTATGAATAATATGCTAAGGGATCTAAGGAAAAAAGTGGACAACGTGCAAGAACAGATGAGCAACGTAAGCATAGAGACAGAAACTCTAAGAAAGATTCCAAAAGAAATGCTAGAAATAAAAAATATTTTAACAGAAATAAAGAATGGGGACTTCCCTGGTGGCACAGTGGTTACAACTCCACACTCCCAATGCAGGGGGCCGGGGTTCAATTCCTGGTCAGGGAACTAGATCCCACATGCATGCTGCAATTAAGAGTTTGCATTCCACAACTAAGGAGCCCGCCTGCTGCAACTAAGATGCAGGGCAACCAAATAAATAAATAAATATTTTTTAAAAAAGAGAGAAATGCAGAATGCCTTTGATGAACAAACTGGACACAAATGAGGAAAGAATCAATGAGCTTGAAGATATGTTAACAGAAACTTCCCAAACTGAAAAGCAAAGAGGAAAAAAATGAAAACAAAGGAACACAGTATCCAAGAAATGTGGGACAATTACCAAAGGTTTAATATTCATGTGATTGAAATACCAGGAGAAGAGAGAAAACAATCTAAGAAATATTTGAAGTAATAATGACTGGGAATTTCCCAAAATTAATGACAAACACCAAACTGTAGAACAGGAACCTGAGAGAATGCCAAATAGAATACCAAAAAACTACATGTCGGAATGTCATATCAAAAAAAGGCAAGAAAAAAATGGCCAATGAGCACATGAAAAGGTGTGCAAAATCATTAGTCACTAGGTAAACACAAATCAAAATCACAATGAGATACCACTTCATGCTCACTAAGATGGCTGTAATCAATAAGACAGACAATAACAAGTGTTGGGGAATGTGTGGAGAAATTGGAACCCTCATACATTGCCAGTGGGAATGTAAAATGGTGTAGCCGTTTTGGAAAACAATTTGGCAGCCCCTCAAAAAGTTAAACAGAGTTACAGTATGACCCAGAAATTTCACTTCTATGTATATACCCAAGACAATTAAAAACATATGTTCACACAAAAAGTTGTATATGAATGTTAGTAGCAGCACTATTCATAATAGTCAAAAAGTAAAAGCAACCCAAATGTCTATCAATTGGTAAATGGATAAACAAAATATATGTCCATATGATGGAATGGTATTTGGACAGGAATGAAGTACTGATACATGCTATAATGTGGATAACCTTGAAAACATTATGCTAAGAAGACACACATTGTATGATTCCATTTATATAAAATGTCCACTAATGGCAAATCAGAGACCAAAATTAGATTAGTGGTTGCCAAGGGCTGGTGGTAGGAGGGAATGAGGAGTGGGTATGAGGTTTCTTTTTGTAGTGATGAAAGTGCTCTGAAATTAGATAGGAATGACATTTCCACAACTTTTTGAATATATTAGGAACCACTTTAAAATTGTACACTTTAAAAGTGATTTTATGCTATGTAAGTATCTCGAAAAATTATTTAAAAAATAAAATTCTGGGGCTTCCCTGGTGGCGCAGTGGTTGAGAGTCCGCCTGCTGATGCAGGGTACACGGGTTTGTGCCCCGGTCTGGGAAGATCCCACGTGCCGTGGAGCGGCTGGGCCCATGAACCATGGCCGCTGAGCCTGCGCGTCCGCAGCCTGCATGTCCGGAGCCTGTGCTCCGCAACGGGAGAGGCCACAACAGTGAGAGGCCCGCGTACTGAAAAAATAAAAATAAAAAATAAATAAAAAATTAAAAAAAATAAAATTCTGTAACTATGTATGGTAATGGATGTTAACTAGACATTGTGGTGATCATTTTGCAATACATACAAATATTGAATCATCATGTTGTACACCTAAAACTAATACATATGTCAATTATATCTCACTTTTTAAAAATCTAGGGCAGTCAATGATACTGTATGATACTAGAATGATGGATACATGTCATTATACTTTTGTCCAAACCCATAGAATGTACAACACCAAGAGTAAACCATAATGTAAACCATGGACTTTGGGTGATTCCAATGTGTCAGCAAACATTCATCAGTTGTAATAAATATTCCACTTTGGTGTGAGATGTTGATAATGGGGGAGGCTGTGCGTATGCTGGGACAGAGGTACATGAGAAACCTCTGTTCCTTCCTTTCAAGTTTGCTGTGAACCTAAAACTGTTCTAAAAAATAGTCTTTAAATATGAAAAAAAAGATTTTAAAAAGAATAATCTACGTCATTCAACACTGAGAAATTATTAAACACCAGCCATGTAGCAGACACTGTTAGACCTGGGTAATAAGAGAAATGAATACACTATGGCCCTCACTCTCAGACACACCCATCTGTTAATTAAAGCAAACGTATCAAAAGATAGCTGCAATACAGGTATCCACTACTTTTCGAAAGTTCATTTTACAACACTTCACTTTTACAGAAGACCTACATTAGGACCTGGTTTCACTTTTACGAAGGGGTAAAAAGGCAAAAATAGTGTTCAATGTTTGTTTTGCAGCAAGCCCCAAGCTGCTGCAAAGTGGCACCGTCAAGCTCCTTCCCTGGGAACTATACTCAGCATCTTAGCATCAAGTTGCCATAGCTTTGAACTCTGTATGTGAGCAACTGTGCTTTATCTTGATATATTTTGTGCATACCTTAGCAAGATGTGTCCTAAGGTAATTGCTTTTTTACCTTCCACCATTTCAGCTTAGGAAAGGTTTCATAGGAATGTTCTGCTTTCGAATAGTCAGGGGGAAACCTGTATAGTGTGATGGGTCTGTGATGGCATTAATGTTCAGACAGTAACTGAGATAAAGGAGGCAATGATTCACTCTCTTTGGTAGAATTAGGGCATGCTTTCTTGAGGAATGGAATTTCAAGGCAGATCTTGAAAGATGAACTGCAGTTTGCAGGGAATATGCAGAGAAAGAAACTCCAGACACTGAAAAAGCATATGCAAATACATGAAGGTAAAAAAAAAGACTAAAGGGACTTCCCTGGTGGCGCAGTGGTTAAGAATCCGCCTGCCAATGCAGGGGACACGGGTTCGAGCCCTGGTCTGGGAAGATCCCATATGCCACGGAGCAACTAAGCCCGTGCACTACAACTACTGAGTCTGCACTCTAGAGCCTACGAGCCACAACTACTGAGCCCATGTGCCACAACTACTGAAGCCCGTGTGTCTGGAGCCCATGCTCCACAACAAAGAGAAGCCACCGCAATGAGAAGCCTGCGCACTGCAACGAAGAGTAGCCCCCACTCGCGCAACCAGAGAAAGCCCACGCGCAGCAATAAAGACCCAACACAGCCATTAATTAATTAATTAAAAGAAAACGACTAAAAGTCAGTTCAATGGTATAGTGTTAACCAATTCTCTGAAACAGAACTGAGTTGCCTTCCTTGAATTAGCTGTCATCAAATCAGTGTGAACAAACTCCTGAAGATCAGGTTTCTCTTAGTGGAAATGCCTTTTGTAACTATGAAAGGGGCATAGTCCAGTGGAAGAGAGGGGAACCATACAATCACTACATGTACAAACAAATCCGAAGAGTAAACACCATAAGCAAGTGCATGACAGTAACTCTTGGAGTATATAATTAACATTATGAATAAGATTAAGTGGAGCTATGTGCTGAGGTAATGTAAATATCCCCATCAACTCAATCAGACCCAAATAATGACTCTAGCATAACTTATCTGGGTAAAAAAGCTCTTATTGTTTTCATATTCTTACAACTAACTAATCACTCATTCATAAAGAGAACATAACTATGATTAAATATAAGTTCCAGATAGGAAAGATTCATTTTACAACTTTCCCAGTTGATTAGACACATCAGCACAATCTTGTTACCTACCCCCTTCTCTGAGGCAGACTTCATCAATCTGGAAAATGAAGGCAGACCACTGATTGGAGGGCAAACCTGAAAAGGATTAAACACTTAGCATGCCATTCTAAAATACTGTAATTACAGTGCAATTAACCATACTGCATATTAAACGTGCAACTCTGAAATGTGTTCAGACTCCCCAATTATAACTAGTTATTCTTCAAAGAATTTTGCCGCCCACATTGAATCTTCTCTAGTGCTTCTTTGTTGTAATTCAGGTGTGACAGTCACTAATATATCTAAGAGGACAGTTAATAAAATGTAGGCATTCTTTACTGTAAACCTAACACATGCATGCCAGGTAATACCCAACCATCACCACTAATAATCATGCTTCAGACAGGCAGATCTCCTATACAGTTGGACTTTGCCCTCTTTAAAACATATTTAATGGTCAGTTATGAAAAAAGGCAGTGAGATTGAAGCAAGCCTTAGGTGGGAGTGTAGGAACTTGTATACTTTTAAAAAAAATTTTCCCAACTGGGAGAGTCACTTAGTCTCTCTGAATCTCTACTTCCTCACCTGTCAGTTGGGGTTGTAACTGCCCAGCATTTTGGTGAGGATCAAAAGGCTTAACTGACAGAGAACTCTTAAAAAGTTGATCAGTCTATCCAAATGTAAGGTGCTACTCTGTTATGGACCATTCTAAAAGAATGGTCGATGGAAAGGGGCAGACAGAGATATTTGCAGTCATAGTTAGGCCAGGGAGGATATTCAAAATATTTAAACAAGCCCTAACCAATCAGAAAGAAGTCAGCTTTAAGCAATTGGTACAGCCCGTAGGGTGCAGACCAGTTTTGGATCATCCTAGTTTAAAGACAAGCAGAGATTTTAAAAATAGGGTTAAAAAAAATGGCAGAACTTGTTGAAAAAAAAACAAAAACAAAAAACTAATGGCATTTTTTTTTTTTTTTTTTTTTTTGGCCTTGCAGCATGCGGGATCTTAGTTCCCCTGACCAGGGATGGAACCTGCACCCTCTGCAGTGGAGTGCAGAGTCTTAACCACTGTACCACCAGGGAAGTCCAAAAACTAATGGCATTTTAACCTAGCTTTTGTTAATGGCAGTGGATTTTCTGTAACATAGGAGATAGTGGTCACCTTTGAAATTATTTGTTTAAATATTTCTCTTCCCTGCCAGACAGTGCCATGAGAAGAGGGAATATGCCCATCTTAATTATCTCTGTATTCCTAACCAGCACAATGCCTGGTATAGGGATTCAGTAAATATTTGTTGAATGAATGAATTAATAAATTAATGAACAAAAAAGGAATGAACAGGCATTCCTGTTCTATTATTCAATGGCCAGACTAATCCAGAATTCTATGTTCTAGGTACCATGATTTAAGAGAGTTATAAAGGAGAGGGGCCACAGTTGAGGAAACTAGGGGCTATTAGTCTAGGTACTGAAAATTCTATGATGTAATACATATCTTAAATTTCTTCTGTATAAAAATACAACTTACCAAAATATGTGGGACAGGTAAGGTAGTACTGAGAGTGACATTTATACTGCTAAATGCTAACACTAGAAAAAACGTTCTCGGGCTTCCCTGGTGGCGCAGTGGTTAAGAATCCGCCTGCCAATGCAGGGGACACGGGTTCGAGCCCTGGTCCAGGAAGATCCCATATGCCACAGAGCAACAAAGCCAGTGCACCACAGTTACTGAGCCTGCGCTCTGAAGCCCGCGTGCCACAACTACTGAAGCATGTGCGCCTAGGGCCCGTGCTCCTCAACAAGGGAAGTCACCGCAATGAGAAGCCCGCGCACCACAATGGAGAGTAGCCCCACTTGCAGCAACTAGAGAAAGCCCACGCACAGCAACGAAGACCCAATGCAGCCAAAAATAATTAAGTGAAATAAATAAATTTTAAAAAAACCTTTTTAAAAATAGTAAAAAAGTTCTCAAACCAATAATCTAAATAGATATCTCAAGAAACTACAAAAAGAAGAGCAAGGTAAATCCAAAGCAAGCAGAAAGAAATAAAATTGAAAACAGGAAAACAAGAGAGAATATCAATGAAACAAAAAGCTGCTTCATTTAAAAAATCCATAAGATTGACAAACTTCTATGCAAGACTGAGAAAGATAGGGAAAAGATATGTCACCAATTTCAGGAATGAAACAAGCTATTACTAGAGTTATTAAAAATATAATATGGGGTTAAACAACCAGTAAGTCAAAGAAGAAATTACAAGAGTAATTGGAAAAATCTTTGAGATGAATGGAAATGAAAATACAATATAACAAAATGTATGGGATGTAGCAAAAGCAGTGCTCAGAGGGAAATTTATAGCTGTCAATGCCTGCATTAAAAAAGAAGAAAGATCTCAAATTGGTAATCTAACTGTACATCTTAATGAACTGTAAAAAGAAAAGCAAATGAAACCCAAAGCTAGCAAAAGATAGGAAACAGTAAAAATTACAGTAGAGATAAAATAGACAACTAGAAAACCAATAGGAAAAAACAGTAAAACCTAAAGTTAATTTTTTTAAATCAACAAAGTTGACAAACTTTAGCTAGAATGAATATGGGAAGGAGAGAACACTCAATTACTAAAATCAGAACTAAAGTGAAGACATTATTACTGAACTCAAAAATAAAAAGGATTATACAATGAACTGCTGTATGCCAAAAAAAAAAAAAAAAATAGGTGACCAGGATGAAATGGACAAATTCCTAGCAATACACAAACTACCAAAACAAACTTAAGAAGAAACAGAAAATCTGAATAAACCTATAACAAGTAAAGAGATCAAATCAGTAATCACAAATCACCCAACAAATAAATGCCCAAATAAATGACTTCACTGATAAATTCCGCCAAACTTTCAAAGATGAAATACCTATTTTTCTCAAACTCTTAAAAGAAATAGAAGAACGGTGAAGGGGCTTCCCTGGTGGCGCAGTGGTTGAGAGTCCACCTGCCGATGCAGGGGACACGGGTTCGTGCCCCGGTCCGGGAAGATCCCACATGCCACGGAGCAGCTGGGCCCGTGAGCTATGGCCGCTGAGCCTGCGCGTCTGGAGCCTGTGCTCCGCAACGGGAGAGGCCACAACAGTGAGAGGCCCGCGTACAGCAAAAAAAAAAAAAAAAAAAAAGAAGAACGGTGAACACGTCTTGACTTATTCCATGAGGCCAGCATTACTTTGATATCAAGCCAGACAAAGACATCCCCCCAAAAAAGAAAACTATAGACCAATATCTTTTCTGAATGTAAAAGCAAAAATTCTCAACAAAATACTAGAATACCAAATCCAGCTATATATTAAAAGGGTTATACACCGTGATGTAATGAAATTTATCCCAGGAATGCAAGCATGGTTCAACATGAAAATCAATCAATATAAGGCATCATATTAACAGAATGAAAGGAGGAAAACCATATAATCATCTCAATAGATACAGAAAAAAAACACTTTATAAAATCCAATACCCTTTCATGATTAAAAAAATCCAATATACTAGGGATAGAAGGCAAATTCATCATGAAGTTAGAGGTCATTTATGGAAAAAAACACAAGTAACATCATACTCAGTGGTGAAAGACTGAAAGCTTTCCCCTTTAGACCATAACATGACAAAGATGACAGCTTTCACCACTTCTATTCAACACTGCACTGGAAAGTCCTAGCCAGAGTGATTATACAAGAAAAAGAAATAAAAGACATCCAAGTGGGAAAGGAAGAAAACTACCTATTCCCAGATGACATGATTATATATATACATATATATATATTATATATTTATATATATTTATTTATATATATAAATAACCATTAAGAATCCACAAAAAAATATTAGAGCTAATAAATTCAGCAAAATTGTATAATACAAAATCGGAGCCATTATATTTCTATACACTAGCAATAAACAATGGAAAAGGAAATTAAGAAAATTTCTTTTACAATAGCATCAAAAAGAATAAAATACTTAGGTATAAATTTAACCAAGGAAATGTAAGACTTGAAAATTGAAAATGACAAAACATTGCAGAAAAAAAATTAAAGAAGACCTAAATGAATGGAAACACTCCTGTGTCCATGGATTGGAAGATTTAATATTGTTAGAATGGTAATATTTATCACACATATCTACATATTCATGCAATCCCTACTGAAATCCCATGGCCTTTTTTTGCAGAAATAGATAAGCCCATCCAAAAATTCATATGAAATTGCAAGGGACCCAGAATAGCCAAAACAATCATGAAAAGGAAAAGTTGGAGGACTCATATTTCCCAATTTCCTAACTTCCTGTAAAGCTACAATAATACAGTAATCAGTAATCAGAACAGGAATCAGTATGGTACTGAAATAAGGATAGACATTCAGAAATGAGAGCCTGGAAATGAAACCATCTATCTGTAGTCAACTGATTTTCAACAAGATGTCAAGAGCACTCAATGAGGAAAGAAAAGTCTCTTTAACAAATGGTGCTGGGAAAACTGGATATCCACATGCAAAAGAATGCAGCCGAACCCTTACCTCATACCATATACAAAAATTAACTCAAAATAAATCACATATCTAAGTGTAAAAGCTAAAATTCTTGGAAAAAAGCATAATGATAATCTTCGTAACCCTGGGTTTGGAAATGGTTTCTTAGATAGTACACCAAAAGCATAAGCAACAAAAGAAAAAAATGGATAAATGAACTTCATTAAATTAAAGCCTTCTGTGCTTCAAAGGACATATCAAGAAAGTGAAAAGACAACTCACAAATGGAGGGAAGTATTTATAAATCATATATCTGATAAGTATCTAAAATATACAAAACTCTTACAACTAAACAAGAAAAAGACAAATGGCTCAATTTAAAAATGGGCAAAGGACTTGAACAGATATTTCTCCAAAGAAGATATACATATGGCCAACAAGCATATTAAAAAAGGTTCAACATCACTAGTCATCAGAGAAATTCAAATTAAAATTACAACAAGATGCCACTTCATACCCACTAGGATGGGTTGTATTTTTTAAAAAAATGGAAAATAGCAAATGTTGGCAAGGATATGGAGAAGTTAGAACACTCACACATTGGTGGTAGGAATGAAAAACAGTGCAGATGCTGTGGAATACAGTATGGCAGGTCCTCAAAAAGTTAAACACAGAATTACTACACGACCCAGTGATTCCACTTCTAAGTACACGCATAAGAAAAATGAAAACAGGTGTTGAAACAAAAACTTGTACAAGAATATTCACAGCAGCAATATTCACAACAGTCAAAAAGAATATTCACAACAGCAATATTCACAACCCAAATGTCCACCAACAGATTAATGAATAAATAAAATGTGATGTAAACATGCAATGGAATGTTATTCAGCCACAAAAAGGAATGGAGTATGATATATGCTACAACATGGATGAACCTCAGAAATATTATGCTGAGCAAATAAAGCCTGATAAAAAGGCTATATATTATATGATTCTATTTATATGAAATACCTAGAATAGGAAAATTCATAGAGACAGAAAGCAGATTAACGGTTCCCAAGGGTTTAAGGGGAGGGGAAATGGGGTGTGCCCACATAATGGGTGTGGGGTTTCATTTTGGGATGGTGAAAAGGTTCTGGAACTAAACACTGGTGATGAAGGTACAATACCGTGAATGCACTAAATGCCACTGAATTGTCTGCTTTAAAATGGTAAATTTTATGCTATGTGTATTTCACATGTTTTTTAAAAGGCAATAAAGGAATGCTGTGAACAACTTTATGTTCATAAACTCAACAACTGAGAATGGATCAATTCCTCAAATACCACAAGCTACCAAAATTCAATCTCAATGAAACAGACAACCTGAATAGTCCTATACCATCAAAGAAATTGAATCTGCAGTTGAAAAGCTTCTGAAAAAGAAAATCTCCAGGCCCAGACAGTTTCACTGGATAATCCTACCAGACACAGAAAGAATTAACACAAATCTTATATAATATCTCCCAGAAAGTACAAGAGGAGAAAACAATCCTGACTAATTTTGTGAGGCTAGTATTACCCTGATACCAAAACCAGACATAGAGAACACAAAAGAATAAAATTGTGGACCAATATCTCTCATGAACATAGTTGCAAAAATCCTCAGTAAAATACTGGCAAATTGAATCGAGCAATATATAAAAAGGTTTATACACTATGACCAAGTGGAATTTGTTCCAAGTGTTCATGGCTGATTCACTATTCAAAAGTCAATCAATGGGGAATTCCCTGGCAGTCCAGACTTGGAGCTTTCACTGCTGGGGTCCAGGTTCAATCCCTGCTTGGGGAATTAAGATCCTGCAAGCTGCACGGCACGGCCAAAAAAAAAAAAAAAAAAAGAAATCAATCAATGTAATGGTCCATCCTATCAATGGGCTGAAGAAGAAAACTTATATGATCATAACAATTGATTCAGGAAAAGCACTTGACAAAATCCAATACCTCTAGATGACAGAAACTCTCAGCAAACTAGGAAGAGAGTGGTAACTTTCTCACCTTGTTAAAGAGCATCTACAAAACTCCTGTATCACATAAATCATATGTAATAAAGGAAATGCAAATTAAAACAGCAATGAGATACCTTACACATCTATGAAAACGGCCCAAATCCCGAACCCTGACAACACCAAATGCTAGTGAGGATGTGGAGAAACAGGAACTCTCATTCATTGCTGGTGGGAATGCAAAATGGTACAGCTGCTTTGGAAGACAATTTGGTGCTTTCTTACAAAACTAAACATACTCTTACCATAAGATCCAGCAATCATGCTCCTTGGTACTTACTCAAAGGAGTAAAAACTTATATCCACACAAAAACCTGCACACAGATGCTTACAGCAGCTTTACTCATAATTGCCAAAAGTTGGAAGCAACCAAGACGTCCTTCAGTAGGTGAACAGACAAATAAATGAGGTATATCCAGACAATGGAATATTATTCAGCACTCAAAAGAAATGAGCTATCAAACCATGAAAAGACATGGAAGAAACTTAAATGCATATTACTAAGTGAAAGAAGGCAATCTGAAAAGACCATACAGTGTATGAAGTTCTGGAAAAGGCAAACCTATGGAGACAGTAAAGAGATCAGTGGTTATCAAAGGTTGGGGGGAAGGAATGAATAAGTGGACCACAGAGGATTTTGAGGACAGTGTCTGTGTCTGTGTGATACCATAATGATGGATACATGTCATTATACATTTGTCCAAACCCACAGAATGTACAACATCAAGATCAAAATGTCATGTTAACTATGGACTTTGGGTATAACAAATGTACCACTCTGGTGGGAGATGTTGATAATGGGGGAGGCTATTCATGTGTGGGGTCAAAGGGTATATGGGAACTTTCTGTATCTTCTCAATTTTGCTGTGAACCTAAAACTGCTCTAAAAAAATAAGTCTTAAAAAAAAAAGATACAGAGAGAACCTATAGTCTAAGAGACTCAGGAGACACATAAACACATAAACTAATCATACTATACAGTCTTTATTTGAATCTTAATGCAAACAAATGAACTTTAAAAATAAAATTTTAAAGTATGAGATAATTAGGGACATTTATACACTATTTGATGATACTACTGGAAATACTGTTAAATTTTTAGGTGTGATAATGGCATTATGGTTATATATTTTAAGATTTCTTATCTTTTAGAGATATACGCTGAAATATTAAATATTTATGGATAAAAGGGCATAATGTCGGGGATTTGTTTCATGATAATTGAGGAGGGGAGGAGTAGAAGGAAGGAAGATGAAATAAGACTGGCCATGTGTTATATCTGTAGCTGGGTGATGGGTATATGGAATTTATTCAACTATCCTGTTTGAAATATTCTATGATATTTTTAGAATAAAGAAAAATTAAATGATCCTGCACAAAGTCAAACTCTACCTGGCTTCACTACGAATACCCTAGCAGAGCTGACTGGCAGATTAGCCAAGCACGTTCCATAAAAAGAAAAATCCTACAGCTAATATCATTCTGGATGGTGAAAGACTGAATGCTTTCTTTCTAAATTTGGAAACAAAGCAAAGATGCTCACTCTCAGCACTACAATTCAACACAGAAATGGAAGTTCTAGCCTCTGCAATGAGGTGAAAAAAAGAAATACAAGGCAGACCAATTGGAAAGGAAGAAATAAAACTGTCCCTATTTGCAGATAACATTATTGTTTACTAGAAAATCCCAAGGACTCTACCAAAGAAATTCTAGAACAGTAGATTCAACAATGTAGCAGGAAATAAGATGAACACACAAAAATCAACTCCATATATGAGCACGTGAAACCAAAATTAAAAGCACAACACAATTTACGATCACTCCAAAGAAAATGAAATACTAAGGTATAAATTTAACAAAATATGCACAGGATCTATATCCTGAAAATTACTAAATGCTGATGAAAGAAATCAAAGAATTCCTAAATAAATGGAGAGACATGCTATGTTCCTGGATTAGAAGACTCAGCAGAGTGAACACGTCAGTACTCCCCATGTTGTTGTGTATGTTTAATGCAATTCCTATCAAAATCCCAGTATGGTTTTTTGTAGACATAGGCAAACTTATTCCAAAATTTATATGCAAAGGCACAAGCCCCTGAATAGCTAAAATAACCTTGAAAATGAAGAATAAAGGGGTAGGAATCACTCTATCTTATGTGAAGGCCTACAATATAGATACAGTAATCAAGACAGGTGGTACTAACAGAGGGATAGACACATAGATCAATATAACAGAACAGAGAACTCTGAAATAAACTCACACAAATACATCCAACTGACTTTAACAAAGCAATTCAATGGTGGAAGGGTCTCCTTTTCAACAAACGGTGGAGGGCCAACTGGGCATCCATAGGTCAAAAAAAGAAAGAACCTTAAACCTCATACCTTCATGCAAAAGTTAACGCAAAATGGAGTTAAACATAAACTTAAATGTAAAACAAAACTATAAAAAATTTAGAAAAACACAGGAGAAAATCTTTAGGACTTTTAAACTTGACACCAAAAGCAAGATCCGTAAAAGGAAAAGCTGATAAATTCAGTCTCACCAAAATTATCAAATTTTGCTCTGCAAAAGGCCCTATTAAGAGGATGAAAGGTACAGACTTAGAAAAATATTTGCAAACCACACATCTGACAAAGGACTAGTATCCAGACTACATGAAGAATATTCAAAACTCAACAGTAAAAAAAATCCAACTAGAAAATGGGCAAAAGAAATGAACAGACACTTCTACAAAGAGAGAGCAAATAACCACAAGAAAAGATGTCCAACATCATTAGCTACTAGAAAAAAATGCAAATAAAAAATAGTAGATATCACTACATGCCTATCAGAATAGCCAAAATAAAAAATAATGTCAAGGCAGAGCACAGAGAATTTTTAAGTCAGCAAAACTCTTCTGTATGATGCTAAAACAGTGGATACATGTCATTTGTTAAAACCCACAGAATGTACAACACAAAGAATGAACCCTGGGACTTCCCTGGTGGTCCGGTGTTTAAGAATCCACCTTCCAATGCAGGGGACGGGGGTTCGATCCCTGGTTGGGGAGCTAATATCCCACATGAGGCGGGGCAACTAAGCCCACGTGCCACAACTACTGAGCCTGCGTGCCACAACTAGAGAGCCTGCATGCTGCAGCTACAGAGCCCACGAACCCTGGAGCCCGAGCACCACAACTAGAGAGAAGCCCACATGCCGCAACTAGAGAGAAGCCCGCGCACCGCAATGAAAGATCCCGCATGCCACAACTAAGAACCAATTCGGCCAAAAATCAATAAATAAATAAATAAAAAGAAAAGAATGAACCCTAATGTAAACTATGAACTTTGGGTAATAATGATGTATCAATGTAGATTCATAGACAGTAACAAACATACTACTCTGGTATAGGATGTTGACAGTGAGGGAGGCTGTGCATATGTGAGAGCAAGGAGTGTATGGGAACTCTCTGTATTTGTCAATTTTGCTGTGAACCTAAAACTGCTCTTTTAAAAAAGTCTACTAAATAAAAAGATATATATATAAAAGAGTATTACTCAACCATAAAAAAGAATGAAATACTGCCACTGCAGCAACATGGATGGACCTAGAGATTATCACACTAAGTGAAGTCTGACAGAGATAGACAAATATTGTATGATATCACTTATATGTGGAATCTAAAAATTAATACAAAGGAACTTATTTACAAAACAGAAACAGACTCACAGATATATAAAACAAACCTAAAGATGCTCAAAGAACTAAAGCAAGACATGGAGAAAGTCAAGAAAACAAAGTATAAACAAAATGGAAATAACAGTAAAGAAATGGAAAAAAATAAAGAAACCAGAAAGAAATTATAGAGCCACTTTGTGCTTCCTATACAACTTAAGAGACTAATACATTAAAAAAATTACTAGTCTAGAAGGTAGTATTTTGTAACTTTGGTTTGTAACTCCACATTCTATTTTCTACATGATTTAAGAGACTACCAATGCATTTTAAAAAAACAATTGTTATTTTATGTTTATGACAATATATAAAGATATAACTTTGTGATACTGATAAGTGAAACAGGGTAGGGACAGAGCTGTATAGAAGCTGAGTTTTTGTACGTTATTGAAGTTAAGCTGGTTATCAATGCAAACTGGGAACTTTAGGATGTTAAATGTAATTCCCATGGAAACTATATAAAGTATATATCTGTAGAACACATACAAAAAAAGAGAACTAAAAACATTCTACTATTGGGCTTCCCTGGTGGCGCAGTGGTTGGGGGTCCACCTGCTGATGCAGGGGATGCGGGTTCGTGCCCCGGTCCGGGAGGGTCCCACATGCCGCGGAGCAGCTGGGCCCGTGGGCCATGGCCACTGGGCCTGCACGTCCAGAGCCTGTGCTCTGTGGCGAGAGGGGCCGCGGCAGTGGGAGGCCTTCGTACAGCAAACCCCTACCCCAAAAAAACAAAACAAAACAAACAAAAAAAAATTCTACTATTTAAAAAATCAATTAAATACAAAAGAAGACATTAATGCAGGAAATGGAGGGACAAAAAAGCTAGAAGGAATATGGAGAACAAACAGCAAAGTGACAGAAGTAAGTCCCTCCTTAACAGTAATTACTTTAAATATAAATGGATTAAACTCTCCAATCAAATGTCTATACACTAACAATGAAAACCAAAAAAAAAGTAGGAAAACAATTCCATTTACAATAGCATCAAAAAGCATACTTAGAAATTAATATTAAGATTTAATTACTACTCAATCTACAGATTCAGTGCAATCTCTATCACAATCCCAATGATGTTTTTAATAGAAATAGAAAAATCCATCATAAAATTTATGTAGCATCTCAAAGGGATCATGAATAGCCAAAACCACCTTGCAGAAGAAGAATACTGGAGGATTTGCACTTCTGATTTCAAAACTTACTGCAAAGTTACAGTAATCAGAACAAAGTGCTACTGGCATAGAGACAGACCAATGGAATACACCTGAGAGCCCAGAAATAAATGCTCACATAAGCAGACAAATTTTTTTTTTTTTTTTTTTTTTTTTTTTTGCGGTACACAGGCCTCTCACTGTTGTGGCCTCTCCCATTGCAGAGCACAGGCTCCAGACGCACAGGCTCAGTGGCCATGGCTCACAGGCCTAGCCACTCTGCGGCATGTGGG
Organism: Mesoplodon mirus; assembly: GCF_964341445.2. Taxonomy (NCBI): domain Eukaryota; kingdom Metazoa; phylum Chordata; class Mammalia; order Artiodactyla; family Ziphiidae; genus Mesoplodon; species Mesoplodon mirus. The sequence goes on from NC_138977.1 coordinate 217,047,765, forward strand.
ATCTTCCCAGACCAGGGCACGAACCCGTGTCCCCTGCACTGGCAGGCGGACTCTCAACCACTGCACCACCAGGGAAGCCCACAAACAAATTATTTCTGACAATGGTGTCAAGACCATTCAATGGGAAAGGACAGTCTTTTCAACAAATGGTGCTAGGAAAGCTGTATATCCACTTGCAAAAGACTGAAGTTAGACCTTTATCTAAAACCATATACAAAAATCAACTCAAAATGGATCAGGGGCCTAAATGTAAGACCTTAAACTATAAAAGTTTTAGAAGAAAACATAGGGCAAAAGCTTCATGACATTGGATTTGGCAATGATTTGTTACGTATGGCACCAAAGGAATGGGCAACAAAAGAAAAAAATAGACAAATTGCAGTCTATGAAAACTAGAAACTTCTGTGCATCAAAAGACACTATCAGCAGAGTGAAAAGGCAACCCACAGAATGGGATAAAATATGTGCCAATCATATTTCTGATAAGGGATTAATATCCAGAATATACAGAGAATTTCTAAAACTCAATAACAAAAAATCCCAATTTTAAAAAATGGGCAAAGTAGTTGAATAGACATTTCTCCAAAAAAAGATATATAAATGGCCAATAAGCACATTAAAGATGCTCAACATCACTACCCTTTAGGGAAATGCAAATCAAAACCACAATGAGATCTCACCTCATACCCATTAGGATGACTGCTATAACAAAACAAAACAAACAGAAAATAGTAAGTATTGGTAACGATGTGGAGAAATTGGAATCCTTGTGCACTGTTACTGAGAACGTAAAATGGTGCAGCTGTTGTGGAAAATAGTATAGTGGTTCCTCAAAAATATACATATATAGAATTACTATATTATCCAGCAATTCCACCTCTAGGTATACCCAAAAGAACTGAAAGCAGCGTCATCAAGACATATTTCTACACCCAAGTTCTTAGCAGCATTATTCACAACAGCTAAAAGGTAGAAGTGAAACTGTGCCCCACAGGTTAAAAAACTCATCCTGAAACCATGCCCAGTAAGGGTCAGCAGAAACTGGTGACTAACAAAAATTCCTGAGCTTGTCTTACAGAACAGCAGGTAAGGGAACAGCTTGTTAAAAAACCCTCCACTTGTAACCTGCCTTCACTGACCAGGCTCACCTTAACTATTTTTTAACTCATTAACCACCCCTATAGATAATGCCTCTGACATATGGGCCACTATAGTAATGGTGGAAATTAAGTTGTTTTCCAGGAAATTGGAGTCAGCTCCTGTCCAGTTCAAGCCTGCCAAGACTGGTTGGGACCAACGACCCTAAAACTGGGCCTGCTCAGTTGTCTGATGAAGGACCTTTTGACATCAGAGGGCTGAAAACTCCACCCTCAGATCACACTAGGGCCTCCATTTTGAACACCATCACATGAAGAAGCATGTAACTCTTCATGTGATGCATGTTAAAAAATGGATACACCTGTACAGAACACCGATTACCTTACCGTTTCCCTATCTGCAATCACCCTTTCTCACGCCTAAGACCCTGCTTCTTTATCCCATAAATATCGCAAGCCCCTCACCTTTGGGGAGGCAGATCTGAGATGTGTTATGTGTTATGTCTCCTCACTTGGCTGCTTTGTGAATAAACCCTTTCTCTGCTGCAAACCTCAGTGTCTCAGTGTTTTGGCTTGCTGTGCGTCAGGGAAATTATCCTGGTTCAGTAACAGAAGCAGACCAAGTGTCTACCAACTGAGGAATGAATAAAAAATGTGGTACATACATACAAAAGAATATTATACAGCCTTAAAAAGGAAGGAAATTCTGACACATGCTACAATATAGATGAACCTTGAGGATATTATGCTAACTGAAACAAGCCAGTCACAAAAAGACAAACACTGTATGATTCCAGATATATGAGGTACCTAGGTAATCAAATTCATAGAGGCAGAAAGTAGAATGCTGATTGCCAGGGGCTGGGGAGGAAGGAATGGGAAGTTGTTGTTTAATGGGCACATAGAGTTTCAATTTTATAAGATAAAAAGAGTTCTAGAGATGGATGGTGGTGATAGTTGCACAAAAATATGAATGTATTTAATACCACTGAACTGCCCACTTAAAAACTGTAAAGATGAGGGCTTCCCTGGTGGCGCAGTGGTTGAGAGTCCGCCTGCCGATGCAGGGGACACGGGTTCGTTCCCCGGTCTGGGAAGATCCCACATGCTGCGGCTAGGCCCATGAGCCATGGCCGCTGAGCCTGTGCATCCGGAGTCCGTGCTCCGCAACGGGAGAGGCCACAACAGTGAGATGCCTGTGTACTGCAAAAAAAAAAAAAAAAAAAAAATGTAAAGATGATAAATTTTGTTATGTGTATTCTTACACAATAAAAACACTGGGAAAAAATACACCCCCCCCAAAAAAAAATAAGGACAACACTAAACATCAGCAAGGATGCAGAGAAACGAGATCACTCTTACATTGCTGGGAATATAAAATGGTACAATAATTCTAGAAAACAGTTTCACAATTTCTTATAAAACTAAACATTCAACTATCATAAAATCCAGCAATTATACTCTTGGGAATTTTTATCCCAGAGAACTGGAAACATGTTCACACAAAAACCTATACATAAATGTTCATAGCAGCCATATTCGTGATAGCTAAAAACTGGAAACAATCCACATGTCCTTCAACAAGTGAATGGTTAAATGCACTGTGGTACATCCATACCATGGAATATTGCTCAGCAATGAAAACTAACAAACTCTGATACACACAACAACTTGGGTGAATCTGCAGGAAATTATGCTAAGTGAAAAAAGCCAATCCTAAAAGGTTACATATATATGATTCCACTTATATAATATACTTGAAATGACAAAATTACAGAAACGGAGAACAGATTAGTGGTTGCAAGGGGTTGGTTGTCGGGGGAGGAGGGATATGGCTATAAAAGGACAACAGAAGAGATACTTGTGGTATTGGGATTGTTCTATATTTTGACTGTATCAATGTCAATATCCTGGTTGTGATATTGCACTACAGTTTTACAAGAATGTACTATTGAGGGAAACTGGGTAAAGGATACGTGGGATCTCTCAGTATAATTTTTTGCAACTGCATATGAATCCATAATTATCTCAAAATAAAAAGTTTAATTAAAATAGTTTTTTTATTTTTAAATGTTACTTGTATTAACATTTAGTGGGTTTATTATTATTATTTTTAATGTAATGAAATAAATATTTTTCAATTTAAGTTTTAATTTCTGAGAGAATAAATATTAATAGGTATAATTCACTTAGAGAAAAGCTCTTTGGGGTCCTCAGTAATTTTTTAAAATGAGGTCCTTGGAATGAACAGTTTTAGAACTGCCTCTCTGCCCTATAGCTAATAGATTTAGATTTCTCCATTCATGGCAAAGCATGAATAGTTTCTTTTAACTTGGAACCCAGGTGACTTCAAAGACTTAAGAAACAGAGAGTAAGTGACATGTAAGGTCTTTCCAACCTTGATTATCTATATAACAGCTGCCGACAGTAAGCTAATCATGGCAACGTGCCATAAGTGTGTATAATACACAAGAACTTCACCTTGAGTAGATAACATAGAATACAAAAGGTAACAAATTTCAACCAGATGATACTATTTTCATGATGACTACATTGCCTTGAGGTTTGTTTCACAGCCTAATAGTTCTTTCAGGAGTTAATGTTATGGAAAGTTGTGGTGTTTTAAACTGTTTATGTTATGAGAAATAAGAGGAAAGTAATGTTAGGAATGGTAGCAACTCTCAGAAAAACCTGAAGTGGTACAGCGCTTAGAACAGAACATCTCTGCATGGATGATTTGTTAGAGACCTTGGCTTCTAATTTTCAAAAAGGTAGAAGAAAAAGAAGAACTAATGCTGAACTAGCATAGGAATCCAGTTTGGAAGAAACGACATTTTTAAGCAAAATGGTCAAGGTCTTCTGGCATTATCCATATGATGTTAATACATTATTATTATGGATGTTCAAGATGAAATCTACAGTTATTCTATCACCTGAAACTTTGCTATATATCTAGATAACTTATCTTTTCAATAGACTTTGTACGGAAAGGGCAACTCACTATACTTAAGCTTCTAAGAAACCTAACAATCAGTAGCAACCAATTGGCCAACTTTTTTTTTTTTTTTTTTTTTTTTGTGGTACGTGGGCCTCTCACTGCTGTGGCCTCTGCTGTTGCAGAGCACAGGCTCCGGACGCGCAGGCTCAGCGGCCATGGCTCACGGGCCCAGCCGCTCCGCGGCATGTGGGATCTTCCCAGACCGGGGCATGAGCCCATGTCCCCTGCATCGGCAGACGGACTCTCAACCACTGCGCCACCAGGGATGCCCCAATTGGCCTACTTCTACAAAACACATTCCATGCTATATTTTAAAATAGCACTCCCTTACTAATGTGTGCATGGTGTTTCTCTCAATTGAACTGTAGGTAAATTACAATGGTATTTTGTGGGTTTTCTTCAGGTTTAAATGATCTCCAAACACTATTTAGCTTTTACATTGCTACTAACCTCAAAAAAGGGTCAGATGGCACTGAAAAGGAATTTTAGCTCTCCTTCCAGAAGAATTCTTTTCTGTTTCAGTCACTGTGGCCTCATCAAAACTTTTCACACTCATCTATCTCTTAACTAAACTTTGTGTTCTCAACAAAATAACCGTATTAAAAATCAAACAATGTTGAACATCATTTGTTGAATACCTGCTATGCTATAGCACATTACAATGTCTCATTTAATCCTCACAACAAACCTATAGAGAGGGGAATGAATCTTATGACATTTCCACCATGAAGGTAACTTTGTGACTGATGGGTAAAAGTGAGAAAATTTATCCTACAGGAAAAAAAAAATCAAAAAATTTTCTTGACTATAAATTTGAAGTATCATTAGTAAAAAAAAGTTCAAGACTCTAAAGATCCTGAGTGCTGGGTCTCCTGCTCAACTAACACAGAATTCCCACTGGGAATTTTCTCACCAGTAAGAAGAAACTGAACACCAGAGAGAAAACTTACACTTGAAGGCCCATAGTGAGGAACTCATCCCAATTCTAGGCTGGATACTGGGCTATAATGGTAGGAGCACAGGCTTTGGGTCAGAAAGCCCTAGCTCAAACGTCAGAACTGCCATATATTAGCTTACTTCCCTCAGTCTCAGTCACCTCTACCATAAGTGGAGATAATAGTGTCCATTTTGTAGGTCTGCTGTGAGGATTAAATGAGACATTGTAATGTGCTGTAACACAGAGATACTCCACAAATGATATCTATTATTATCAGATCCTTTTGTAGAACTCATAGGTACCTATTGGAAAGAGAATGTAAGATCAACAGGCTTTAAGTTAAGCAACTGGGGAATTCACTAGATAATATGACCCATAAAAAGAGATGACTTTGTGAACCCCGAGAAGGAAGTTGTCACTAACATGATATCAATCTTTCTGCAATTCAGGGATTCTTATCCCTCCTCTCATTTCAAACTTGCACCGACTCACACTCTTATTGTCTCTAACCCAACATTTCTACTCTGTTCAACACCCACCCTTTTCCACTCTGCTCCAAAATGTGTGGCCAAGAGTCTATAAACTACCCTCTCCTATTAGCTTCTACTAATAGGATGTAGTGGCAGGAGAGCAGAAGGCAGACGGTGGGGCAAAGCTCTCTCTTCTCTTTTCACTCTTTTCTCTCTCTCTCTCTCTTCTCTCCTTCTGAGAGCAACTTAAGAAGTGGCTCTGTCCTTTGGTGATCCTAGCTCCTACACCAAGGCCCCTACTCCATCCTACTCCATGGTCCCACCGCCTGCCACATGGGTCCTTTTGGGCACTCCTGGGTTCTATGGGGTGGAAACCTCTAACTGTAGTACTAATATCAGGTTATCTCAATGGAAACCCATTGCTTTTCAGCCCTCCAGTACATGTGTAACCAATTTCCTTCTGCTGAAATATGTGGAGAGGTTTCTGTAAAAGCCCAAAACCCTTGGTGTGGCCTCAAGATCCTACATGATCTTATCTCTACCTACCTCCCAAGCCTCATCTATTGATCATCTTTCTCTGACTCTCCAAGGCCTTTTTATAAACTTCTTCAAATACTCCAATCTCCATCATGCCTCATTATCTTCACACATATGGTTCCTTCTACCTGAAATATTCTTCCTTACATCACTCACCTGGGCAATTCATCCTTCAGATCTCAGCATAAATGTCACTTTCTCAAAGAGGTCTTTCTTGAGATCCCAAATCAAGTCAGATTTTACATTCTCACAGCACTCATACTTTTCCTTCATAACATTACAATTGTATTCATATAATCTCTCTTTTACTTATTTGCTCAATATTAGTCTTCCCTTAATCAACTTTAAGGGACACAAGAACAGACTAGGTCTGTACTCTACTCTGCTCTATACTTAGTGTGCATCAAATAATTATTCAAAAACTATTCATTAAATAATAATAAATATCCTTTACTCATACTTAGAGAATGGTAAACAAAGCATTTTCACAGCATTATCTCCTTTGATCTTTACAATAGATTTGTGAAGTTAAATCAGGCAGATATGAGAAATGAATGAGCCCCCGTTTCCAAGAATGGAAGCTAACTTGTATAGCTCACTCAACCTGAAATGACCCAAATCTGAGCAGAGCTGTGGTATACTCCAGAATGAAATAAACATAGAGGCCACCGGCACAACTGAACACTTAAAAAAAGAAGAAGAAGAAGAAAAAAGAAAAGAAGCCTGTTTACCGAATACTGAGAATCTAAAACGAAGTGGTAGTAACTGCCTGCTGCCTACTCCTCTGTTCTACCTCAGCTCTCAGGGAAAGAGTTCTCATGAACATGGGACTGCTTGCAGGTGGCTGTGGATGATGCACCATTAGGGACTATGACTCTTCCCCCTCCCTAGACCAGAGCCCAGGCGCCGAGCACCTCCGGAGGTCTCTTCTGCAAAGAGCCAGAAGGGTGGGCCCAGGCCCCGAGGCACTGCTGGGCCAGGATGCCTGTAATGGCACCCACAGCAGCACCGCGGTTAGTCCCACAATCAGGCCTTTTCCTAGCAGAAAGGACCTTTACAAGAGAGCACGTCTCCAGGGTCCGCTCTCCTAGAGCACTTATATCTAAATCAGAGGCTTCTCTTTTATTGTCGTATTTCCTCCTAAGGTTCAGTTAGAACAGCAAGAATCTATCATTGCCTCAACTGCTTCAATTCACTTAGAGAAACAAACTTAACAATTCAAAACACTTCTGGCCAAGTTTCTCTGACTGCAACAAAGTATCTCTGATTCATTCAACACTTTAAACCACAACTTGGAGTATCTGATAGAATCTATAAAACATCTACTAGAAATAGTGAGTTTAGCAAGGGTACAAGAGTTTAGCAAAGGTCAATATACAAAAATCAACTGTATTTCTATATACTAGCAACGAATCATCAGAAATTGAAATTTTAAGTATACTATTTACAATAACATCAAAAAATATGAAATACTGGGCTTCCCTGGTGGCGCAGTGGTTGAGAATCTGCCTGCCAATGCAGGGGACACGGGTTCGAGCCCTGGTCTGGGAAGATCCCACATGCCGCGGAGCGACTGGGCCCGGGAGCCACAATTACTGAGCCTGCGCGTCTGGAGCCTGTGCTCTGCAACAAGAGAGGCCGTGATGGTGAGGGGCCCCGCGCACTGCAGTGAGGAGTGGCCCCCGCTTGCCGCGGCTGGAGAAAGCCCTCGCGCGGACACGGGGACCCAACAGAGCCATAAATAAATAAATAAATAAATAAATAAATAAAATTTAAAAAAAATAAAAAATAAAATAAAATAAAAAATGAAATACTTAGGGATAAATCTGGCAAAAGATGAGAAAGACCTGTAAACTGAAAACTACTAAATACTGCTAAGAGAAATTAAAGAACTAAATAAACGGAGAGGTATATTTTGTTCAATATTGTTAAGATGTCAATATAGTTAAGATGTCAAACCCAATATTGTTAAGATGTCAATTCTCCCCAAACTGATCTACATAAGTTCAACGTAATCTCAGTTAAAATCATTACAGAAGTTCACAAGCTGATTCTAAAATTCACATGGAAATGAAAAAGATCTAGAATCGTCAAAAGAAAGTTGGAGGGCTAACACTACCTTTTATTCAAGACTTACAAAGCTACAGTAATTAAATCAGTGTGATATTGGCATAAAGATAGACAAATTAACCAATAGAGCAGAAAAGAAATAAATCCACACACATACAGACAACTGATTTTTGACAAACGCAATGCAGAGAAGAAAGGATAGACTTTTTCAACAAATGGTGCTGGCACATTTATTTATTTTCATTGAAGTACTGTTGATTTACAATATTGTGTTAGTTTCAAGTGTACAACATAGTGATTCAGTTCCATATATATATGGAACTGAATATATATACTTTTTCAGATTCTTTTCCATTATAGGTTATTATAAGATACTGAATATAGTTCCCTGTGCTATTTAGTAAATCCTTGCTGCTTATCTATTTTATGTATATTAACAGATGTTAATCCCATACTCCTAATTTATCCCTCCCCCACTTCCTTTCCCCTTTGGTACCCATAAGTTTGAGTTTGTTTTCTATGTCTATTAGTCTGTTTCTGTTTTGTATATAGATTCATTTGTATCATTTTTTAGATTCCACATATAAATGACATCATATAATATGTGTCTTTCTCTGTCTGCTTACTTCACTGAATATGATATTCTCTAGGTCATCCATGTTGCTGCGAATGGCAACGTTTCATACTTTCTTATGGCTGAGTAATATTCCACTGTGTGTGTGTGTGTGTGCCACATCTTCTTAAACCAATCATCTGTTGATGGACACTGGTGGTTTCCATGTCTCGGCTACTGTACAGAGTGGTCCAATGGAGAGCATCCATCAAAAAGCTCTCCACATACCCTTAAGAAAAGGAAAATTAGGAATGGCACAGAAAAAGGTTGAACACAAGATCTCATGTCTAACTAATAACAGGACCCACAAAGGGTTTGTTTACTTTTGAAAAAATTTACCCCTTAGGAGGTAAGCTTGTCATTTTCCCTTATCAGTCCTGAAAGTGTATCACCTCAACTTCTATAGCAGTCATTCATTCTTTAATTTTTCCATTAATTCAACATATATTGAGAGAGTACCTACTCTGCAGCAATGAACAGGATAGACAAGGTCCCTTGTCACCTTTGGGGAGAGAGAGAGACACAAAAGAACAATAAAGAAACAGCAATAAGAGCTATGCAGAGAATTAAAACTAGGACATGTGATAGTAACCACGTGATTACATTAGTCAGTGTGGTCAGGAAATGCCCTTCTGAGGGGTGATATTTACAGTTAAGTCTAAACAACAAGGAATCAACTAGGTGAAAATATTCCAAGGCAAGTGACTAGTTAGCCCTAAGACAGGAACAAGCTTACAAACTTTACCTTACACTACCATTTTTCCATGTTTCAACTATGTTCTGAAAATTCAACTGAATTTTCTAAGGCCTAGAAGCTAGAGCAATGGCTATCAGACAATATCTACAACACTAAGTTAGTGGTATACTAGAAAGAACTTGGGACTTAGAAGAACCATTGCTTCATTATTTCAACTAATATTTGAGCATTTGCCTGATAACAGACACTATGCTTGACATAGACTATAACCACAAATAAGATATCAAATAAGCATTTAGAAATCTGTGGAATAAATGTTACAAAAGGAGCTAGAACTGAGTACCCCTGAGTACTCCAGGCATCCTGAGAGCAGGCACTCATTCAGGCTTGGGGCGTGAGGGAAGACTTCCCAAAAGTGTTGTTTAAGCAAAGATGTAAAGACGAGGATTTAAATCAATGAGGAAAGGGTTGGAAGAGGAAAATAAAAGAGCATTACAGGTAGAAGGAGCATATGCATAGGCCCAAGGTGAGAAAGGACATAGAGTAACAGGAATGTATGGCTAGAGTTACAGCATCAGGAGAGAAAGGGGGAAATGGAGCCGGATATGTTAGCAAGCACTGAGTTTTGAAAGCCTTGTACTTTAAAATTTATCCTGAAAACAATGGGGAGCTATTTAAGAGATTAAGTAGAGGAGTGATATGACCAGATTTACACTTTAAAAAGGTTCCTGGCTGTAATGGAAAGAATATTTGGAGGCAGGACTAGAAATAAAGGAATGTTTGGGAGGCTGTTGCTGAAATCTGGGGGAAATGATGGCCTAAACTAAGACAGCAGGGAGGATGGAAAGATGGACTGAAAAGATATTTAGGAGATAGAACTGGCAGCATTTGGTAACATATTGGATAGAGGAAGTGAATGAGATGAGCCCCAGGTTTCAGGCATGAACAACTGGGTGGACCAGTAACGCACAAGATGAGGATCAGCTTTTAGGGACAAAGGAAGTTAGAGACATAAAGAGTCTGAAATACCTTTGAGGTCTCCATATAAAAGTATCAAAGGTCAGCTAGATAACTGGGTTTATGGCCCAAGAGAGAGGACTGACGGGCAGGATTAGAAACGGGGACTCATTTAAGAGCCATCAACTCATTTGAATCTGGAGTCAAACAAAGCAACTATAAAAAGATATCTTTGAGACAATCATAGAAATTTAGGAAGTAATAGATATTATTATTGTTAATTCTGCTTAGGTATAAAATGGCATGGTGGTTATGATTTTTAAAAGCCTTTATGAAATGGATTTGAAGTATTTACAAGTGAAATGATAAGATGTACAAAATGTCAGTAATTGTTGCAGCTGAGTAATGGGTCTATGGGCATTAAATTATTATCTCTACTTTTGTTTATGTTTGAAAACATCTGTAATAGTTAAAAAATTTTTTTTTAAGTTATCTACCTGCAGTGGAAACAGTAAGAAATGGATAAAATTGCTCCAGGATGAGAAGAAAAGGGAAGAAAAAGGACAGTGGGGTGTGTGGAAGCTGGAATTCTGAGGCATCTCATTATTTAAGGAAAAAGCACAGGAAAAGGAGTTGCTGAAGAGACCTGAAGACTGATAGAGAGGCAGGAGAAAATCCAAAGATGGTGATGTCCCCGAAGCCAAGGGAAGAGTTGTGAGAAGGCAGGAATAACCAATAGCGTCAAACAGCACAGAGGACTCAAGTAAAAGAAGACTGGAAAGTACTCGTGCACTTAGCAACCAGGAGGGTGCGATGCCCTTTACCAAGTCAGTCCAGTCCAGTGGTGGACACCAGTGTTGGATTTCAGTGAGCTGAAGAATGAGTGGGACATGAGGAAATGGGAAAAGGGGTACAGACCACTCTCGAGCAGCTGAGCTCTGAAGGGGGAAGAAAAGGGTTGTAGCTAAAACCCTTTGGGACTGAGAAAGGGATTTTGGGTCTTAAGATGGAAAAGACTTGAGCCTGATTAAGGAAAGAAGGGGTGGCCTCAGTCACTTACTAATCATGACCTTGTATAGGTCACATTTGTAAAATGGGATAATAAATAGGACAACCCTTCAGGATTCAAACAAGATAACATATAAGTGAAGGTCTTCAGTAAACTGTCAGGTGTTACATACATTACTATTATCAAGTAGGTAAATGATTACTATCAAATTTGTAAAGTCTATGCAGCCTTACCATTCTGCTTGTTTCCTCTCC